>NW_020537324.1:70986118-71160876 GCF_003426905.1 Ctenocephalides felis
CCGTCATACAAAGCGGATTCTACCCTAATTCGCTTTCACAGACAAACGTTTCAGTTTTTGTAAAATTGAGGAAATTTGTACCAAATGGTCAAAACAAAACCGGTCCAGCGCAGACCAGACGGCTTGTTCAGAGTTGTTATATCGGTTAACGATATGCCGTGCGTAGTGTAGTGTAGGTACTTTCAGCGTTCAATGCACCGATCGTATATTGCGAGTTAAAAACAGAGCCGAAATAAATAATAATAGTAACATGAATGAGGGCTCAAGATATATACTGTTGAAATTGTATAATTTGAATGTCACATCCTACGGCAAAGTCATACTTATACCGTTCAAAAGGTTGCTAAAAGTGTAATACCTATTCTCGGTTACATGTTTTATGTTATATGGAATCATGTTTTATGTTTTACGGTATCATGGAAATAACATTAATTAGTTTAAAATAATAAGTACTGAAGCGACTTATGAATAAAATAGACATGAAGTCTAACTAATGTTATTTCGACATTTGTGTCATTTGGAGGTTAGTTTTCAGTAGTTAACCAAGACAAAATTTAAATAAACGCGCGTGTAACCTTAGGTTTAGCTTTGTAACAGTAGTTTCGTGACTACCAATAAATAGATGCACAGAGAATACCAAATGTTCAACATACCCCTGTTTTTTTACCATGGTAGATTAATAACATTAATTAGGTCTTTTAACTTAGGCACATAAGTGTAGGATAGAGATTTTAGTTTATTGATAAATCAGAACTTAATTGATGCAAATAGTTGAAAATATTCCAATACCAAATTTTTAGCAATCAGAAATCCCACCTTATCAGTTCTTTGAGCTGTCGTAAAAAAATTGAAATTAGTTATTATATTATAAAAGAAGTTTTTTAGAAGCCAATCCAACCTATAATATTACTATTATTAGATTTTTTTAAACATTGATAATATATTTTTATTAATGCCGGAGAAAGGCTATAAAAGATCTATATTTTGAAGTATAAACCGATATTACTACTGCTTGTTATCAAACTGACCGAGGTGGATATCGAGCTTAATACCAAAACCAAAACAACAAGAACTCGAAAAAGCCCCAAATATAAAGAATTTTTATTCAAAACTTGGTTCCATCAACAAGATATGACTCAAAGAGGAATCTATTGTATAAATATTGGTATAAAATTCTTTATTAATTTTGAATGAAAATATAATAAAATTTGTAGTTTAACGGGCTGATTCTCAGATAACATAACTATGTTATTTCAACATAATATGTTTAAAATAGAAGTGTATTGTTTAAGATTTGGTATTCTCAGTGCACCTATTTCAAAAATTATGTTTTCTTAATGTTAGCTCTCAATTTGTTGGTAGTCACAAAACTGAAAATTCTATATGTATGCTGATTATACGAGCATTTTTTTTTTCATTTTTTATACAGACAAAAGCTGAAAACTAATCTCCAAATAGGACAAATGTCAAAAAAACATTTGTTGGACTTTATGTATATTTTATTTATAAGTGCAATGCTTATATAGGACAAAACATGTTACCGAGAATACATATTTATTTATATTTATATTTATATATATTTATATTTATACAACACAATTGTACAATTATAGATATTATATGGTACATAACTTAAATTAATAGATGATAATACATACAATATAAAAATGAAATATAATTGTAATATAATATATATTACACTTATAACAACAATTTGAACAAAACAAGTGTGATCTAACCGAAAAATATGTGAAATAAAACAGGCCCAAAAAATGTAATTATATTAAAAAAAAATTTTTAATATTTAAATTAAAAAAATAACCCAACACCTTTGGTTTAGACGTTAAAACTCATTTATTTTTCTCATTTTCCTAAAAATAATTATTATTAACTTTCCGTAGATTAAGTTATAGTAATCGCAAAAAAATCGAAAATGAAAATTTTTGCATATCTTTACGTTTCACAGGTTTCTGAACATTTTGGCATAACTTGGAAAAAATTTATGTTAATTTAAGTATGTGTGTGTTCGGATACAGTTTTGCGTCGACGATTTCGAGAACACGGATCAACCGATTTCATTTTTTTTGTTAACTCTGTTTTATTTAGCAATCAGAAATACATAAAGATTCCTATGAGCTAAAATGACAATATTTAAGAGCGATGCCTAAGAAGAACTCTAATGAGATCTTCTCAGTTTTACAATTAATATGATAATATTATAATTAGACTAATCTAAGACTAAGTCTAAAGGCCATTATCGTTTCAATCTCCTTATGCCAAAAGAACAACCGATTTGAATGATTCAAAATTATGTTTGAGTGCAACGCGCTCGGCGTTTACACGAATTTCTTTTCTAAAACGCAGCACGACTGCTTTGAAAATTTTTAGAATTTCCAAAAAATTTTAAATAAAAAAATTAGAAGTTTTCAAAATCCCTAAAAATCTGATTTTTTAAGTTTTTCAGCCATGTTATAGCTTTTTTTAAAAGATTAAATTTTCGGTACGGCAAGTTCCAGCAATTTGCCTTAAGGCTCGAAGCCATGCACCACTAGTTTCATATAATCAGTTTCAAGTCAAGGGGCTACAAAAAAAATCGTAATTAAATGTTGATTTAATTTCTCGCCGGTCCTGTTACCCCGTACATGCATGTACTCGTACGTACATACGATACAAGCACACATATCGTTACCTCTTTCGTTCTTTTTTCACCTTTTTTCACCGGCATCAACACCGGCGTTAATTTATTTCGAAATAACAAATACCGTACCGGAATGAGTTACGAGTTACGAGTTACGAGTTACGATGTTTCGTTATCGGGCACCTTCTCGCGCGCGCGTTTATCGAGAATACCTCTCGACTATAACGAAAGCAATAAATATCGGAATAAAACATGTGGCCAACGAGAGGAGGAGGAAAGGCAGAGAGAAGTCGAGAGAGTCGAGAGAGACGAGAGAGCTTCAGCCAAAAGGCAAGGCAAGGATAATCTAGAAGGCAGAACCCGTGCGATCCGTCGCTCTTGTTGTACTTAACATAACGAAACGCGTTAAAGTTGCTGATTGCAGGGAAACGAGGTTGATAAAGTAGCCGGTTAAAAGTGTTATATGTAGAAACAATATATACTTTTAACATTATAATTATTTATGTTATAAGGGCCAGCGGCGGCGAAATCGGTTAGAGCGTGGGCTAGCACCAACTAGACCCAGGTTCGCTGGTTCGATTCCCGCTACCGCCAAGCCTGACATCAGGCAACTTTGATGTCAAATTTCCACTTGGGGTTATAGATCACAATATAATTCCAAGTGAAAATCGTCCTTCGTGGACATAGCCGCAACATCTAATCATATGTTCACTATTAGACGTAAGAGCTAATATATAAAAACCCCACACATAGGAGAAAGATGAACCGATGGGTTGCTTCTCATATCAATACCTTAGGTCATAAGTCATACACAAAAACAGCTTATAGAACAATAATAAAGAGTTCTGATTGCTGTGGAAACAATAAAAAAAAATTATGTTATTAACTTTCAGAAGTATAAGTTTATGTCCCGGCCAGAAAATCAGACTTGCTACTTCATGTTTTTCAAGTTAAGTAAAATGTGTAAATAACTAGTGGGGCATATGGCATGGTACCTTAAGGCAAATTGCCGAAACTTCCCGTACCAAAAATTATTATTTTTTAAAAACGATTAACTTTTTTGAAAAAAATTTACTTGGAACAAATTAGATTTTTGAGAAACTATAAATTTTACAAAAAATTTCTTTTTGTTAAAAAAATGTTTTCTTTATTTTGATATATTTTGGAAATTCTGCAATCGTACTGCTTTAACTGCATAGAGACGAAATGTCAAAGCGCGTAAGCACCGCGTCGCCGTCTAACGGATAAACATTGGTACGGAACCAATAGGAATGTAAACAAAATTTATACTTATTATTAAAATCTCTGTAAATTATCTGATAATTTGATGTGCATATGTCTAATGATCATTTGTGACCACCAATTGGCATTTTTTTTTACTTTTTTCACTAGATCTCCGGAACCGCTACACCTGCCTTCATGAAAATTTGAACAATTCTTCATCTTGTCAATACAAGTAAAATGTTTTTTGAATTATTAAAATCGGAACTTTCGTTCTCTTAAATACTGAGTTACAGTTTTCAGCACTTTTTGCCCCGTATCTTCTAAACGGCTAGACTTGTCTATCCCAAAAACTAACCAGCACGTCTCCTTATTAATACGAATCGAATGTTTTTTGAATTTTTCAAATCGGTTGATCGGTGTTCCCGAAATCGTCGACGAAAATTTAGATCCGCACACACACACACAACACACATACACAACACACATACACACACACTATTTGGCACACTTATTCTAATTTGGTAAGGTATGCCAAAAAGTTCAGAAACCTCTGAAACGTAAAGATATATAATTTTTTTTTTCAATTTTTTTGCGATTACTATAAAGTGGGCACAGTTTTCCATCGTTCGCATCGATCATGACGAGTGCATTTGACGAATTTTTGACCGCGGGTCAAAAAGTCCACCACCAATATTTCAAAAAAAAAAAAATTAGGTTAAGAACATTTTAACAACAATATTTGAAAGTAGAAGCAGAAAGATGTATAACCAGACACCACAATGATTCTTACGACGTTGCTATCGGGAGTTGTTTCAAAATCCATATCAAAAGTTTTGTTTTGCTTGTTTGCACTGTTGTATAGTTTACGAAACCTTAATATAAGTTTTGAGTATACGTTATTGAATTCTTTTACAAGATATATTGTTAATTTTTAGTTAAATTTAACAGTTTTTGTATATAACCTCTATAAAAGCTTACACGCGGGTGGGGTAAAAGGGCCAACTGAAATTTACTCTGGCAACGGAGTAAACAATAAAAAAATAGTAAATAAAAAGTAAATTAAAATTAAATCATTCCAACTGTGCTGATGAATATTTCTGACAAAATACCAGATCAAGGTTATATACAGTGATATCTTTGTGAAAAATGTTTCTAAATGTGTAAATCAGTAAAATTGAAAATAAAACATTAGGCGTGTTTGTAAAAATAACAACAAACAAAATTATTTAATCAACTAGAACGTAGGCTAGCACAAACTAGTTCAATCTCGTTCAGCTCTATATCTAGCAATATTAAATCAAAATGTACCGCCTTTGGTAAAAATTGCGTCTCATGGGCATTGCTGCAACAAACAAAATTATTTAATCAACTAGAACGTAGGCTGGCACAAACTAGTTCAACCTCAGCAGCTCGATATCAAGCAGTATTAAATCAAAGTGTACCGCTTCTGGTAAAAATTGCCTCTCATGGGCATTGCTGCAACACATACACGTGAAGACTATTACGAATACCTATAAAACTGATGAAGTCTACAAACAAAAAAATAAGAATGACTGCCTACTGGGTTGCCTTCTTGAGAAAAATTAGTTGGTTGGGATGTACGATAGCAAAGTTCTGATCGCTGTATTCATCTTAATCAATATACATACGTGAAGACGATTAGGAATACCTATGAATCTAATAAAATATACAAACAAGAAAATGAGAATGGTTGACCACTGGGTTGCCTTCTCGAGAAAAATTTGTAGGTTAGGATGCACGATACCAAACACAGTTCTGATCGTTGTATTAATCTTGTTGGAAAACCGATTTTGTGCACCCAAAACGAGTTTTACAATAAAAGTCGCCTTACTCTAATAAATATTATCATAAACACTGACTAATTATAAGTACATACGATTGTATATTTAGTTGAATACATTGCCGGTATTTTGAATACCAGCAATAATAACCATCTATAAATAGAAGATTGTTATACGATGGGGCGTAACGAATTCTGACATTTTAATTTGTTCTAGCGCTGAATTATGTGTATATGGATATGGAAGCAATTGTCTTCAATGAAAGGTCGTCGATTAATTTTTATTGGTTATAACATCTGTTTGAATATTCATAGAGAATTCAATTTATATTTATATCGATTGGCTGGGATAAATTGCCACGCCGGCAGAAGAAGCAAAATATGAGCAGAGTACAAAAATTTGCGTTTTTCAATAATAAATTATGGCAATTGAAATGAATTCTTTGTAGCAATTGAAATAAATATTTTTTAAAGTAAAAATTGTATTCAGAATGCATTTTCAAATTAATTATGCAGACAAGCATACATAAGTAAGTGCATCATAAAATTATGAAATTATGCACAAATTATAGATAGCAATCCAATGGTTGACCTGTCTCATTTTGATGAATTTATTATTACAATTTCTGTAAAACTGATCAATTTTTTATTGGAGCAGCAAGACCGGGTACTATTTTCATTTGGAAACATATTACCATCTATGTTCTCAAGTGTTTCACCAAACATTACGTGTATTTTTAGTTACGAGAGAAAATTGTGATTCTTTTTATTATTTTTTTTAAAAAATTCTAGTAAAAAATTAATACACTATACCCCGCCCTCACTTTACTCCTCCCTTTTTAGAGACTGATAACATTTTTGTCTAAGGTTGTCGAGATTTGCTTTATTTGCTTTGCCCTATAATAATAATGTTAGTTGTCTATTTACTATTAAATTTTACAATTTCCTCTTTTCCATTCTGGTCGGATGGCGTATGGCAGATAATGTATCCCGCAGCAGCAGACTCTAAAATCTAGAGCAAAATAAACAAGAAACGTAAGGCATCGTCGTAAAGTCGTTTTCCCCTAGTCCATTTATGTCGCATTCAAACATTAAAGATAAGTTATGTTGTAATGAACTAACTCAATAACTGTACTGGAATCATTCTATTAAATCTTCTTTAGAAAGGCGGATTTGAATGTCGGAAACTTGACTGTATTTTAACGCCAAGTTTGCTATCTAGAAAATTTCATTCTCAATATTATTGATATAGCTCTTCTATAACCTGCATTCATTTTTTAAATTAATACCAAAAGTTCACATGTAATAGGGCAGGGCTGGACACAAAGGTCCAATTTGACTTTGAGCAATTAAAAATCAAAACAATTATATTACAGCAAATAACGCATATAAAACAAACAAATACCTGACTATGTTCAGTAAAACTCCCAACCTGTCACCTAAAATGGGAGGGCCAGAGGGTAAACAGATCTAACGTCTTATCTTTAATTCAAAAGCAATTTTACGAATTAACTAGTGGTGTATGACATCGTGCGTTAAGGCAAATTGCTCGAACTTCCCGTATCGTAACGAAATGTTCGAGGAATATTAAATGTTTTCAAATAGATTATTATAAATAGCGTAACATTGTCTATTATTTATAAGAATTTATTTATTTATATATTTATTTATTTTTATCTACGAAAAAAAATTTTTTTTGAAAAGAAAAGAAAATTGTAACAAGAAATTTTTTTTCATAAGCAATTATTTTGTTAAAACTAGCAGAAAGTTTTTTGAATCATTCAAATCGGACGCTAAGTTCTCTCAAAAACTGCCATTTTTTGCATATTTAGCTCTGTGTCTTCGAAGTTGCTGGACCTATCTTTGCCAAAAATTAATCAGCACATCTCCCTATCAATAGGAATCAAATGTTTTATAAGCCATTCAGATCGGTTGATCCGTGCGCCCGAAAACGTGGACGAATATTTGTATCCATACATACACACACATCAATTTTTTTGAGCCAAAATGTTCAGAAACCTTCAAAACGTGAAGAAATGCAAAAATTTTCAATTTCAATTTTTAGACGATTATAATAACTTACCCTACGGGAAGTTAATTCAAACCTAAAGTTCAAATATAATAGGATAGGGTCAAGACACAATAGTACAATTTTACTTTGAGCAATTATATTCTGAAAATCAGAACAATTGTCTTACAATGAATAACACATATCAAACAAACAACTATCTGACTATGTTCAGTAACTCCCAATTCATCATTGTAAAAATGTGTTTTTTGCTGTTTTTTTTTTAAATTTTGTCACGTAGTTTCTTTTACCCCATAGGCGGGGTAAAATGGGAGGGCCAGAGGGCAAACAGGTCCAATGTCTTAATTTTAATTTTAAAAGGATTTTGCAAAATAATAACCACATTATTCAAACAATGCAAAATGAAAATTTCATGGGTACAATTTTTCAGAGATAATACTAAATTTAACCTTGATGTGGTATTTCGCCAGAAATATTCATTAGTAGAATTCGGATAATTTTTTATTTAATTTATCTCTTCTAAATATTTACTATTTTTGATTGTTCACACTTTTGTCAGAGTAAGATTTCTATTGTAGTCCAGTCATTATAGTAAGTTCACCTCGGAATTCGAGTTACCCAGCTGTAAATACTTGTATTTTTCACCCTAAAAGTTGTCTCAAAAGCTACATATAGTAGGGTGTACGCAACATATGTAGGTTTTGAGACAACTTTTAGGGTGCAAAATAGAAGTATTTACAGACTTACAGCTGGGTATCTCGAATTCCGTGATTCTTACCTAATTTAAGCTTAAATCATTGGACTATTGGTTCTCTTCACCTTACTCACGTGCAAGCTTCTATAAAGGTTATATAAAAAAAATGTTAAATCTAATTTGAAATTGACAATACATCTTATAAAACAATTAAATAACGTATACTTAAAAATTGTATTAAGCTCTCGTAAACTAAACAACAGTGCTCATAATCACAAAAACGAAAGAAAGAATAGGAAGGAAACTAAAAGAAAAAAATACTTTTTTATGGATTTTCAAACATTGCCGTTTATAACCGATAAGAACGTCGTAAGAATAAAAGTGATTGTTGATTATAGATATTTTTCCCTTTACTTTCAAATATTGTTGCTAAATAAAAATTAACTCTATTGGTTTTTGGGTAGGCACAAAAAATTTGAAAAAAAAATTTAATGAACAGATAACACTATTATACAGACAATGTTTTTATGTATAAAATAAGTGTTATTAACGTAACTAAAATGTTATTAGTTTGTGGAATGTACTAAGCATTTACTTTCAGTATTTGCTTTTTCAATGTAGAACAAAATAAATCGTGAAACACAAATCTTCTTCAGAAGCATATTATGATCATTATAGCAGTCGCTCTGCAAATATTAATTAAATCTCGCCATTATAAGAGTTCCGTTACAGATAGTTGCATTTTGAGATCATAGGCAAGCCGACGAACTGGCTAAGTCCAAAAAAATAATACAAAAAACTAATGCAAGTTGAGAATAGAACGTTCTTTTGGTATCATAACTACATATTCTATAAATGATTTTGTATAGCACACGAACTGACTAAGTCCAAAAAAATAATACAAAAAACCAATGCAAGTTGAGAAAATAACGTTCTTTGGTATCATAACCATATATTCTATAAATGATTTTGAGTAGCACACTTTCATGGTAAATATTTTATTTTGGATAAGTGATATTATAGCTATGTGATAAGGTTTGGTTCACTTGGCCGCCTCGGACAGCCCGATGTCAAGCAGTAGAGACATTATTATTTACTTGAAAATATAGACAGCAATATGTACCCAAGTGAAAATAGTCCTTATCCCGCCTTGCTGCACAAAAAATCGTCAGATTTACAGAAATGGTAATAATGATAAATTCGAGACATAAAGATATGCCAACCGTTGGGTTGCCTTCTGAAAAAGCGACCTAGTTATGTAAAATCATCACAAAACACCCTTAAGTTATAATGGCATATTAGGTTTCGTGATTATACTTACATCATGCAAAAGATTTACTAACTAGATTCGAAATGTATCTTCTAATTCATGAATACAACATTAAAAAAGATCTTATATTGTATATTACTATAGTTGATACTAAAAAGTTATTTTTAAGATTATTATCTTTAGGTGTCCACCTCGCCTGTCATATAAAACTTTTTAAGATTCTGGTAATAAATAACATTTTTTCAAGTTAATTGACAATGTATTCTTCAACGAGTTTTTTAACCGTGATATATCGTTCTGATCCATCTGAAAGTCTCTTCTATTTTCCAGTATACGTTTTATGATAATTGTTTCGTTTTATGCCCTCAATAAACAACAAATGCTGCGAGCCATATATCTCCTGAACGTTTACGGCTACAATTTTTTTCCCTCATTTTATAAACACATAACGAAGACTCTAAACTCATTATTGGAATGAATAAAATAAATAAA
This sequence comes from Ctenocephalides felis, assembly GCF_003426905.1. Lineage (NCBI taxonomy): Eukaryota > Metazoa > Arthropoda > Insecta > Siphonaptera > Pulicidae > Ctenocephalides > Ctenocephalides felis. The sequence continues at coordinate 70,996,267 of NW_020537324.1, forward strand.
CTAGTAGTGTATGGCATCGTGCATTAAGGCAAATTGCTGGAACTTTCCGTACCTTAATGAAATATTCGAGGAATATTAAATGTTTTCAAATAAATTGTTATAAATAAAGTAATCTCATTATTATTATTGTATAAAAAGTAAATAAACAAAATTTAATCAATCGGATTTAAAATGAAGAACATTGTTTAATATTTATGTATATCGGTTGATCCGTTCTCCTAAAAACTGCCATTTTTAGCACTTTTTTCTCCATATCAATAGGAATCGTATGTTTTTTGAACCATTCAAATCGTTTGATCCGTGCGCCCGAAAACGTGGACGAAAAATTGTATTCATACATACATACACATACACACAATCATTTTTTCTAAGGTATGCCAAAAAGTTCAGAAACCTCTAAAACGAGAAGATATGCAAAAATGTTCAATTTCGATTTTTGGACGATTACAATAACTTGCCCTACGGGAAGTTAATATTACTAAGGTAACCGGATTCAGATTTCCATTTTGTATCCCGGGTTTTCTTTAACAAACGGAGTGCAAATCTATCAAAAATATTCTGTTATTTCTATCGATCGTAACTGATTAATTAATTACTGATTTGTTACTAATAACGATTCAGCGTATCATAAAAAGGATAGTTTTATCGGTAATAATTCTCAACTGTGCAGTTTACATTGTATATTTGAACGTGTAAAATTTGTTTTAAAACTAAATTCGAGAACAACGAATAAATAAACTCTAGTTGCCCAAAATAAATCGTATCCCATGTATCCGTAGTAAATCTCATATCGTCTTGTTGTGTGTTTGGCTTTTGGGATCGATCTAATGTATTCCAGCTGCTTCAACGAATCGTAAATTCTACACTTTTATTGCACTATAAGGATGGTATGGTTTGGTCACGGTTTTATATTATTATAAATCTTGTATAAAAATAACGTTTTAAATTACACGTCTACTTTTTATACACGTTACGAAAATTCGATCGTAAATTAAACTTGGGAGTTGTTGAATGTAGTTTTAAAGTTTATTATTTGACTAGTATATTCGTCAATCACTGACTAATAATCGGATGAAAAATATGGCTTTATTTTATATTAGAAATATTATTTGTACATTATATGTCTATTAACATAAGCATGTACCACATACGCATCAAACTAAAAATGTAATAAATCTATAAAATATTATACTTGTAAATGAAAGAAAGTAAGAATATTTTTTGATGAAAAGCAAAAACTATTTTTAAAATAAACAGTAGTAAACGTTATTTAAATAGCTAAATCTTAATTCTGATTGAGCATATTTTTTACATATTTCAAGAATGCTACTTGCCCCAAAGTAAAATGCCATTTACAACTACTTATTTTATACAATGATATCCTCAAAATATTCTAAACAACTTGGTTTTTCAGAACAAATTTGTTTTTTCAAAAATTTCAATCTAACAAGCATAATCTCATTGTTTTATAAGCCTGACTAATATTCTAGTCGATACACAAACTTATGCCACTTCACCAGGACGAGTATATTTGTCAAAGCAAATATAATAAACAAAATCTGATGGTGAAATGCGAAGATAAGAACAAATAATCAATCCAGATAAAAGAAATAAACTAAAATATTTTTCTAAACATTTTTCAATACGTTTCGAGTTCCAATTTAACTCTTTCAGTGAATAAAGCACACAAATTCATTGAAAAAACACAAAAACCACGTGAGAATCGTTAGCAATTGTTGAATGGATTTAACATCTTTTATATAAATTATAATTGATTTATTTTTTCATTTATATTAATTCTTATTTATTGGTTTCAAATTAAAAAAGTTTTATTCCTTTACGATAATATTTTATTCTGTTATTAAAATATTTCGTGCATTTATAACGTGGTTCTTGTTTTCTGTTTTTTTTAGAATGAATTTTTGTATGTTATCAGAGAAGGAAAAGCCAGATTTATTAAAAAATATTGCGATAATGTTTAATTAAATTTATTGATTTATATTGCACTGAAAATAAGACGAAGCCAGTATCGACACAAATAGTATTTGATAAAAGTGCAAAAAGGGTACGGTGTGTTTTTAAAGAAAAAAATATTTATTAATTATACATTTCGACACATGAAGTGTGTTATCATTCAGCAAGTCTACATACATTAATACAAATATTAAAAGTAAATGAAGAAAGAAAATGAGAAGAAATATACATACCTAACCAGGACAAAAACACATTTTTTATTTGAATTTTTAGTTAAGCGTTGTGTTTTCGTAATAAAGTTTTTTTATAACTACAGTGAGTGTTTATTTAAGTTTATTAGTGTTTGTGCCCTGGTTAGGTATTCAGTGTATACTTCTATTCATTATATTTTATGATTAATATTCTAATATGTGTAAATTCATCATTAATATTCTAATATGTGTATTCATTGTAATAATGTACTAGATATACTGAATGATGACACACATCAAGTATCGAAAAGTATAATTAATAAATAAAGATTTTCTTTTAATTTTATAAATCTAATATATAACGCACGCAGAAAATATTATTGTATGCAATAATTTTCAAAAAGACTTCTCGGATTCATAAACGATTGAAAAAAATCCATTATCGTACAAAATTAGTTCAATCGTGGTTTTTGTAAATTATAACGTTCAGTTTGAGTTCGCCGACAATAAGAATAAATAGCTCGAGGCTTACCATACAGCAGCAGCAATTGTGAAGTAGTACATCAACAGGAAAACGACTGTGCAGTTAGCATTGCTCAATCCATCACTTAACAGCAAGCTGACATTGGGAGCCTGCAAGTCACGTCCGCAAGACACCAGATTCCTTCCAACCAATGCCCTGACACCCCAGCCGAAAGCAGTAGCTGCATGACACAAACACAACGGCCACAAACTAGGAACGGCACCCCCTGAAGGAGCAGCCACTACCACCAAAAGGGCAACTATGCTGGCTGCAAGTCCGATGGCACCCCAGGCGGAAGACCAGACTTCAGCCAGTCTTTTATCGGGATCTTCGAATAACACATCGGCTCCACAAAGAGGAGCACATCGTCCACTTCGGTTGACGTATGAATAGAGTTGAGGATTTGCCATGCGTTGACATGGAATGCCAATTATGGGCGGAGGTCGTACAACCGGAGGACTGGTGTCACTTATGTCTTCTCCGGGGCCTTCCATGCACATGTGCTCGTGGTTGTTCTCGTTAGGAAATCTTTGGCAATCGAGAGCGGCAGGCCAAGAAAAACCAAAACCTTGCAAAACAGGGTAACATCTAGCCCGCACCGATTCACATAAGCCTCTGCACGGTCCGATAGGATTCAAAGCTTTTTCAGTACACATGGGGACGTAAACCGAACACAAGAAAAATTGTAATTGAGCGGAACAACCGTATTGTATCAAAGGCATAAAAGTCTTTAACGTAAAATCTGCATCACTTTGCAACTCGTGTCCGATAAAATTCGGCATTCCGGTTGCATTGTAACCGAGTCCGCGGCACAAATCGACGCGAATTGGTTCACAAGTGCGTAACGCGGGATCCAAAGAAGGAGCTGATAAAACCTCACGTGTTAGGAAAAATAATATGATCGGAATAAACATTGTTATAGTTTGAAACGTCATTTAACGGCACAGATAACGACTATAACCCAACTCCACGAGAGTTGAAACACGACTGAGCGTATTGGAATGAAAACAGTGCGGAGCCACGACCATTGACGTTCCTCCACCACCACTACTCCAGCAACGACCTTAGCGTGTGTTGAGAAAATAATGTGCCCGCCAATAAAGCAGAAATGAGATAAAACAGAATAAGAAAAGATGAATCTTATTCTTTAATTCTTTCAGTGGTAGTCGGACTTTCGAGGCACAATAACCGGAGCATTAGATATAATTAACTAGGGTGCATGGCATCGTGGCATATTGCTGGAACTTCCCGTACCGGAATTTAAAACCTTTAAAATTCTTCGAAAACTAGTGGGGCGCATGGCATCGTGCCTTAAGGCAAACTGCTGAAACTTCCCGTACCAAATTTTTTTTTTCTTTGATAAACATTTTTGAAAAATTTTACTTTGAAAAAATTAGATTTTCGAGAAAGTATAAATTTTTGACTAAAATTTACTTTTTTTGAAAAAAAAAACTTAAAAAAAAAAATTATTTTGAAATATTTATTTTATTATTTGTTTATTTTATTTACCCCCCTCCCCCCCTTTGTCAGCAAAAGTAAGCAAAGCTGTCACCAAAATATCACATAAATAAGCAAATCAATAACCCCCCCGCCCCCCTATAGTACTTACGTAATACTTGAACGGCCCCTAACGGAAAAACATTGGTACGGAACCCATAGGAATGTAAACAAAATTTATACCTATTGTTAAAATCTCTATAAAATATCTGATAATTTGATGTGCATATGTCCAATGATCATTTTTGACCGCCAAATGGCTCATTTTTTTACTTTTTTTACAAGATCTCCGAAACAGCTACACCTGGCTTTATAAAAATGCTTCATGACCAATGCTTCATCTTGTCAATACAAGTATAATGTTTTTTGAACTATTAAAATCGGATGCTCCGTTCTCTTAAAAACTGAGTTACCGTTTTTGGCACCTTTTGCCCCGTATCTTCGGAACAGCTAGACCTGCTTTCGCCAAAAACTAATCAGCACGTTTCCTTATCAGTATGAATCGAATGTTTTTTGAATTATTCAAATCGGTTGATTGGTGTTCCCGAAATCGTCGAAGAAAATTTGTATCCGCACACACACACACGCTCACACACACACACATACATCCATTTTTGCTAAGGTATGCCAAAACATTCAGAAACCTTTGAAACGTAAAGATATATAAAAATTTTCATTTTCGATTTTTTTGCGATTACTATAACTTGCCCTACGGGAGGTTAACTAGTGGTGTATGGCATCGTGGCATATTGCTGGAACTTTTTGTACCGGAATTTAAATTTAAATTCTGGTAAAAAAATTTAAACCTTTAAAATTCTTCGAAAATATCCAAAATTATATATTTTATTTTAATTTTTTTTTTAAAATATTTATCTCAATTTTTGAAATCATTTAAAAAAATTGAATGTTTTATTCAATTCAGACCTTTTTGTCATTTATTATAACTTCCCGTAAGGCATGTTATAGTAATCGCAAAAAAATCGAAAATAATTTTTTTTATATATCTTTACGTTTCAGTGGTTTCTGAATATTTTGGCATACCTTAGAAAAAATGTATGTATGTGTGTGTGTATGTGTGTGCGTGTGCGTGTGTGTGTGCGGATACAAATTTTCGTCGACGATTTCGGAAAAACGGATGAAGCGATTTGAATAATTCAAAAAAAATTCGAATCGTATTGATAATGAGACGATTAGTTTTTGGCGAAGGTAGGCCTAGCCGTTTCAAAGATACGGGGCAAAAAGTGCCAAATATGGTAACTCAGTTCTTAAGAGAACGGAGCGTCCGATTTGAATAATTCAGAAAACATTTTACTTGTATTAACAAGATGAAGAATTGATCAAATTTTCATGAAGGCAGGCTAGCGGCTTCGAAGTTCTAGTGAAAAAAAAGTAAAAAAAAAATGCCATTTGGCGGTCAAAAATGATCATTAGACATATGCACACCAAATTATCAGATATTTTATAGAAATTTTTAACAATAAGTATAAGTTTTGTTTAGATTCCTCTGGGTTCCGTACCAGTGTTTATCCGGTAGACGGCGACGCAGCGTTTACGCGCTTCGATATTTCGTCTCTATGCAGTTAAAGCAGTACGATTGCTTTGAAAAAAAGTTCAGAATTTCCAAAATATTTCAAAATAAATGATTTAAGATAGAATGATTTAAGATGGTTCGAAATTCTATTAAAAGTTTCAAATCATTGATCAACTTTTATTGATTATTATTGATTATTTTTAATTACTCGAATTTTGAATTGCGGCACGAGAAGTTCCAGCAATTTGCCTTAAGTCACGATGCCTTAATTACCTTAATAAAGAATTCCACTTACAGCTAGTTTTCAGATAAATAAATTATAATACTTTTACGCAATCTACTCATCTTTCGTCGCCATCTTTTTCATCTTTCGTTTAAAAAAAAGTACTTGTCAAATAATATTTTATGAAGATTATAATTAGATTACTATAATAAAGATAATTGTAACACATATACTTTTCATTGTTCAGATAAATAAATTATTTTACTTTTACGCAATTTTTTACCTCTAGTTTTCATATTTTTCATCAGTCGTCGCCATCTTTTTTATATTTCGTTTGAAAAAAAAATGGCACATGTCAATTTTTTTATGAGTATACACAATAAAGCTGGATCACAATAAGATCAATATTTATAACAAAGAGATGTATTTTGTATTCAAAAAAATAAATTATATTTCTTTTATGCAATTTTTTGGCTTTAGTTTTTACATTTTTTATCAGTCGGTTTGAAAATCAACCATGTCACTTGTCAAAAAAGGTTTAGAGAGGATTCACTATATATATTATAAATCAAATCACTATAAGATAAATATTTATAACACCCTTACTTATTATTATTTAATATGAATGAATTATAATTACATTTATGCAATATTTTTCATCTTTAGTTTGATTTTAGTTGTTTTCAGATGAGACAAAATAAAACCAGCCTACTCCAATTTGAACTGTCACTCGTCCCCCATCAGGCACAGACAAAATAAACAATTGATCATTGGCAACCCTGAAACAATTGCCAATAATTTATTTTCGTGCGAGTAATTTTTTTGCGAATTTACAAAGACATAAAATCTTTCCAAAACTTTTTTACTTTTAATACTTAACAATTTTCCCATGACTGAGGTAAATATAAATAATAATAATATCGAATTTTACAATCTTTGATCTAATTACAAATTCGATTAATATTTGTTTTTATATCAGATGACGGAAATTGGTGATGTGAGTAGTATGTTACAAGGCGCTGAGTTCGAAAAACTAGTACAATATGGAGTTAATGATAAAGTTGCGAGCAAGTTAGTAGAAATATATAAAAGCGGTAAGCTTGCACACGAAGAACTTGATGTGCGAGCCCTGGACGCGCTGAAGGAATTTTCCGTGGACGGTGCTATCAATGTGCTGTCACAATTTTCCGAATCTAACCTAGAGCACGTTTCAAACAAATCTGCATTTCTTTGTGGAATTATGAAAACCTACACGCAAAAGACTCGTGTTAATAATGGCTCTACGACGAGTCTTACTCAAACTGTGATCAAGGGACCTGACGAGAAGAAAATTGAGAAAATATTGAATCGCACAGGTTATTCTTTGGATGTGACGACGGGGCAGAGGAAATATGGCGGTCCACCGCCTGGTTGGGACGGACCTAGCCCTGGTGCTGGATCCGAAGTGTTTTGCGGAAAAATTCCTAGAGACGTTTACGAGGATGCTCATCCCGTTGTTTGAGAAGTGCGGGATTATTTGGGATCTCCGATTGATGATGGATCCCATGACAGGTGCAAATCGAGGGTTCGCTTTCGTTACATTCACAAACCGCGAATCCGCACAGATCGCAGTTAGGGAACTGGATAACTATGAAATAAAACCGGGTAAAGTATTGAAAATAAACATAAGCGTTCCAAATTTACGTTTATTTGTAGGCAACATTCCTAAATCACGGGGTAAAGATGAGATATATGAAGAGTTTAGCAAACTTACTTCAGGTTTAGTCGAAGTCATAGTGTATAGCTCTCCGGATGACAAGAAGAAAAACCGGGGTTTTTGTTTCCTAGAGTACGAATCCCATAAGACTGCCTCTCTGGCCAAGCGGCGCCTGGGTACAGGCCGGATTAAAGTCTGGGGTTGTGATATAATTGTGGATTGGGCCGATCCTCAAGAGGAACCTGACGAGCAAATAATGAATAAGGTTAAAGTGCTGTATGTACGCAACCTTACGCAAGATACGACCGAGGAGCGGTTGAAAGAGCGCTTTGAGGCCTTTGGACGCATCGAACGCGTGAAGAAAATCAAAGACTATGCTTTTGTCCATTTCGAGGATAGAGATTGCGCGGTGCAAGCAATGAAGGAATTGGATGGTAAGGAGATGTGTGGTTCGGAGATCGAAGTTACTTTGGCAAAGCCTCCGTCTGACAAGAAGAAAAAAGAGGAAATCCTGAGAGCCAGAGAGAAGCGCATGATGTTGATGCTTCACAACCGCGGCGGTTTATCCCCTCAAACCCATCCGACTATTCTGGCCGGATCCGGGCGTACGATTGCAGCCCCGCGTACTTCCCCAGGCATCCGCGGCGCAATGGGCCGAGGAGATTATGACTATGAATACGATTACTACGGCTTCGAAGCACGCCGCATGACTTTCGCTGATCCTTACTATGACGATTACTACAGATACGACGAATTCTATGTTGATTCGCCGCGCCAGACCCGCACCGTGAACACCAGGGTCCCGTCCACTAGAGTATCCAGAGATATTCTACCCCGCGGCCGAACTGGCGTTCCTACCAGAACCTCGCGTCCAGAGACTTTGCGAGCGACCGCTTCTTCGGGAAATACCCGATTGAACGTGAGGGCGAATTCCGGCGGAAGAACAAAATCTGTTCTGAGCAGCGAAGATGCCACCAAGCGCAAGTATGAAGGGCTCCCCCAGAGCGCCGATCCTAAGCGCCCCTTCGGTTGCGGATGGGAGAGCCAGCCCATTGCCGGTGAACACCAGTGGTACACCACCGACTATCCGACAGGATGGTAGTCAGTATAACAAAGCTTAATAAGATTAAATGGGTGTCTTGGGCTCAGTCTAGAAGGTACATGCTAAGCGTAAATAAATAAGCGTTATTTATACGGGACTGATAATTTTTAAATTACGTAGTAACTTATATCTTTGTTGCAAAATTGTTACAGTAATTGTAATAAGTTAGAACGCTCAATACTTAAATTGTTAAATTTATGTGATTATATTATTAACTTAACATATGCGATCATATGTATTATTCATAATATAGATATAATAATTATTATTGCTTATTTATTAATAGAATATAATATATCTCTATTAATCTAAATAATGTAAATAATATATTCGAATTCGTTCATCGCAGTGTAAATAGCTCTGTTGAGATAATGGATGAAAAATATGGGATTATTTTACAAAATTGAAAAATGTTTTTACCAAATCTTACTTCTTTGTTAAGTGTGTATTTGTATCCTAATGTAGAGGCATAAATTTTAGGTCATTTTTAAATCATCCTAAAACAAAGGCAATCATTTTTTTACTATTAGTTTTTATAGCTTATTTATCAATGCTACAAGAGTACAGACAAGAAGTCAATAATTTAAGAAATTAGAAGCTCTTGAAATGGGAGTTCTCAAAAAATTGAATCCGAAATGAAAAAAACAGATGATTACTAGAATGATGTCGCTATAGCATATACTAGGATTAAGTTAAAACATGAATTTTTGACTGGAAAAAAAGATAAATTTCCACCCAATTTTTTGAGTTTCTCGAAGTTTTTTAAAATGGTAAAAAATAAAATTTCGAGATGGGACAAGTTTGAGAGCCTGAGAGAAGTCTATGAAGAAGTAGAACTCGAAAAATCGCGGGCATCATATTGAAAAAGATAGTTTTGAAAAAACGCGTTTAAAGTTTCCCAAAAGGAAGAGAAGTATATTCGAAAACAATTCGAATTTTCAAAAATCTTTTCGTACACATTAAATAGTTAAACTTTAAAAATATTGAAAAATATTAATTTTTTGAGTTTCTATACTAAAATACATTTTTAAAATAAACATGAAAAGCAAAAACTATTTTCAGAATAAGCAGTAGAAAATATTATTCAAGTAGCTAAATCTTAATTCTTATGGTTTAATAAATTATTTTCCTATTTTGGGAAGGTCGTGGAACTTGCCTTAAGTTAAAATGCTTTTTACAAACACTTATTTCATATAGTCATGTTTAAAATATTCTAAACAACTTAACATTCAGAAATCATTTTGTTCTTTTAAAAAATTTCAATTTTAATGCACAAAATTCTGCCACTTCTTCATGACGAGTATATTCGTCAATCATAGTTAACTGTTAAAATATTTAGTTGCATCATTACAACTATTTTATGTTAGCTTACATAAGAATGAAAAAAATTGTATCATTCAAATTCATTATATTTTCAGATCAATTTTATAACTCATATCACATTTATTAAAACCACTTATGATGCAGATGTAATTATGGAAGTTTACTTTACTGTTAGAATTAAGAATGCATATTGCTAAATATCTAAATAAAATATAATAAGCAACAAATGTATAATCGAGTCAAAATATATTTACTCTTTAAAGCCCAAATTGTGTTTTTTTTTGTTTCATATAATGTTTATCATATTAAAATATTTTATAAAGATATATTTATATAACAATAATACATATTTTTAAAGTTACCGTATTATTGATAACTCTTTATTAAGCTATATCAAAAAGATTCATATATTTTTTTATATTTAAACTTAACTTTTAATTTTAATCAAATAAATATATGCAATTTGTGCAATTTTACATTTTACAATATTATGTATACATTATAAAACAAATGTGTTAATTTCAATAAAAGTATTTTTGTGTGAAGCTGCTCGTATGTTTTTAAGATTATAGTCTTAATGTAAAGTATATAAAATCAACGATATGTTTCTGAATCAAAATTTGTTAATTTCTTTAAGATTATGAAATATAGTTTATAAAATCTATATAGTTGCCTATTTATTTAAATATTAGATTCATAACAATGATTTTACGAATTACAACTTGATAGAAAATCTAAAATTATAATATAATTTATGTAAATAGTTATGTTTACTTAAAATTAAATATTGAAAGCATTTAGACTTTCGTCAGATGAAATAAAAATTAAATTATTGTTAGGACTGTGTAATTAAAAATTAACTGAATATTCTCCTATATCAGATCGATTCAAGTATTATCAAGTTATATTTAATTGAAAATTTGTTAGTATTATATTATTAGAAAATTTAACTTGCTGAGAATGGTTTGGCAGCATCAAGCTTAGCCTGTAGTTCAGTTCTTTCAGCTTGTACTATCGATAGTTCAACACTCAAGTCTTGACATAATTTAAGAAGTAGTATATTCTGGTTTTGCAATTTTTTAAGCAATTCCTTTTTATCTTCAGCATTCGCATACTCTTTCAAAGCGTTATTAAAATAATTAGCATTTGGTACAAAAACATCCTTTTCACTTTCTTCAGGTCTTTCAGGACTCTGAGAACTCCTCGGCGTTGGTTTTCGATAAACTTCAAAAGCACCATGTCTCCGAATGTTACCTGTAGCATCTAATTGAAGTATGCAGTCTACGTTATCTCTTGATTCAGGAAACTGAGTAAAATCAGCAAAACCTAAATTATCTTGTTCGTATGTACTAGATTCAACACCATTGTCCTGATTATTTTCTTCAGTATGACTAATATTTTTATGAATATTATTTCCAAGTCCAGGAGAGACTCTCGGTGGTATTTGAGGTGGTGATAATGCTGGTGGGGAATGTTTTAATTTATTCAAATCTAGACTGCTGCTGCGAGCATGCGTTCTATATTGTCTTGGAGGAGGTGGAGGAGGCTTTTCTTTTTTAATCGCACCACTGAAGTTGGGAAGTGATATTGGTCCATCAGAATCTAAACTAGCCGTGGCCACCAGCTCACGATTTTGAGTTGTTCCTTAGAAAATATAATTTATTAGCTGTTTAGAAACTAGGTGTACGTGGCATTTTGCCTAAGGCAAGTTGCTCAAACTTCCCGATATAATAATCAATCGTAAATAATCGTTATCAATACGAATTGAGTTTTATATAAACTTTTGAAACTGGAACAACAGAATTTTAAACTTTTGGCACGGCTCATTATTCCAAATTTTAAAAACTTTTTATAATTGAACCACTTTTTGTAGGCCCAAAATATTTTAGGATGTCGGTTAAGACCATAAAATCCAAAATATTAAAAACCTTTAAGGTTTCATCAAAATCGTAACCAGTGGTACATGGTATTGTGAATTAAAGCAAATTGCTGAAGCTTCCCGTCACAAAAATTAAAATTTTTCAAAGAAGCTTTAAAATTTTTGGAGAACACAAAAATTTAGATTCGTGAGAATTTTGAAATTTTTGAAAAAACGAGTTTTTTGAATTTTTTTTTATAATTCGTGATTTTTTAAAAACGTCTTTCCAAAAATATAATCGGTTTTACGTTTCGTCAGTAATAAATAAAATGTTTTTCGAATCATTCAAATCGTACGCTCCGTTATCTCCAAAACGGAGCGACCTGCCTTTGCCAAAAAGCTAATCAGCACGTCTCCCCATCAATAGGAATGGAATGTTTTTTGAATTATTTAAATCGGCTGATCCGTGTTCCTGAAATCGTCGACGAAAATTTGTATCCGCACGTACACACACACGCACACATACAACCATTTTTTAAGTTTTGCGAAAATGTTCAGAAACCTTTGAAACGTAACAATATATAAAAATCTTTGTTATCGATTTTTTTGCTATTATATAACTTACCCTACGGAAAGTTAAATATTTTTTTCCTAATAAGAAACAGTCCGACAGATCTTTCTCAAAGTTAATCAGTACAAATCCCAACTCAAATGTCTTTCGAACGGTTTTTTAATTTTTAAAATCAATTTAGAATTGCGGACTAAAACGTGGACGAAAATTTTTCACTTTTTTGCTATTCATGAAGAAACGGCTCGGCCGATCGTCGCGCAAAATTGACAAACAATGGTCCTCATCGAGATACATTGAATGGCTTTTAAATTTTTGAAATCAGTTCTTTTTCTTTTTCCAAATTTGTGTCTCAGTCGATTCAGAATGGCGTGAAACGTTGAGAAAACATAAAATTACCAAATCGCATTTTCACGCAAAAACAAACTTCTCCGTAAGCGGAATCCGTAATAATAATTATAATAATATGAACCAATATTTTTTTAAATTACCTGTTCCCAATGTGCAATTATCTCTATTTTGAGGAGGCGGTGGAATTGCTCCGACTGTTTTTAAAGCACCCTTTTTAGCTTGAGGTCTCTGTATTGGTTTGATATCATTTGTTAATGCATCCATATTTGTGCCAAAATTATTGTTCAACACCATTTTCTTTGGACTATTCCTATTTATTATCAGATCTCCTTCACCTTTATGTTCATATAGGTCCGATTTAGCTCGTGCCATTCTATATAACAAACAATATATAATTAAACATATATAATTAAATTACTCGAGTCTCAATTACATACTATTTTTTTCTCTTCGGCCTTAAATTATTGTTAAAATAAAACTTCAACTGATAGATTTGAAAAAAAATTAATTTCCATTACCTCTCATCGTCTTCATTTGTAACATTATTTCCATCAGGTGTTACTCTAAGAGGTACAGGATGCAGAATCTTTGGATCGGTTTCAACAGAACTAAGGTGAAAATCAAAATTAACAGGCTTAGGCCCTGGACTAGATATGCTTGAAGTGGGAGAATCTACAAATTTCGTCCATTCTTTGTAAGACGTATCTTTTTTATTCGGACTTAACACAGTAGTTGATCCTTGCACCGGGGATGCACCACCACTTAACAGATCATTTCCTTTACTTGTGCTGCCAAAGTCATTTGGAATTGAATTTCTTTCGCTTTTTGCCACTTGCGGTGCTGTGTGATCGACACTAATTGATTTGTATATTGTAGCACCATTGTTTTGAGTAATAAAATCTTTTTTTTCTGTATTACTATCATTTTGATGGTCATTATTGAGAGGCTTGCTATGTTTTGCATCACTCTCCATATTTCGTGTGTTATCAGTATTGGGAATTAAACAAGCTGGTAATGTAATAGGTAATGGAATATGATTTCTACGCAAAACAACTAGATGCATTGCAGTATTAAATTCAGCTAAATTAAGAGCACCATCTCGAGTAACATCACTTAATTGCCAAATGTGACGCAATTCTTGAACAGGTAATCTAGATTTTTCGAAAAACATTCTGAAAAAAAATTAAATGAATATAATTAACTTTATAGTAATCGCAAAAAAATCAATAATAAATTTTTAACTTCCCGTAGGGTAAGTTATAGTAATCGCAAAAAAATCGAAAATGAAAATTTTTATATATCTTTACGTTTCAGAGGTTTCTGAATATTTTGACATACCTTAGAAAAAATGGATGTGTGTGTGTGTGTGCGTAGTATGTATGTGTGTGCGGATACAAATTTTCGTCGACGATTTCGGGAACACGGATGAAGCAATTTGAATAATTTAAAAAACATTCGATCCGTATTGATAAGGAGACGTGCTGATTAGTTTTTGGCGGAGGTAGGTCTAGCCGTTCCGAAGATATGGGGCAAAAAGTGCCAAAAACGGTACCTCAGTTTTTAATAGAACGGAGCGTCCGATTTTAATAATTCAAACAACATTTTACTTGTATTGACAAGATGAAGATTTGATCAAATTTTTATAAGGGCAGGTTTAGCGGTTTCGGAGATATAACGAAAAAAGTAAAAAAAAATGCCATTTGGCGGTCAAAAATGATCATTAGACATATGCACATCAAATTATCAGATATTTTATAGAGATTTTAACAATAAGTATAAATTTTGTTTACATTCCTATGGGTTCCGTACCAATGTTTACCCGTTAGACAGCGACGCGGCGTTTACGCGCTTTATATTTTGTCTCTATGCATTTAAAGCAGTACGATTGCTTTGAAAAAAAGTTCAGATCTTCCAACATATGTCAAAATAAAGAAAACATTTTTTTTCAAAAAAAAAGATTTAAAAAAAAAATTTAAATATTTTTTTTTTCAATTTTTTTTTCAAAAAAAAGTAATTTTTTGTCAAATTTATAGTTTCTCAAAAATCTTACTTTTTCGAAGTAATTTTTTTTCAAAAATGTTAATCGTTTTTAAAAAAAATTGATAATTTTTGGTACGGGAAGTTCCAGCAATTTGCCTTAAGGCACGATGCCCTAATTGCCTTAAGACAGAATTCCACTTACAGCTAGTTTTATATATTTTCATGTTTTTCACACTAAAAATTTTGGCATACCTTAGAAAAAATTGATGTATGTGTGTGTGTGGGTGCGTGTGTGCGGATACAAATTTTCGTCGACGATTTTGCGGACACGGATGAACCGATTTGAATAATTCAAAAAACATTTAATTCCTACTGCTAAGGAAACGTGCTGATTATTTTTTGGCAAAGGCAGGTCTAGCCGTTTCGGAGATACGGTGCAAAAAGCGCCAAAAATGGTATTTCAGTTTTTGAGAAACGGAGCGTTCGATTCAAATAATTCAAAAAACATTTCATTTGTATTGACGAAATGAATAACTGGCGAATTTTTTGTAAAGGCATGTCCAGTGTCTCTGGAGATACATTAAGAAAAAGTGAAAAATAATTCAAGTTGGCGGTTAAAAATTATCACTAGATATATGTAAATCGCATTATCAGTTACTTTATAAAGATTATAATTATAAGTACAAATTTTATGTGCGTTTATATGGATCCCGTACCAATGTTTACACATTAGACGACCACGCGGCGCTCACGCGCTTTAATATTTCGACTCCAAATCAGCTGCCTTACACCACTAGTTTATGTTGAATTTAATTTTTATCAAAATAATTATCTCAATTGCTACTCACCTCGCTATACTACCAGCAAGAAGACCTTCAGGATTTGGTTGCAGACTTTTAAACTGTGCAGCATAATATTCCCGCTGTTCTTGTGTAATGGGCCAAACACTTGATGTATCTATATCATCACCATCAGGTTCATCACTACTATGTTTGTCACTAGATTCTTCTTCAGTTCCTGCAAACAGATTAATGTAACAATTGTCCATAGAAAATTATAATGTGCACGAGTTATTGTATTAAACATTTACCAAGTAGCTGACGCTGCTCTTCACACCAGTGCATTTGATTTCCCATGACACTACCCCATGTTCTTTCGGCAACACTATTTGTAGGAGTGGGACTATCACTTGTTGTACTCCAAACGCTTGGTGAATTTCTAGTCTAAGGTAAAAAATACATAATATACTAAATAAATAATTATAAGCATGTACATAATATTTCTTCTATATTATTTCTAGTTCTGGCTATTCTTACCACACACTCAGATGGATCATTCTGTTCCATTTCTGAATCAGTGCTAGCATCCCCTTTTTCCTCAATAAATAAAGACGTCGCTTGACTCGCACTTGCATTCAGTTCTTGATTACATGTTGCATTATATATTGACAGAGATTCTGCTTGCAAACTTTCTTGTTCACTTAATTCTATGAGATCAGGGCTTCCACTTAACCTCCATTTAAATCTTGGTAAAGGTAAATCAATTTGTTTCGTCAATAATTCTTGATTCAGAGGTATGTGAGCTTGATGAGCTGCTATTAGTTTCAAGCATCCATAAAACTGAACACGGTTCAAATGATTTGCCAAAGTAGGGTGTGCTATTGAAAATATCTGAAAGGTAAGAAATAATAGAAATATCTGAATTATAATCAACAGAACAGAAATAAGAGGAAATGTTATATGAAGCGTTACAAGATTATATAATGATCTACTGAAGGATATAAAGATGACTTGTGATAAATACAAATTTAAAAAGAAGATAAAAAAAATATTATGAAGAAAATGAAGATAGGTAATTTAGATAAATGTTTATGCATCAAACAGTAAATAAGTATGAACATACGAATGATTTCAAGTTTAAATGCGGTGAAACAATGTATAAATATTTTTTTCACGATCTATGTACAGATTTTTTAATATAGTAAAGTAAGTTGTATTTTATAAATTTAAATAAAATGTAATCGACAATATTACAGGTATTATGACAATATTGAATATAATATATTTGAACATTTTTCTAATGTTTCTTTAAGAATTTGCAAAATTCAGCCGCTGTTTGGGTTGTAAAATTGTTCTTGTTGATAGTGAACTTATATAAAAATATGCATGTTTTCACCTTCAAATTCAATTTACCTGTTTTAAAACATCGTTGGGAACTTTAGAAGATCGAAATAGTTCAGTTGCTTTTAACAAAGCAACTTTTCCAGCCTTATCTTCATCACAACATAAAAATAAATCACTGAAATATCTTGTTTCAGTGGATGTCAAATTCAACATCTCCATTTTAACTGAGTAAAATTAATTGCAACAAACTATTAAAACATACTTAAGAGAGGATGTGGGATGGGTTATCTCTCACATATTTATATTACATTTAGAGATAATAAGATTTTATGAATTCCTTAATTTGACACTTCTGCCTCCAATACTTGTCTCGTTTGTGTTATTGCCATATGCAATGTAAAATGTCAAACCGACAAACTGGTTTGAGAAAATGAAAATGTTCGCCGATTGCAGCGACAATAAATAAATACTGAAAAGAAATAAATAAAATTGTAATATTTATATTATATTATTATATAGATATGACTAAGGAAAAACTGCTGCTCAAGGTTTTGAAATAATTGGCGGTGCGGATGCTTATAGAACAATTTTGACGTAACTTATAGGTTAGAAAGATTGGGTCAGGTATTTTAACAAAAACTACCCCGTGTTTAATTTATATAAATAATAAAACTTGATTAATATTATCCTATACCATATGCAATAATTTGTTTCGATAATAAAATATAAAATTAGTTTCAGTAAAACCTTATGAAAGCAGTTTTCCCATCAGAACCAACCAAAGTCCTTTGCAAATATTTTTGCCTTATACAATACATAATACGATTCTGCTCAAAAACCCATTATTAATTAGAGCATATATATTTTAAATAAATTCATTTCAATCACCCGGTTTAATTTCATTACGTTAATTAATAAATCTGTTATGATTATTATTACCATAACCTCAAATTTGACAGCTGTCAAATTGCCCTTTCATCTCGCCCTCAGTACAAGTTTAGGCCTAATTCCCTTTAAAATAAATAATGACGAAGTTATCACATTATCTTAAGACAGATAAGTTAACAATGTAAACATGTTGTGTCTGGGTTTTATCTGTCTTTATCAGATCCCAATGTCTAGTCCCAAATTCTATTGTTAATTCAGTCAGTTGCATTTTAATTACACATGCACAAGAACCTGATGCAAAAATGAGTAGTAGTGAAAAAGATTTTGATGATTTAAGCAATTGGATGACCAGTTTGCCATCTTACATACGGGACATGCCACTTATTCATCTTGCTATTCCTGGTAAGTAATATAAGTATAAAATAATAATAGTAAATTGTTGTCTGCCCATGGGCAAGTCCATGGTGTGAGAGTACTATAAATCAATGATTTCCTTTTTGTTACTTGTTTGTTATTGCCATTATTCGTGTTTTTATACACTTGTATACATTTTTCTTTAAAAGTCTGCTTCTATGCTTCCTGGTATTGTGTATCGGCTTCCAATTCTCTGTGTTTTTACTTCTATCATCTGCATTATTCTTCTTTTTAACCTTTTTTTTAATTATTATATGCATCATTCTTCTTTTTAACCTTTTTTTCTCACTTCCAATTAATTTTATAACAGTGCTGACAGATACAAGATTATATGGAGCTCTTTATATTTACATCAAATCAAATAATATAAAATTATAAATGCAATATACATAAAACAATGATATATATGTAAGAGATAGTGTAGATATTATGTAATTTAGTATATGGCTAATGTACCAGTTTATAAAGCCAATAAAATATAAAAAAAAAAAAAAAAACCTTTTTTTCTTTTTAATTTTACCTTTCTCGACTTCATGCAGTGGAGAGTATGAATTAGTAAAAAATACCTCTTGTTTATGCAGAATGGGTCCGATCCAGTTTCCTTTTCCTTCCATTGTACTCAGTAGAGTTCTTATTAATTTATAACTATGTAAATTTACCATGATATTTAAATATAATCATCACTTCTGACTTTTACCCAATAATTTTGTGTATACGTAATTATTTTTCAAGGGACTCATGATTCTATGACATATGGTATAACACGCAAATCTGAAGCTAGTCCTGATGCTGATCCAAATATTAAAAAACTGAGTATATTTTGTCATAGCACGGTCAGACGATGGGCCATAACACAAGAGTATGATGTACAGGAACAGCTTCACCAGGGTATAAGGTATACATAGATAAAAAATACTTCCTAAAACAACTCAATATATTTAATTATATATAAACATTTTATCTCTATTTTCCCTTAAGGTATTTTGATTTTCGAATTGCAACCAAAAAACCCTCTTCAGACTTTTATTTTGTGCATGGATTATATGCAGATGAGGTTTCCAGCAGTTTGGTCAAAATAAGAGACTTTTTGGATACTCATCCTGGTGAAGTTGTTATAATTGATTGTCAGCACTTTTATGATTTTTCACGAAATGATCATTTTCTGTTTTCTAATATGCTTTATGAAGCTTTTACATATCGCATTTGCCCCAGCAGTGGATCAATAAAAAAGTGTACCCTCAATGCGTTGAAGCAAAATAGAGAACAGGTATAAATTGCTAATTGTATATTTATATAGATATTTAATTAAATTAATTTATTATTTAGCTTATCATCATATATCGTGGTATGACTGGTCACAAATATTTTTGGCCAACATATGTATGGAATAATCCTTGGCCTGATGAAATAACAGTTTCGGGGCTTCTTGATAAATTAAAATTTGGCTTAGAAAATAGAGAGGTGGATGTTGGTTATGTTTCACAATGTCTTCTGACACCGACCCCAAAATTTATTGCTTTAAGGTATAAAAATTATTTAGATTTTTTTTATTTTTTGCTTTATTTCCATTTGTTTTCTTATTTAGGTGGCACAGTAATTTGAAAAACAAATGTGCAAAGCCTGTTGCTAAAAATTTATTCCCCTGGATTAAGCAGTTGGAACCAGGATGCCCCAACGGTCGTGATTTACGTGTTAATGTTATTCTTGCTGATTTTGTAGAAATTAATGAAAGTAATTTTAGTAAATTGGTGGTGGATTTAAATAAAAAATTAATGAAATTAGCTGAGTAATATAATTTATTGTAGTTAATGTACACAATTATTCCTATTCACATGCTGCACATTCTAGTCTTATTTGTAAGGAAGTGATATTATAAATAAGAAATATTATTGCATTCCATATTTGATCTCTGAGCTTAGCACAATTTTACACTAATTTTAAACTTTACTACTGTGCTGTTATATACAAATGAGTAAATGAAGAATAAAAAGTATTAACGCTTGTATGAAAAGTATTTTAATGAATATAAATACCTATCTATAGATATATCATTTTAAGGGTATTGTGGCACTGATTTACGAATAATTACTACATAAAATATTTGTTAGGTTTTCAAACCTAGTAATAAATAAAATAGAATATTACTTAAAAGAATCTAATGGGATAAAATAAATAGGTTTTGCAATATTTACTACCTAAAGAGCTTTCACTTTAAGCTGCTTCATCTTTGGTGCTTTTTTCTTTAGTTGTCTTTTTTGTTCTTTTTCCTCCCAACGTCTTTGCTTTTCTGGATCATCCTCCTAGTAAAAAAATATAAATATAGAAACTTTAATGTTTAACAAAAATGGTAACTTCAATAAACCTAGAGAAAAAAATTTAAAAACCGTTTTTTAGTAGAATTTGGAGTTTTTTACTTTTTTCACATACATACACAATTGTTTTTAATGTATGCCGAAATGTTAAGAAACCTTTGAAACGTAAAGATATATACAAATTAACATTTTCGTTTTTTTTAAAGATATATACAAATTAACATTCTTCGTATTTTTAATACGAGAAGTTAATAAAATTAGTATAAAAAAAACCACATGATTTCAATGATAAATTATCTCAATTATTAAATTACTTACAGCCATAACTTTTTCTTTCTCTTGTTTTCTGCGTTCTTCTCTTCTCAATGCTGCAGCTTCTGCTCGTGCCGCATGAGTGCTCTTCAAGAAAGCTTCTTCTACTCTAAGTCTATTTTTATCAGCCTTTGCTTTACCCTATCAAAAAATAAATATAGTCTATTATAAATAAAAATATTCAGATATATACTAAATATACTATTCAAATTTTTGCTATTTTATGTAAGAAAAAGTGGAAAGCATGATACAAAAAAATGTATTATCACTTACTTCTTTGGAAAGTCTGTATCTCTTAAGTTTCTCCATTAGATAAAATGTTAAAGTTAGAAGAGGTAGAGATGCTTCACTTATTTCTGTGAGATTTCCTTTAGCAGGCAAATTCAGAACTATATGAAGAATTTTGAAGACATCTGGTTGTTTTAATAATGTAGTATCCCTATAACATTAATTACATTAAATTTAACACAACAATAAAATAAAATTCCAATTAATACTCACTCAGGTTGCTTTTGACCACTGAATTGATCTGAAACATGAATGCTCTCAATCATGTCAGAATATTTATTTATTGCTGTAACAACTCTAGTATCTAAAACTGCAGAAGTAGCTTCCTGAATTTCTGACATGACCATGAAATTAGATGGAAGACCGAATTTTTCACCGGGCCTACGCTCTGGGCAGTAGACACTCTGTTAAACAAATAAATATTATTAATTTATTCTCTCTCCCAAATATATTAATTTATTTTATCTCCCAATTAATTTCGTGGAACTTACTAAGTCAGCTAAGTCTTTGTACATGTGAGATGCTGCTTTTTTGGTAGCAACACAAAATATAAATGAGTCCATATCTTCTTTAGACATTTCCACTTTTATGTGCACTTGGTCACTTATTGGTCGCAATAAGCCACTTATAACACCAACTAAATCTTGACGCTAAAATAATAAAGAAACATGTTCACATAATATGTTAGATTGGACATAAATTATTAGTTATTACTTTGATGAATTTCAGCTCAACAAGCATTCCTTCGCAACATGTTCTTCCACTGCACCATAAAGTAAAATGATTATCACTTTCCTTTAACAGTCCCGGACAATCGCTTTCCAACTTTCCATCATCACCTTAAATTTTTATACATATTAATATATACATACACAGCATTATCTATACTATTGTTTACCCACCCACTAAACTGAAATTTTCTTCCAACATACTACGATGTGAATTGAACCACATGTTTGCTAATTTAGTGTTTTTGCTCTTTCCTGTAAAGAAATTAATGAAATAAACACATAAACCAGCCAACATTAACATCTCCATCCAATAAGAATCCCAGTGGGCTCTTAAGTGATGAGGGACATTTGTAATAGTAATTTTTGGTTCCGTTTTAGGAGCATTTTGTTGATTAGTTGCTGATGGCTTTGTAGAACTTTCGAATCCTTCAAATTCTTCGTCATCTTGGAAATGCTCAAATTCATTATCCTCATCCTACAATAAAAGGATAATTGATTATTTATAAAATATTGAGAGAAAATTAAGACTGAAGAAAGGTATTGGGGTAGGTAGTGAAAGAAAGGTAGGATTCATTCAATATAATAAGCAAAGTAGAACAAAGTGGTTTTAGTATAAGAGAAACTTCTATCCAAAATGTGCAATAAATAAATTTTCAATATATTATACCTCAACTACTGTGTCATCTTCCTCAGTTTCCATAAAATCTTTTTCATCATCTTTAATTTGTGGTGTTGGCACCGAGTCATCTATTTCTGCACGTTCTGGTTTTTCATTAAGCACAACATCATCAGCTTCAAAATCTTCAAATTCAGCAAATTCAGTATCATCAATACTGGGATAGTCTGAATAGACTTTATAAGTGCATGATAGGAGCAAGATAAATATAACCCAGGTTTTCATTTTGGGTTTATATATTATTTATCATATAAAAACTTATAATATATACATATAACTATATTGCACAGTATTTAATTATATAAATATTATTAATTACATAGGGATCGATTATATTACTTTTCTATTCTAATGATTTATCATAACCTAAATAAGATACTTGTGTTGTGTCATGTGCCTACATTATCATTCTCAATGCTACCAATGCAAGAACTTGTTCAAAATTATGGCGCCAATATTTAAAAATATGTCGAGATAAATAAAAAACGAATATGTTCGTGTAAAATATTTATTTAAAATGAAAATAAACTCCTAAACAAATAACTATAACAAATAGTATCGAAATTACAGCTAAAATAACTTTATGTTGTATGGAACGAATAACCATACCCCTTAATATTTTATTGGATAATCCAAGTTCAGCATCAGTATCTCTTAGCTGCAAAAAGAAAAAATACAATAAGTATTTTTAACCACACTTGATCTATTATAATTATTGATCAACTTACTTTGTTTCTGGCGCCTTTAATAGTTTCTCTTTGCTGATTCAAATCTTGTAATACCTGTACACCAATAGCTTCAGTCTCCAATGCAATTCGGTATCCATCGTTTAGATATTTACCAGCTCTTTCAATACATTCTGAATTATCTAGAAGACGACGTTTTTGATCTTGGGTGATTGACACATCACTGAAGTCCTCTACATAATCAAAGTCTGACAGAAGAAAAGTTAATATCAATGTTTATCATGGAAAAAAAATTTAAGGGTGTAGAAATACAAAAAAAGTCATTTATTTATACTTTCAAAATTTAACTGTTTAAGACGATTTTTTAAATTTAAATTATTTTCGGAGATTTAGCTGTTTAAACATGATAATTCTCCTCTGTTTCCTTCCTTTTGCGAGATTTTAAACACCTTTTTCTCAAAACTGTATTTTTCAATACAATACCCATGATTTCTCAAGTTCTACCAGACCGATTAACTTGAAATTTTCAGAGAATCTTCTTTATACTCTTCTCTCCAGCATACAGCAGCCTCAACTTTTCAATTCTTACTATTTTTTAAAAAATTGGGAAGCTCAAAAAAGTGATAAAATGGACCTTTTTTCAAACAATCACCATATTGACAAAAAAAAAATTGTATAACTTAATCCTAGTGTATATGTCATTGTAACATCATTTTATAATAATAATCTTTTTTTTCATTTTGGATTTTCAGTTTAATTTTTTGAGACCCCCACTTTAAAAACCGCTAATTTTAATAACTATTAACGTTTTTTGTTACCTTGTACCTGTATTCTTGTAAGGTTGATAAATAAATATTAAATAAATTAATCGCTTTTTTTTACAATGATTTAAAAATGATCTAAAATTCATGCCTCTACTCTTAATAATCCCCTTTAATAATCCATCAGGTTAAACAATTAAAAATGTGATATATAAATTTGATTAATATAACTTTAAATCATTATACCATTTTTACTGCCAGATTTTGCATTTGTTATCTCTTGCTGCAGTCTTTTCAATTCAGCTCGATAGCAATTTAATCTTGAACGAAGATAAGGTCGTGATGAAGAATCTGCTTCGTGAATTTCCAATTCAATTTGTTCCAACTATAAACATACAGATATCAGTATCAATATTGATTTGAAAAGATATTTAAAGTACATCATTTGCACTCACTAGCTCATGAGCTTCAGTCACATGTTTGTCAATTTCTATCAGAAGATTTTTCTTCTCATCTGAAAATATTGTTATCAATAATAAAATATAAATACTTAAATACAGAGTTAGTTAATTTTACCTTTTCCTGCGAGTCTAAGACGCCCAATATCCGCAGTAATATCTGCAGTAAGAACAGCATACTGTTGATCATAACTTTCTATCAAATTACTCATGATTGATAAATATATATATTTTTCGGTGATGTTAGGAAGATTTGAATTATATAAAATTATTGTTTTTTATGACAAACAATTTTTTCTTTGTGTATCACCTTCAAAGTACATTTGGCAAATATAATCAATATTCCTCTTGATTTATTTATTTTCGTTGTCATTTTGACATTCCACTTTCACTACCAACATAAAAGTGACAGTTGTCGAATGACGTGTACGTCAAACACTTGGCCACTTGTCAATATTTACATGAAAGCAGATGTATTTTATTTAAAAACTCATAAAAAAAATCCAACATGTTAATCACGTAAATAAAAAATTAAATTTGCTGGCCGGCGTTAATTTCAACAATATGGAGTATTTCAAAAGCGGTTTAAAAACCGTTCTCGGAGCTGCAGAGCCTGGTGACCAGCCAACTGGCGCTGAAACTGTTAGATATATAATAAAAAAAAATAAGCGCATTATGCTGATATTGAAATTGTATTATGAAAATTTTAGGTGGAGAGATTAGTTGATAGAATAAGTACTTCTACACTTTTAGAAGATCGCAGAGATGCTTGTCGAGCACTCAAAGCACTGTCAAAAAAGTATAGATTAGAAGTAGGAGCTCAGGGTATGGGGCCTTTAGTACAGGTATTTTTTACATTCAAGTTGTATTAATACTATAATTTTATGTATCATCTATCTATCTATTTCTATTAAGGTGCTAGAATTGGACCGTGCAGATGGTGAAATAGTTGGTTATGCTTTAGACACTTTAGTCAATATAACATCATCAAGATTTCCAGAAGAAGAAGGAAATCCAGCAGTTACCCTTAACATGGGAGAACAGTTTACAGAAATTTTCATCAAAAATCCTGATAATGTTTCCTTGGTTTTGAGTTACATAGAAGAATATGATTTCCGTATCAGATGGCCTGCTGTAAAATTACTGACATGTCTCTCAACTCATCGGCCACGAGAACTCCAAGATATAATTCTAGTTAGCCCAATGGGCGTATCTAAACTCATGGATGTGATTGGAGATAGTCGAGAAGTTATAAGAAATGATATGCTAATGCTACTTATACATCTCACCACCGGAAATAGTAACATACAAAAAATTGTGGCCTTTGAAAATGCATTTGATAGACTGTTTGATATAATTAGGAATGAAGGTTGTGCTGATGGCGGCATAGTTGTAGAAGATTGTCTTATAGTTATGTTGAATTTACTTCGTAACAACACCAGCAATCAACAATTTTTCAAAGAAGGCAGTTACATTCAGAAATTGAGTCCAATGCTTGTTATAAATTCAGAAACTGATGCTGATATGTGGCCTCAACAAAAAACTCGAAATATTGATCATATGCTGCAAATAGTTTGTGCTTTAGTCAGTCCGAGTAACCAGACTCAAGTATGCACAAGTTGCCAAAATGCGATGAATAGTTGTGGGCTTCTCCAGAACCTTTGTTCAATTCTGATGGCCGGCTGGGGTTCCTGTGAATATTTTAGCCAACACAATAACAACTATTGCGGAAGTCATTAGAGGAAATTTTACTAACCAAGAGTATTTTGGACATTTACAAGCTCCTTCAAATCCACCAAGTTCAGCTATTGTTATATTGTTGATGTCATTGGTAAATGATAAACAACCATTCACTCTACGAACAGCAATTTTGTATTGTTTTCAATGTTATCTGTTTCGACATGAAACAGGCCAGGCTGAGATTGTGCAAACATTATTACCTAAAGAGCCTATTGTATCAGGATGCACCAGTGGACAACTACTTTGTAATGGTTTATTGAGTGAGTCACCACTCTCGGTTTGGTTTTCTGCAGTTGCACTTATGCACTGTACGTTGGAAAATCCAGCTTTGAAAGAGCAATTATTACAAGTATCATTAGCACCTAATTTAAATAGCCCACAAATCTCCCTATTGAATCAGTGTATGGTATTAATTCAAAAGGGTTCCAATTCTGTCGTACAAGGCAAAATAGGTTTATTAATGCTGCTATGTTCCTGGTTAAGTCACAGCACTAAAGCAGTCAATGCTTTAATAAGTCATCCATCTAGTGTATCTTATTTAATAGCCCAAGTTAGTGCCAATGAGCAACATGATGATGAGAATTTAATGAAAGGAATCTGTGCTCTTTTAATAGGAATATGTATATTATATAATGACGACACACATGCTGATTATAGTAGAGAAAATCTATGTAAATTAATTGTGAATAGAATTGGAGTGGAGACGTTTGTTGCAAAGCTATCAAAATTCTCACGGCACGAGATGTATAGTTTAGCTGCAAAGCAACCTGCTATAAAAGCTACTAAGTATAGAGAGCTGTTACTTGATTATGAATTTTGTGAACTATTCAAAGCTCTAGAGGGTAATGAACTAGAAAAAATGTTATAAATAATTTGAAAATCATTTACTATATAGTTTTTTTTGCAGCACTTATTGTCAAGACAATAACATCATTTGGAGATGGAAGCAATAATTTGAATTTATCTGAAATGTCGTTATCTGAACAAGAGTCTGCTTTATTGTGCAAATATAAAAATATTATTCGAGAGCAAGATATGCAGATGATGCAATTGCGCATGCAAGCTCAGCAGTTATCCAATCAAAACAATGCAATCCAGGTAATATAAAATTTATTTTTCAATAAAGAGAGTAAGAAAAATGTTTTTGCGAGAAAAGTCGGTTTGCTAATTTTATGTTTCTTGACGTTCCAAGTCATTCTGAATCGATTGAGACTAAATTTGGACAAAATATAAGTGAGCCGATTTTCTGATCTTTCGTCGACGTTTTCTCAAAAACGGCTGAACCGATTTCAAAATTTTAAAAGCCATTTGATGTAACTCGACAAGGACTAGCGTTTATCAGTGTCGTGCGACGATCGGCGGAGCCGTTTCTTTGTAATTAACTTGCCTTAAGGCAAATGCCTCTTACAACTAATGATTTTTTTGCAGAGTCAGCTAGAGGAAGTAGTGATAAGTAACAATCAATTAAAAGACCAAAATACTTTATTAAAAGCGCAATTGGCTTCCGGCAACACAAACTGTAATTCTCTAACTGAAATCTCTACTCAAGAAGAGCAACAGGCTACAACAATTAACGGAGAAATTGTACATAAAAATGAAGAAGCTTTATTGAAAGAAGAAATAGAAAAATTGAAGACACAATTGCAAGAAGTAAATTTGTTATTGACTGAAAAAACTAAAATGTACGAAGCTTTGACTAAAGATCAAGAGGATCTTCTGGAATTGTTGACAGATCAAGATACGAAGATCAATGAGTACAAAAATCATATGTTGACGTGCACATTTGTTAATTCTAATATTGAGAACTAATTAAAGTTTACTTATGAAGTGAACATTTGATGAAGTAGAATAATATTTTGAAACATATAATTCCAAAAATTATGTATAGTCTGTGTAGAAATATTATTTGAAAAATATATATGCATTCTACTCTTTTAAAAAGGTATTTGTTATATATGAAATATTTGTATCAACTAGTTATTTCTAGAATAAAGTTATCACTTGAATTAGAAAATGATCAATATAATTTCTAATTGATGTCTTACAAACATACTTACTTAAAATAGTAAATATTTTTAATATACCAAATTTTGTATTTAACAAATTTAGTTCCAGATTTACCATATGAAATATTTCTTATGAAAATGTGAATGAATTAAATAAGAATAAAAATTTAGAACAATTCTCATAAACTCAAATTCATATAATTTCATATACTTATATTATAATACTTGCTATAAAAATAATAATTGTGCTCACAAGATAAAATTAACTTCTATTGTTCTATATTAAATAAAATTATGAAATTCTATAAATTTAAGTTTATGAGGATTGCATTTTGAAAAAAATATTCAAATTACCAAAAAAATCTGTTTTTGCAGTTTTTTTTTCAAAAAATTTCAAATTTTTCAAATGTTTTTAAAATTTTCAAATATGTTAAAAAAACTCAAGATATTCAAATTCATAAATTTATGAATGTTAAAAAAAAATTAACATTTTCAAATACATAAATTTAAAATTTTCAAAAAATTCAAATTATCTAAAAAATCTATTATTTCAAAATTTTCAAAAAATTTCAAAATTTTCGATAAACTTCAAATTTTTAAAAAAATCTAATTATGTACCAAGAAAATATTGTTTTTTCAGGTTTTTTAAAAAAATTCCATAATTTTCCAATGTTTTCAAATTCTTACCTAAATTATTGGGAAATTTGCTCAAAAATTTTGCATTTTCAATTAAATTCAAAATTTTAAATAAATTTGAAATTTTTAATAAAAATTCCAATTACCAAAAAAATCTATTTTTTTTCAAAAAAATTTCAAATGTTTTTAAAATTTACAAAAAATGTAAAAAAAATTAAGAATTTCGATCACATAAATTCACAAAAATAGTAAAAAAATCAAGATATTCAAATGCATAAATCCAAAATTTTCAAATAAATTCGAAATTTTCAAAAAAAAATCAAATTACTAAAAAAATCTATTTAGAATATTCAAAAAATTTCAAAATTTTCGAAAAGCTTTAAAATTTTCGAATGTTTTCGAAATTTTGAAAAATGTTTAAAAAATTCAAGAATTATACATACATATATGTATGTGTACATATGCCATGACCACTATGTATAATGGTGAAATACAGTTATTTTTAATATCTATTAGAAAAACATGAAAAAATATAGCATATGTTTCTAATAGATATTAAAAATAACTGTAGTTATTTCACCATTATACATCATAGTGGTCATGACGAAGTGGTGCTGGTACTTCCTGTACCGAAATTTAAAATTTTTAAAAGCTGCAATTTTTAGAAAATTTGATTTTTTTGAAAAATTTGTTTTTTTGAATCTATATAGATTCTGAAATTTTCAAATAAAATCAAAATTTTCAAAAAAAAAAACAAATTTTTCAAAAAATCAAATTTTCTAAAATTCCAGCTTTTAAAAATTCTAAATTTCGGTACAGGAAGTACCAGCACCACTTTGCCATGATCACTATGTATAATGGTATGATATATGGTATAAATGGTATAATGGTGAAACAACTACAGTTATTAGAAAAACATGAAAAAAATATAGAATATGTAGTAGTATTCTACAGAATTCCTATAAAAACTAGAAATTCCCAAATAAATCATTCAATTCATTATGAGAGGTTATATCATAATCTTAATCCTCTATCATCGCCTGCGCAAATGTATTGTCAAACTGTAGTCGAGTTCGAATCTTATAAGAAGATTAGTCTGTATAATGCGGCAGTTAAATATATCACATTTTCTGTCAACATTTCTCAAAACGCTCTCATGTCTAAATTTATGATGATTATCAAAAGTGAATCATCATTTCGGACTATGCTTATTAGTTTTTTAAATCTCTAAAATGTATAAATAGAGTGTTATATAAATTGTGCAAGCACCTGGAAGCTTCAATTGAATTTTGAGGTTATGTTTATTTTTATAACAATTTCTAGATTTTATGTTAATATATAGAATGTCATTTACCACCGTGTCATGTTTGTTGATTTTACATATTGGTTTTATAAGTGCTACATATGAAAATATTCCTACAATTTCTGTAATTGATACAACAATTCTGAATGGTACAACTACTGTCAAATATGAAATTTTGTATGAAAATGCATTAAGAAATCGGATTCAGGAGGTCTCAGTATCTAGCTGCTGTAATTTTACTCAAAGCTTTTGCAAAAATGATGAAGTAAAAACAATTGTGCACTTTGCAACACCTAAAAAGTTACAAGGTGTTGTTTCATTTTACCCAACCTTACTTACAAAGTCATTTTATTTATGCATCAGATACAACACAAGTAATCAACGCCAAAAAGTCCCTTTCAATATTAACTGGATTCGAGAGAAAAGAAACACCCATCACAAATCATCACTTCGTATCAATGGTTTGCGAGTGGAGCACAGTTATAAAGAAGTAACTTTAAATCCTGAAGGTATCCCAGAGTTACTTGCATCTACTGAAACTACACTCAGACTCTTCGGTACAGGCCTGTCTGAAAACACAATTATAACATTCACAGCGAACGAAAGCTTTTATGGAGGCCCTTGCCTGTTTCCAGCTTCCTCGCCATTTTTGCTGGAACGAGGAAGTATCACAAACACCAGTGCCCGGGTAAAGGTCGTTATTCCTGAAGGTAAAACGTTTTATTTATGTGCCAAACAAGTTTATGTCCATAACGCTCAGCATTTAACATACCAGCAAGCTGTAAGCGATTCGTCTGAGTTTATACATCAAGGCAATGAGAAATTTTTACAGATTCATACTTATAAAAAATTATTACCGCTATGGGCTTCTATATCAATTATTCTATTTTGCTTAACATTCTCGGCTTTATTTTCTGGTTTAAATCTGGGACTTATGTCTATGGATAGAACTGATTTAAAAATCTTGTGTAACACTGGAAGTGAGAATGAGAAACGTTATGCAAGGATAGTACAACCGGTCAGGGACCACGGCAACTTTTTACTTTGTAGTATTTTGTTAGGCAACGTTCTAGTCAATTCAACATTTACAATATTATTAGATGATTTAACATCAGGCTTAGTAGCTGTGATATGCTCTACGTTAGCTATAGTTATATTTGGTGAAATAACACCACAAGCTATTTGTTCTCGTCATGGTTTGGCTGTTGGTGCCAAAACTATTTACATCACAAAAGCCGTAATGGTTCTAACATTCCCACTATCCTATCCTACATCTAAAATATTAGATTGGCTGCTCGGAGAGGAAATTGGTAATGTATATAATAGAGAAAGACTTAAAGAACTAGTCAAAGTTACTACTGATATAAACGATTTGGATAAAGATGAAGTGAATATTATTTCTGGAGCTTTAGAGTTGCGCAAAAAAGTTGTATCAGACGTCATGACCAGAATTGAAGATGCTTTTATGTTAGATTACGAAGCCCTTTTGGATTTTGAGACTGTGTCTGAAATAATGAAGTCTGGTTTCTCTCGTATACCAGTATATGAAGGCGATAGATCTAATATTGTAACAGTATTATACATTAAAGACCTAGCTTTTGTTGACCCTGATGACAACACTCCTTTAAAAACCTTATCCCAGTTCTACCAAAATCCTTGTAACTTTATATTCGAAGATGTTACTTTAGACGTAATGTTTAAACAATTCAAAGAAGGTAACAAAGGCCACATGGCTTTTGTCCATCGTGTTAACAACGAAGGCGAGGGTGATCCATTCTACGAGACAATTGGTTTAGTGACTTTGGAAGATGTTATAGAAGAGTTGATTCAGTCGGAAATTATGGATGAAACAGATGTATTTACTGATAACAGAAGCAAAAGAAAAAGGGATCAGACTCGAGGTCATAAGCAGGATTTTACAGTATTTGCAGAAAGAAGAGAAAATCAGCAGCGTATGAGAATTTCACCACAATTAACTTTGGCAACATTCCAGTACTTAAGCACTTCGGTTGATGCATTCAAACCTGACCAGGTAAATAAATGAAACTAGCTGTAAGTGGAATTCTGTCTTAAGGCAATTAAGGCATCGTGCCTTAAGGCAAATTGCTGGAACTTCCCGTACCAAAAATTATTATTTTTTTAAAAACGATTAACGATTTTTGAGAAACTATAAATTGGACAAAAAATTACTTTTTTTTGAAAATAAAAAAAATTTTACTTTATTTTGACATATTGTGGAAGATCTGAACTTTTTTTTCAAAGCAATCGTACTGCTTTAACTGCATATGGACAAAATATAAAGCGCGTAAGCGCCGCGTCGCTGTCTAACGCATAAGCATTGGTACGGTACCCATAGGAATGTTAACAAAATGTATACTTATTGTTAAAATCTCTATAAAATATCTGATAATTTGATGTGCATATGTCTAATGATCATTTTTGATTGCCAAATGGCTCATTTTTTTACTTTTTCCTCCATATCTCCGAAACCGCTTGACCTACCTTCATGAAAATTTTATCGATTCTTCATCTTATTAATACAAGTGAAATGTTTTTTGAATTAATCAAATCGGACGCTCCGTTCTCTTAAAAACTGAGTTACCGTTTTCGGCACTTTTCGCCCCGAATCTTCGGAACGGCTAGACCTGCCTTTGCCAAAAACTAATCAGCACGTCTCCTTATCAATGCGAATCGAATGTTTTTTGAATTATTCAAATCGGTTGATTCGTGTTCCCGAAATCGTCGACGAAAATTTGTATCCGCACATACATACACACACGTACATACATACACACACACACACACACACATACATCCATTTTTTTTTAAGGTATGCCAAAATGTTCAGAAACCTCTGAAACGTAAAGATATATAAAAAATTTCATTTGTGATTTTTTTGCGATTACTATAACTTGTCCTACGGGAAGGTAAAAAAAACTACAGATTCAAAAATATATTGAAAACTGCTTGCTATATTTTTATTGAATTTATACTTATTTTTCACCCAGGTGTCTGAAACAATTCTTCGTAGACTTCTAAAGCAAGACATTGTTCATATAATGAAGAATAAATCAAAGGACAAGGATCAGCTTACAATATACCAGCAAGGTCGACCAGTAGATTTCTTTGTGTTGGTTCTGGAAGGACGTGTAGAAGTAACAGTTGGAAAAGAAAATTTGATTTTTGAAAGTGGCCCTTTTACGTATTTTGGATTGCAAGCTTTAGCACCCAGTGTTGTAACCTTAGGTCCTTCTGAAAATATTGGAGTCACCACACCAATTGTTGGTTCTTTGGAATCTCTAAATATGGATGTTGCTCTTAAGCACTCATTTGTGCCAGACTATACTGTTCGTGCAGTAAGTTAGATAATGATATATATATATATATATATATATATATATATTTATATATATATATATATATATATATATATATATATTATTTTTTACTACAATATAAATAATCTATAATTTATCTTTGTTAGGTAAGTGATGTGATATACATAGCAATAAACCGTGCTCTCTATTTAACCGCAAGAAGAGCTACTCTCATGGAACGCTCCTCTTTGCAACAAGATCAAACTGCCTCAGCTTCAAATGCAGCAAACGATGCTGTCGAACGATTTGATGATGAAGTTGAAAAACTTCTTCGATCTCTTGATGAAGATGATGAGCTGGAAGATAGAATTGAGAAGGAAAGTGCTAACAATCTTCCTATGGATGGAACTCCAGCTTGTGTGCCAGTCTCCGCAAGCCCTTTCACCAGAGCTTCCATCACAGCTCCTTCACACACGGAAGACACTTGCCCCGAACCTACGGACTTATTATTACCAAAGCAAAATGATGTAAGCACAGAACTGATATTATAGCAAAAGCTTTAAATGTTTATTTTATAATAAAAGATCTCAATTGGTTGAAAGATGATAATGGTATTGAGGTAAACATTTTCAGTTTATGCTAATAAAGCATATTGCTTTTAAAAATATTTATCTTGTGCCATTACATATTTTTTTACTTACCAATACTTTTGGCATACAGAACTTAATTAAAATGTCTCTACTTTCAATTTAGTACAAATATTAAAAGTATTTCAATTACGATTACTTTTATTAAAAATAATACTCATTTATTAAATTGTGTTAGTACAAAACGCGTATTTAATATTTTTATTTTTTATACATAATATTTATTTTACTATAATTATTTTGTAGGAGTTCATGTTCGTGTACATAATATTGTATTGATATTTGCATAAGTTTTTGTAAAATGATACAGTCGAAGGACAATATTATGTTGAACTTGATGAAAGGGTTTTTAGCTTTATAGCAATTGCACTATGAAATAGAGAATTGCATGTTACAGAAATTTTATAAAATATTAGGATAAAGCCATTTGAATATAGCTGCTAGATAATATAAATTGTAAGGTTCTTATGATGAATTATTTGCATTCATTAATTATGTACTTCGGATATTAGGACTGGTTATTTATTAACATTGTTCATTTGGTTTATTATTTCATTATGTATGTATATATATATATATATATAACAATTTACACACACACACACATATATATATATATATATATATACATGTATATATATATATATACATGTATATATATATATATATATATATATATATATTTTATATTTATTATTAATATTTTTAAATTGTTTATGATTGTATTATTTTAATTTTTGCATTTAAGCATTGCCCGTAGCTGTAATAGAATAGACTGAACTAGCAATAGTAATAAAACTTTGTGATTGATTAAAATAATTCAGCAAGCGCATAACTTGCTGCTGGTTACTATATCGTAAACATTTATAAAGCAATATTTATTAATGTTTATTAATAATATAAAATTCATGACATTTAAATTTCTCTCAATATCTACATAAATTCATTGTTAAATAATATGTTTTGAAAATATATTTAAAAACGCTTATATGTTTAATTATGGTAAATGGAATTATATAGCTGATACTAGTACAAATATAAAGCCTTACATTTCGTGAATAAAATTCTGTAGTACTCGTGTAAATATTTTATTAAATAATAATTAAATAAATCTGACATAATCTACAATACTGACTTACATATATATGTAGGTATACAAAATTAAATTAAGATAAAGCATAGCAATCTAATGTACAATTGAGTATTTTAATAACTTATAACAACTGGTATTAAATATTGCACTGCATATTCTCTCAATGGCTTTTTGAATATATACAATTTAAAATCCTATGTACACATATTTAATATAAAGTCATGTTATACATAAACACATGCCACCACATCTTCTCGTTGGCAACAACAGCTTCAGTTCAGAATGTATATGAATACTGTACAAATAAATTATTGATGGCAAAATTAGACGTGCGCTTGTAGAACGGAAAAAATATTTTTCCCCCCAAAATGACCTTTGTGTGCAAGATGATGCCACAGATCAGTTTTCCAATTGAGTTCCAATGTTGATGGATTCGATTGATTGATTGATTAATGATTCACATTTATACTGTTTGGTATCTCCCTTATAGCCCACGGCCAGCGTGGCCCTCCAACAACGGGGAGAGGATCATGTTCTTAATGTGGAGCACGGCAGCAGTCACGCAAGGTCATTTCGAAAACCGCACCTTGCCGAGTGCGTTCGCGGAGTGTTTGTTCACTTTGTTTTGACTACGTTGTTGCTTCTAAGACGAAGAAGTTCGTTTGCGTTAAATGTTGGTGTCGCCCGCCCGGTGGTCGACGGCCGGCGTCGTCGTGCACCGGTAGATGTAGGCGGACACGGAGACGTCGTCCTCGGAACGGGAGCAGGTCTGGTCGGGCAGACAACTGCAACTGTAATGGAACAGAAAATCGATATAATAATATAATATAATACATACAACAGTAAAAAGGTTTTATTACGCAAAGGCGATGAATTTTAAAATGCAGTGGCACGCCGACTTAGGGAACGTCCATAATTCACGTGAGGCTTAAATTGTGAGGATTTAATAAAAAATCACAAAGTATCATTTGAGGAAAGGAGGTCTAGTAAGATATCATGTGAGATTTAAAAAAAAATCTGAATGTTTCAAAATTATTCCAAAACTTTATGATTTTTCTAGGTACAAAAAATACACTTAATAATGTTCAGAGGTAATTTTAAATATCGCCTTGTATCACCAAGGCGAGAGAAACGACCTAAAAATTCTTAAAACGGGGTCACGTGATTAATGGATGTCCCCTTACGACCTAACATACGAGTGTTTCGGTGTAAGAGCCGCCAAAGTAACGATTCGTTGCTTCGACAAATTGCAAAAATCGATATACCCCAGCTTTAAGCGAGTAAGGGTTTTCTACAAAAATGTTAATGGCAAAATGGAAACATGAAAAGTTTCGTCAGTTCTAACAATGATTTCATTTTTCTAACAATGCGGGAATAGCTCAGTCAGTAGCGTGCCCGACTCACACGCCAAAGATCTTCGTCTCGGTTATTGGCATTGGCATAAAATTTGAAATTTAGAGTTATATTAGAATTTGAACAGATGCTTTTAAATTGCATAGAAATAGAAATAAGAAGTAGATTTAAAAATAGTTTATTTGAAATTAAATAGAATTTGAATTGTTAAGTTGATTTTGAAAGTAATAAGAAAAGCAAGATTAAAGTTAGAGGTCAGATTTAGAAGGAAAGAAAACTGAAAATATCATTTGTAAAGAGCAAAATAAAGAAAATTGGATAGAATAGGGCATATAAAAAGGTAGCACATAATATATATAAAGATAGATAGAATGTAAAAAAAATTGTATCTGGCTAAATGCTTTAAGTAGCAAGGCCAATAAAGATACAATAATTTTTCTACCACAATAGAAAAATTGTGGTTGTTTTATGACAGAAAATTATTTTAAATTTAGCCATTTCAATTATATATTAATATTAATTGTCTATTAACATTTTACCCACGAGGATTACTTTAACGTTTAAAAATTTAATTTTAAATAATAGTGATTTTTGCTTCATGTACATTTACAAAATATTATTTACATTTATATCTATGGGTCTAAAGAAGAGGGTCATGTCTCTTAATCAATCAATTAAAACGAGTTTTTTTATTTTCACATAATTATAAACCGCCTGGAAAGGCATGCTGTACTGCATGCAGTACTTATTTTAAGTTTGAACAATATATGGAAAAAATACAGAAAAAATAATAAGAAATATATATCATTTAACACTTTTAAGGATGTTTGAGGAAAGCAAGCTTTTCGCAAGTTGATTGGAATGGTTTTCCAGTTTTGTCAAATACTTGGAGGCATGTCAGCTGATTACTTCAGTTACTGTATATATATATATATATATATATATATATATATATATATATATAATATATATATATATATATATATATATATATATATATATATTGGAGTTTTGATAGATAATGTAAATTTTTTATCATATTTTCTACGGTGCTTCTAATATTTTTTAAGACTTATTTTATGACCTTTGCAAAATGCTTGTTTGCTTGACATATTCTACCCCATAGAGAAATACCTTATGTTCATATCGGTTTCAAGACTACTTCATATACAAGAATCTTGTTGTAAGTTCTTTGATTAGACTTCGGACCCAACTGAATAGTTTTTTTAAATAAAATGCGAAATTATTAAAAAAAAATATGAGGTTGGCGAGGATGTATGCGAGTAACACATCATAAATATGTACTGTGTTTAAACAAAAAGAGTATTAATTTACAAGCACCTTTCTGAGCTCTAAAAGTTTGTTGAAAATTACCTCAAAAAACTTGTGATAGTTCGAGCATAGAAATTGTCCAAAACTTGAATAACTCATTTCCGCAATATCACGAATGAATAGAAAAAAATAATTAAAAAATAAATAAATAAATAGCAAATTTATTTTTAATATTCAAAAAAACTGAACAAAAACCACAGTGCTGAAACGAACAAATCTATTTATATGGAAAAAATTGATTCGAGATACGAGCGTGGTTACGAAACGAATTAAACTCGTATATCGGGGTACCACTGTAATTATATTTATTATATTATTATTATTATTTGACTTACGTGTTCCTCATGAAGTAGCTCACAACTCGCGTGAAAGGTTGGTACACTCCCCATCCGCAGGGCGTACGTTTACTGCAAGCGTTAAAACTTCCGTCGTCCGTTTTGGAAACGTCTGTAGCTAGCAAAGGACTCTGTAAAAGAAAACAATAATAATAATAAGTCAGAAATTTTATTTTATATGGCATTTAATAAAGTATATTCATTAAATTCTTGTATACAACTAAATGTGCTAGTGTAAAGTACAATACAATGTGCTAAAGTTTCTTGTGCAATTTGACAGATTTTGACGTTTGGTAAGTTGTCATATAATAACCTATCTCATGATTATGAATATATTATATTTTATTATTGTCTAGACCTGTCTCATATCTAGATATTTGTGTTTCTGATTGAATTTGAATAAATTCTGAATCTGAATTTTTAAATATTTTTTCATTTGTACATTTTGTATATTTCGTTGAGGCAGAAGTGTCTGGTATGAGATATCATACAAAAATATCTATATCCTAGATAATTTGAAAATATAATATATTCATACATAGTATATAATTGTATACCTGTTATTATTATTAGTTTAATATGACCGTTTCAACATTTTATATCTTTAATTCAACTATTCTGAAATTAGTGTCAAATTAGAATCTGATTGGAATCTGACACATGCTTTGATTTACTGTTTGGTATTATTATACACAATTTTACAAAATTTAATATATGATATATATCATATATATAGAAGATAAATATGACAATTTCAACATTTTATATCTTTAATTCAACTATTCTGACAATTAGAATCTGATTAGAATCTGACACTTACTGTTTGTTATTATTAAACTTAATTTCCCAACAATTTGAAATACATTTTGAAAAATATTAACCTCAACTATTAAAATCACAAAGGCAGAGTGCCAAATACACTTATTAATCAGTTAACTGATTATTAATGACGAATATACTCGTCAAGGAGAAATAACAGTTTTTTGTGTATTGGCGAGTATACTCGTCATGCGTGTAAAACAGTAACTAATTGTTATTTAAATTGAAATTTTTGATAAAATAAATTGCAAGGGAAATATTGAATAACTTGAACAATTTTTAATGAATTTTGATAAAAAAAATTGTATTATCAAATTGTTAAGAAAAAAATGTAAGGCTTTAAATTTGATAATAAAAAAAAGTTAATCAAAATTTATTAAAAATTGTTCAAGTTATTCAACAGACCACATATAAATGGCACACCCTGTATTTTCTGTAATGTCGATTTGTATAGAATGTTTTGAAGTATGACTTCTATTTTAAATCCTAAGCTGAATTTCTTTATTTTAGACAGTTAGATTAATTATCCTTTTATTAATAATAGAAGTATACTTATTATTAATAGAATACTAATTTTTACTAATTAGTAAAATTTCATTTCTATTATGGCAATGCCTTCATATATTATAATTAATTATTATGTGGAACTTACTTTCCATCAATTTTGGTACAATAAGAAATTTCTATTTCATATATTTGTGCGTAAAAAATGCTTGTGGCTTGTTTTATGCGTAGAACGCAAATAAACATAATAATTAAAATAACAACGTGTTTATTAATAATTACTTACATGTCCTATAAATAGCAGTAATATATTCTATATATAATTATGTAAAAACACTTTGTAAATAACTATATTAAATAATCTCATTTGTTATGTAATAATTATTATATAAACAGAACTGCTGAGATTATCATTTTTATGAAATTTTCTACTCAATTTGGTAAATAACTTTATAAATTCAGATCAGACGTAGAAGCTCATTTGGGCGTTCGTAATTTCAATACAAAAATAATCTTTCTTTCAATTAATTAATAATAAATCATTATTATTAGAATACAAATTATTTGACAATAATTACAACTCAATAAACCACTATTTTTCATTTCTTCTATTCAAACAAGTGCAATAATAAAATTTGTTCGTTTGTTGGAAAGGTGACCAAGATTATCAGGATTTCCAATTATCTGCAATATATGGTTAAAAAAACATGAAATGATACCCATAATACTTCATTACCCACGTAAACAACTTAAATCAATTTCCCATTCTGTTCCTTTACAATAAATTACATCAATTAAAAAGCAATGCATAGATCTTATAATTGTTATACCAATTTAAGTCGCGATCTAGGCGACAAATTCAAATCTGCTTCTAAATTATTGTGGACTAGACGGTAACTTCAAAGAGAGAACAGATTTAAACGACAGTAAATCAAGCTGTATTGGAAGCGAGCCATGGGCTATAAATAAATATCCAATTTAGCCAAAAAGAATAATTTGTAGACGGAGCAGATGGTATATCGTCTTGGAGAAATGATCCTTGATATATTGGATTTACTTCACTTTTTTCATAAAAGTAGCTGTAGTATACAACTAAAAGGTGAACCATTGGGTTTCCTCTTAAAAACTAAGCAATTACTCAAAGTCATCCTTTGGGGCGTTCATTAATCATGCTTTTAAGGGGAGGGTTTGACAAAAAATCACAAAATATCACGTAGAGAAGAGAGGGATCTAGTAAGATATCACTTGTATTCATTTTCTACCTGAATTTAAAAAAAAATCAAAAATTTTACATTTTTCATGAATTGGAAAAAGTTGTTCGAAAACTTTTGCATGACTAAAAATACACTTTTCCGTGTCAGCTAGTATAATCTTAAATTTAATGTTGATATATAATTACATCAGTAAAATTTGTATGATTTGAAAGATTTATTTATAATTTAAAAGAAGTAACTAGTGGGGTGTATGGCATCGTGTAAGGCAAATTGCTGGAACTTCCCGTACCGTAAAGAAATGTCCGAGGAATATTAAATGTTTTCAAATAAGTTAATAAATACTGTAGCATTGTTTAATATTTATAAGAATTATATAAACTGAATTGCAAAGTTGAAATTATTTGTTTAAAGTATATTAGAACTTTAGTCAGAATTAAAATTAAAATCTAGAATTATTTTCGATATACAAAAAAAATTTTTTTTTGAAAAAAAATATTGAAAAAAAAAATTTGAATTTTTTTTTTCAAAATTAATTATTTTGTTAAAACAAGCAGAAAGTTCTTTGAATCATTTACATCAGACGCTTAGTTCTCTCCAAGACTGCCATTCTTTGCACATTTAGCTCTGTATCTTCGAAATGGCTGGGCCTGCCTTTGCCAAAAACTAATCATCTCTTTGCCCAATCATTACAAATTGAATGTTTTTTAGATCATTCAAATCGGATGCTCCGTTCTCTCAAAAACTCGATTTCTATTTTCTGCACTCTTTGCTCTTTATCTCCGTAACTGCTGGACCTACCTTCACGAAAAACTAATCAGCACATCTCCCTATCAATAGGAATCGAATGTTTTTTGAACCATTCAAATTGGTTGATCCGTGCGCCCGAAAACATGACTGGAAAATTGTATCCATACATACACACACACACATCCATTTTTTCTGAGGTATGCCAAAATGTTCAGAAACCTTCAAAACGTCAAGAAATGCAAAAATTTTCAATTTCGATTTTTGGACGATTACAATAACTTACCCTACGGGAAGTTAATAATCTGTAACCATTCAAGTAAAGAATCTAACTATTATAACACAAAAACGATATTTTTTTAGCATCTGTAACACTTATCATGTAAATATACAAAAGTACGCTATTAGTATTTACTATTCATATTTGCATTTAATGATATAAGCATTTTGCGTCATTTGCCAAAGAGAATTAATTGTATCGCTTTTTAATTCGAATAAATCACAAGTGCGTCAGTAAAAATCAACAAATGTAAATAAACATTAGCCTTATCTATTGATGATATGTTCTAAACCAGTTTAGATCAGAAGATCAGGGTTGAAAATAAATTAAATATGATCTAGGTTAAAATATTTTTATATGAATGCAAATTGGATATCACATTTGTAATTGAAGTTATTTATAGAATTGATCAATTTATATTTTTGGGAAAGTTATAGAGTTTGCGTTAAAGTAAAACTTTTTATTAACTTCCCGTAGGGTAAGTTATTGTAATGGTCCAAAAATTGAAATTGAAAATTTTTGCATAAATTTACGTTTCAGTTACCTTAGAATAAAATTATGTGTGTGTGTATGTGTGGATACAATTTTTCGTCGACGATTTCGGACTTACAGATCAACCGATGTGAATGATCAAAAAAAAATCGATTCTTTTTTTTGTTGATAAGGAGACGTGCTGATTAGTTTTTGGCAAAAATTGGTCCAGCCGAAAATAGAAATGGAGTTTTTGAGAGATCGGAGCATCCGATTTGAATGATCTAAAAAACATTCAATTTGTAATGATGGGGAGAAGTGGTTATTAGTTTTTGGCAAAGGCAGTTCCAGACGTTTCGGAGATACGGAGCTAAATGTGCAAAAATGGCAGTTCTTGAGAGAACTATTATTGCGATTTGAATGATTTAAAAAACTTCCTGCTTGTATTGACGAAACGATTTTGGGGATTTTTTTATTACATTTTTTTTTAATTTCTAATTTTTTTTCTTGGATATCCAAAATAATTGGGATTTTATTTCTAATTTTATCTAAAGTTCTAAACATCACTCATATACTTCAAATAAATAATTTTAACTTTTCAATTCAGTATATAATTCTCATAAATATTGTCCTTCATTTTAAAAACCGATTGATTAAGTTAAAT
Organism: Ctenocephalides felis; assembly: GCF_003426905.1. Taxonomy (NCBI): domain Eukaryota; kingdom Metazoa; phylum Arthropoda; class Insecta; order Siphonaptera; family Pulicidae; genus Ctenocephalides; species Ctenocephalides felis. The sequence continues at coordinate 71,039,191 of NW_020537324.1, forward strand.
AAACGTCGTCGTCCAATTCATTAAGCTTTTACATTTTGCCTATAAAATAAGGATAGTAAAAGATACAATATTTGTAATAACCTATTTGTTGAATATTAATAAATATTTAATATTTCTCGAACATTTCATTACGGTACGGGAAATTCCAGCAATTTGCCTTGGCACGATGCCATACACATATTCTGAACAACTTGACATTCCAGAATATATTTTGTTTTCCTCAAAAATTTTAAATTAAATAGCAAATGATCATTGTTTTATACGCATGACATGGTCATGGTCAATACACAAAATTCTTCCACTTCTCCATGAAGAGTATTTTCTTCAACCACAGTGGTTAATAGGTGGTTAATAACAAATGGTTAATAGGTTTTCTTAATGCCTTCGTTCGATAGAAAGTTTCTATTGGAAATATTGTGTCTTTTGTAATAGTCAGAGTTGCAGTTTCTCGTACAATTTTTAATTTTATTGAAAACAACGAAATGTGAATCCTTCTCTTCCGCAGCCTCACAAGTCAGATCAATTTGTATATCCAAGTCAGTCGTCTGCCTAATTAGCATTACGCATATAATGTGCGGTATGCATTTTCTCACGTTGTAGAGCATAAACACAATACAATACAAACCGCACAACATAACATATATGTATGTAGGTAGGTTCAACATAAAACTTATGAGCAAATGAAATCGCCTTTTTCTATTGCGTCAGCTGACCTTCGCTTCGGCCGATGATGATGAGCCGTCGAAGGATGACGGATGACGGCTGACGGCTGACGGTTAGGCGGTTTGTTGGAGATCCCTCGTGATCTTCGTTTTGCGGCGTAAAACAAAAAGAAGCGTACATAATAAATGTAATAGATAGAAAAACACGTCTACGGGAGCCGGACAGTGTCGGCTTGCAATTCTTTGAATTTTCAAGTCGATTTGCAAGATTATGCAGCCCTGGAAGGTTTCAAGTAGTTTGTGCGAAAACCGACATTTGAAAAAAACCCGTTTTCGAATAATATTTTTTCGGAGGGCGGTTTTAACCGGTATGGGGTTGTCAGAAAACAAACAATTTGCTCGAATAATTTAAACGATAAACTAATGGTAGACATACATCCATTTTTTCTAAGGTATGCCAAAATGTTCAGAAACCTCTGAAACGTAAAGATATATAAAAATTTTCATTTTCGATTTTTTTGCGATTGCTATAACTAAACTACAAAAAGTTGAAAATTTACTGAAAATTTCATGTGATGAAAAGACTCGTTGACTGAAATTATCTACTGTTCAATTTTATTAACTTCCCGTAGGGTAAGTTATTGTAATGGGCCGAATATCGAAATTAAAAATTTTGACATTTCTCGACGTTTTGAAGGTTTCTCAACATTTTGTATTGTATGTATGGATACAAATTACCAGTCACGTTTTCGGGCGCACGGATCAACCGATTTGAATGGCTCAAAAAACATTCAATTCCTATTGATAGGGAGAAGAACTGATTAGTTTTTGGCAAAGGCAGGTCTAGCCGTTTCGGAGATATGGAGCAAAGAGTGCAGAAAATAAAAATCGAGTTTTTGAGAGATCGGGACATCCGATTAGAATGATCCGAAAAACATTCAATTCGTAATGATTGGGAGAAGTGTTTATTAGTTTTTGGCAAAGGCAGGCCCAGCCATTTCGAAGATACAGAGCTAAATGTGTAAAAAATGGCAGTTTTTGAGAGAACTAACCGTCCGATTTAAATGATTCAAAGAACTTTCTGCTTGTCTTAACAAAATAATTGATTTTGAAAAAAATTTTTTGTTTCAACATTTTTTTTTTCAAAATTTTTTTTTTTTGTATATCGAAAATAATTCAGATTTCATTTATAATTCTGACTATAGTTCTAATATACTTTGAACAAATAATTTCAACTTTGCAATTCAGTTTATATAATTCTTATAAATATTAAACAATGTTACAATATTAATAATAATCTATTTGAAAACATTCAGTTTTCCTCGAACATTTCGATACGGTACGGGAAGTTTCGGCAATTTGCCTTAAGGCACGATGCCATACACCCCACTAGTTTATAATAATTTTTTTATGCTATTCAGTAGAACTAATAATTGGCAAAAATTATCAGATTATTAGATTAAAAACAATCAATTATTTGTTATAATAATAATCAAACGAAGAACTGCTATCAATTTACAACAGTATTTCCATTAATCTCGTACATTCGCTAATTTTTTAGTGTTTTTCATACATTGAAAACCGGTATTTTCTACTAAAAACCGGTTTTCGAAATTTCGTAATTTATTTTAAAAACCGATTTTAAACCGGCAAACTCTAGTTTTATCTTGCTAGAGTTCGTAAACCTATGTTCAGTTTTCATTAAATATAAAATATTGATACTGTGGAAATTTCGAATAATTAAAATTAAAAAAATTGCAATGATATATACTTTTGTAACAAATAGTTGAAAATTATATTTTTATCAAAGTTTTCTTATTAGTACATTTTATAAAATCATTTATAAATTCATTAGTTGATTGGTCACATTAATTTATGTCTAAAATTATAACAGTAACATATATTTTGTGGTTTTAACACGTTAAGATCCACAATAATATCAGAAAAATTTTCACATAGGCCAAGGTAACTCTATTAGATGATTTATTTAAAAATGTATTAAGGAAACTTAATATATCAAAGAAAAAACATTTTTTTGCAAAAATTCCTGGAAAACACTATTTACAAAAAATAAATCGAACTCGAAATAATGTATATAAAAAAATTTCAATAAAGCCAATACAAAACACTGTAAATAAATGACAATTAAAATAAAAATGAAAAACTTTTAACTATTTTGTTAAATTCCACGCAAACGAAGTCGAAGGTACAAATGGTTCTATAATAATTATTTTAATAGAAATAGCAGAAAAGGAGTTCTGCAATTCCTAAAAAATTAATTTTGATATAAAAAATTAACTAAGTAATAATTTGTTATTAATTATCTATTATTATATGATCTTATATTGTAAACATTAGATAACAGCTTCGACCTCACATAAAAAAACACATTTTCCAAGAATAACATCTCTAACCGTTTCTTAATTTGAAAGTTTAAATTTGTTTGTTTACATTGACAATTTCTACCAATCTATTTTAATCAAAAAGTCTATTTTTTGAACTAGAGACATTCACTGTGCTAATGATTGATATTTGCGAAGTGTTATTAATAATAGCCAGGAGGTTTTGACTTTGTTTTGAAAACAGACGCTAAAAGTAGGTTGTTTTTGTAAAGTTCAAGGAAGAATTTGTATTAGTAAAAAATAGTAATTATGTATGATAAAATAGGACGATAGACTTGTCTCTCTGCAGTTATATCAATTTATTCCTTTACTAAATTGCGTCTTTTAAATTCACAAGTGATAACACTTGTGAACAATCTACAATAGTTATTACAATTCCAATAAAAAGCAAATTCGATTATCAATATCTATTCAGTCGGTTATTGTTCAAATCGATGATGACTCTATACAAAAGGTATTTCTAAAGTTGTATGAATTTCAATGGATGATGACTAACAACAAGTGCTACGTGCTTGAGCCATAAAATTTCCGATCGGAAATAAATGATATGGACTAATTGATAATTTCTTCCATTGTGCAATTGAATAGTATGTGCCCTTCGGAATCTTTCAAAGTTAATCGCACCGATTACGATCGGGTAAGAATTAGAAATAGATTTTTTCTTCTTTAGGACGTTAATTGCTATGTCAGTCATATGTGCCCGACGCTAAGAATGTCTTCATGAGCCATGCCAGACAAACGCGATTTGGCAGTAAGATAAAAACCACGAAAGTCATATACGTGAAAAAATAGTAATTTTCAGGAATTTTGGCTAAAATAAATTCTTTGATACATTAAGATTTCTTGATGCATTTTTAACTGAATTATCTAATAAAGTTACCATGGCTCACCTGAATTTTTTTGTATACAATCGTGGCGATTAACGTGTTGATACATTGCAAATCTTTGTCTTTATCCAAAAACCATTCAGTAATTTTAAGGATAATGTAAACTATTAAATTGCACTGTAGAAGTAGTGTAAGCCTTAAATATTTTTTTAATATAAATTAAATTTTGCAGTCCTATGAATAAATAGCAATTGTTAAATTGCTTCTACATATTGTTTTTCAAACATTTTGCCATGTTTTTAATTGATCTCTATATAATTTATTATAACATTTTTTCCAAATCATTAAGCTCATTTTCTGGGTACTCAAAGTAATTACAAAACCAATGCAAATAAAATAAAATATCACAATTTTAAGCTGTGGCCTAGTGGTTAGAACTATGGGATTCGAATAAGAGGTTTCAGATTCGATACTCTCCTCGGACAGCCTGATGTCGAGCAGTGATGACATCGATTTTTACTTGATTATATAGTTTGCAATATATTTCCATGACCTTACTCATTGCATTAATAAAAAAATTATTAGTACTACAAAAATTGCAATAATAAATTTACCAGAAAAATGGGACAACCGTTTGGGTTGCCATCTACAAAAAAACACGTCATTTAAGAAGTCAGTGTAATAAGTTCTGATTGTTGTTAAAAAATGTAAGCAGCTAATGAGACTCTTTAAATTTTGGTTGTTGTTAAAAAATATACAAAAAGTTATATAATTTTCGTATAATTTTTACTAACAGCTTTTTCCTATAAAACTTCCCTTCAGAGTTAAAATATATTATGTCATTATCATCTTGTCTTATTAAATCAATAATGAATTTTATATAAACTCATGAATTATTCAAGTCGTTAATGAATCATTTAAGCAAAATTAATAGAATGTTTATATTAACATAATAACGTTCTGCGCATATTGATGCAAACTATGTTAAAATTTATTGAGTCGTGAAATTCATAATAAAATTCTAAAATAGTTTAATTTTTTAAGGTTATTTTTAATGATACATCTATTGATTTTGCAATAGATGATTTTTCAGTTTTCAATATTTGCTAATTATAAGTTAGTCAATATTTTAGTTTATTGAAGTTAAAATGAGGACATCTGGAAAATATAATAAAAAATTTATTATAATTTATTAATAATAATAATATAAAAATTTATTTCAAAAATTAGTTTCTGAGGTCATTAAAGTTTATTAGTTTGATTTTACAAAACAAGATTTTCACTTATTGATATTCATTAATTTTGAAAGTTAGTTGAGGGTTTATTTAAGTCAAAATGAGGACATCTAGAAAAAATAATAAATTAGTTAATTTAAGTTAAAGTTAGAAGTGGTACTTCTACATATACTTTAAATCAAAAATACAATTGAGTAAAAGTAAAGACAAATTTCTATAAAAAATGGTTATGAAATTGTTTTTTTCTAAGATTATTTGAGAAGTTAACAGCCAAAAGATTTTGGGAAAATTGATTTGAATTTTTTGAAAATAGTAACTAATAAGCAAATCGTTTAAAATGGTGTAATAATTAAAACCCACATATCATACAATAATTTTTTTTGTAACGGTATGCAAAAAGACTTATAATTCATTTTACAAATTGTGTTTACAATTTTATTTGTATATTTATATATATCAAAAGTAATCTCGTTACTAGATACATAATTTTATTATTTAACTTTTATTTGACTCAATAAATTTAATTTGACTCTCATTAAACAATGCTGTTTTTTTGTTTAAATTCGTTTTGCTTAATGACGACACGCATACAGTGTCGAAACGTTCATATAAATAGTTAAATTATTTATTTAGTTGCAAACAAACATTTCAAGAATATATGTATATAAAACTTTCATTAAAAATGAAAAAAAACTTGGAACTTATTACTTAACTTTTTATTTAGTACACGTTTATGGTGAACAAAGAAACATTCAAAGAATTTTATTTGACAAATTTAGATTTTTTTTAATCAGAACTTAAGGAGTTCTATGACTTAATGTGCTACTTTCTTAAACAAAGTGGCTTTCTTATAGATTGCAACCCAAAGGGTATCTCTATGTGATGAATTCATTGTTGCAATTTTTGCAATACTTATGAATTTTTTTTTGTGCAGCAAAGTCGGTTAAAGGCTATTTTCACGTGGAAACTTATTGTTACCTATATTTCCAAGTGAAAACTAATGTCACTACTGTTTGACATCAGGCTGTCCGAGGAAAGCATCAAATCTGAAACTTCTGATTCGAATTCCATAGTTCTAACCATGGGGTAGCTACGTGTATATATCAACTATTTCACAAAAGGTCGTGTTTCCAAATAAAATTAAATTTGTAACTGAATCTAAATTTTTTCGTAGCTATTTGCATCCCATCATGTAACAAGTTATTTCGTCTATACTGTCTGTTAGTATTATTCCTTTATCCGTGTGAATTTCTTCATAAAATGTGTGTACGTGATAAAAAAGTAAAACGCAGACGTCATCCCAAGTATAATCTTATGTAAAAAGTGCGTATTACCAGTAATTATTCTTCAGGGGTCAAAGATAAGCTAAACATACAATAAAACAATCACAATGTGACATCGATGTTTGCTCGATTGATTGCATTTGTGTATATTGGCTGTATCATTTCAATATTTGATGTACTTACTGGTGTACTAAGATTTGCTTTTTCTTATGTGCCTTCTGAACTAAACCTAGATATTATCGGGTTTTAGAATTGGTTTACATTGAAAATATTTATACAGGGGAAATTGATAGTTGGTAATGTTATAGTTAACCCAAAAATACTAGTTAGCAACCCGATCTAATTAATTTTTTTATTTCCTTAAAAATAGCAATCATGATACAATGAAATCTTATGAGTCATTGTTACAAAATTGAAACAAAAATTAGAATAGAAAACAAAATTATAATAAATTAAAAATAATAAAAAAGGAATAAGAAAGGTAAGGAAATTTGGACCTCGTGTAAAAAGTTAAGTAAAAGTAATTATTTTTGTCTTCATTATACTTTTAATCTATTATCGATTAGAATATAAATTGATTCTATCATACTCTGAGTCTGGCTTTTAAGTAAAAGTAATGAATTTACTGTTTATTCTTTTTTAACCGTGTGAAAATATACATACATGTTTTTTACGAAATTTGAATACGTCTTTTATTTGTCTGATCTATCTCCTACAAGTTCTAACAAGTCCGTACATGTAAACCCGACTTTACAACAGGCACTTCTTCTCTACAAAATCGGATGATAATGCTCTCTTTATCAGTTCGGTGTTTAAATAGGCATTTTTAAATTTTCACAAAGCGATAAAGTATTATGAAATCTTATTTTATGAACTGTAACTTCCGAAGAAACGGAGTTTTGGAAAAAAAATTGGAAGCAAATATTTGGTAAAAATTCTTAAACCACTCATCTATAGACAGATTCAAATTTATATGAAAATAAAAAAATCGGAATTGATAAAATGAAAATAAAAATCATCTAGTTATATCAAATAATAATTCAATTATTTTAATACCCGAAATTAAGATTATTAAGTTATTTTGAAAAATTTATTTATTTAAATAATTCCATTATTACATTACTTCAATTATACAAATTAAAATTAACTTTATAAATTTATGTCGAATAATTTACTTAAATGTTTTATTATTTTAATACGCCCATTATAGTAATAAAAATTTAAGATTGTAGAGTTATGACGAATAATTTACTTTAAATAATAATAATTCAATTTTTATAAAACATTTCATTCATTGAATAAAAACTTAAGAATATCAATTTAATATTGTAATATTAACTTGAAATTTTTAATATTTTACTTAGAATTGTATTTCTAATTTTTACTTAGAATTAGAATGAAGTATTTAATCAGTAATCTAATATTAAATTCTTATTATTAATTTATCAGTTGCAGTAGGTAATATCTCGAATATGCACTTAACTTTAATAAAAATTATATATATAGTTCTAAATATTTCCATAAGTAACAAATATAATTGTTTTTTAGAATAAATTTTTATATAATATTTTTGCGATGGCATAAAACACGTATTTACTATCAAATTATAGGTCATATAATTATAATAGGATTATCATATTTGTTTTTACTATTAAAATTTTATTTTTATTTACATTCAATTCTTCTCTGAGTTATGAGGGCTAATAAAAATTCCACATAGGGTAAAATTTTATTTTATTAAACAAATTCAACTATTAGAATTTCCACATAAACATTCATCTATATATTTATACATTTTATTTTATTAAACAAATTCAATTCTTGCTCTGATTTTAGGGCTATTAAAATATTCACATAGAAATTAATTTTATTTATTTATGTATTTATATTTTGTGTTTATATACTTATATATTTTTATTATTTCTTTAGGCAAATTTAATTTTCAACATAGAACAAATTTTATTTTATTAAACAAATTTACTTTGAGTTAGGCCTAACAAAAATATTGTTCCATATAGGAAAATATTTTATTTTTTTAAGCAATTTTAAATTTCACTATTATAATTAGTTAGGTCTATTTAAAATATTATAGGAAGAGCAAAAAATTTAGAAATGTATTAATAAGTAATTATTTAAAAAATTATTTAAATTAAAATATAAAAAAACATTTAAACGAAATTAATAGATTATTAGTTAATATTGTTTAATAATTATAATATAAATTATAACTTTTTTTAGTGTTTATTTTGAATTTGAATTTAGAAAAATATGCCTAAACTTAACGATAAGGTAACAAAAAAATCTTTTGAAAATTTCAATAATTTCATTTGAACTCTATAATTTAAATTTAAAAATGTATTTGAGTTATTAATTAATATATTGCTTTATTAAATATGATATAAATTATGGACTTTTTACATATTCGAATTAAAATAAAAAAATATGTCTAATAATAAGATAATGTATAAATATGAGAATAAATATGTTTAAATATTTATAATAAAAATAATAAGTGCAATGTGCATAAAATTGTGAAAAACTTATAAACTAAAAAATTATCGTTTCATGCACCCAAAATTTCTAACAAAATTGCATGAATTGATATTTTATCTTAAAAAATAGAATTAAATTATGTGCATTGAGAAAAGGTGCATTCGATGTATTTAAATAATATAAAATTATAAAATTAAATATTATAAAATGTGCTTCTTATTATTGTAGTTGTATCCATTTGCTTAAAAATATTATTTACTAAATAAAATTTCAAAAAAAATTTCATAATCACAATTAACTTGATGCAAAAACAGTTCACAGTAATATAAATACAAATTAAAAAAAATCCAAATTTCAAGCTTAGAAATTATAAAATCACAGAAAATACATACGAATTCATACTAAATTTTTCTCTAAATACAAAAAACATTTTTTTCGGTTCTCATGTTGAAATTCATTTACAATTTAAAACATAGCTGTGATTACTTTATATATTAATAATAAAAAATCAAATTTAATATGTGCTTAATTATAATAAATCATAAAAATATAATTAAATTTCCACTTACCCTTTTATATATAGTAGCAGCATTTGCCGTTTGTAAATTTGCACACCACATCGCAACAACTGTGCAAATCACAAAAACCCTGCACAATCCAGCCATTTTTCTCAAAATTTCTGCAAATGTCTTACTAATACTGGTTTTTAGAAGTAGCACAGTTTTTTTTCACAATCTCGATCCAATCAGAACAGAAATCCCACTAATTATTTTTTTGGCGCGCAAATTTCACGATTGGAGAAGACACACAAAAATATTAAAATTAAGTAGTAGTAGTTTTGTGTGAATGATTAATATAATAATAAATTAACGAATAAATAAACTTTTTTCCAATGATGATATATTACTATATATTTTAATATTTATTATATTTCACAAAGTTCAAACAGAAAACGAAATTTATCCAAACTGTTCTTTACTGATGCGAAGATCTGAATGTCGTAAGTTTAGTACTAGACTTGTATTTATATGACCAAGTCAAGACAACGTGGTGGGGGTCAAGCCCGAGGGATATATTTTTTACTTAAGATATTTTTTTATATTATTGTAATAAAATTTATTATAAGTTAATATTTTAAATATTTGACCTAAAATATTTTTTTAAATTTGGGTTAAAATTATTACTAAAATTTGATGTTTTTAATGATGCTCTTTAAAGTCTTTTGTTCATTTTAGAGCTCATTCTTAACTTCTTGAACATATTTTGCATAGTTAGTTAATTTTTTTTAAATATATTACACGAATATTATACAAAAAAAAATTATAATTTTTTCGTTTATTGTTTATCGTTTAATGTTTTACGTTTATTTACTGCTTAAAAAACAAGGGATTTTTTTATTAATTTGAAAATTTGCTTTATTTGACTTAAAAATCAATGTATGTATTTTTAAGTCAAATGAAGCAAATTTTCAAATTATTTAAAAATCTCCTGTTTTTTATGTAAAAATCAGTAAATAAGCATAAAACATTATATAAATTTTTTTTACGATATTTATGTAACATATTAAAAAAAATTACCTAACTATTAAAAAAAATTAATTAAATAAAAAACTAAAGATATATTTTTACTTCTAACATATTTTATATTATTACAATAAAAGCTATCAGTTAATGTATAGATAATTTTTTAACTATTTAATATAAAAGAATTAGAAATATTGTTAGAATTTGCGTTTTTTTTTAGTTTTTCTTTATTGTTTAGTATCGGTTAATAGCCAAATAACTAATTTGAAAAATATTTTTAACAATATTGTTAGAATCAATGTTTTTTCTTGAGTTTTCATTCTAATGTCATGTGTTCTTGTAGGGTCTAACACTAAAATACACTAAAAATTATTCATTTAACCCACGAAAATTATGTATTTTATTCCCGAGAATAAACTAGCATTATATTAAATATTGAGTAAATAAGATAAATTTTAATTAATTATAATTATCAAGTTTTTTTTATAAATATTTCAGATATTATATATTTTTTAAATTTATGATCATTTTTACTTAAGATATATTACCTATTATTGAAATATAAGTTATCAGTTAATACACACATATTAAATTTGTAAAATGTTTCTGATCATATATTAAAATTTGTTTAAAAAATAATTTGGAGATTATTTTCTGGTGTCTTTTAATGATACTCTCTTAAAGTGTCAAAGTCTTAAAGTCTTAAAGTTCAAAGGTTTTTAGAGTTTACTAGTTCAGAAGAATAAACTAGCATAACTTTTAAACTTTAGATGAAATAATATAAATTTTATTAACCACAATGTGAAGTTTTTTTAAGTATTATTTGAGATTTTTTGAATTTATGCTTTTCACACAAAAAACAAAAGATTTAATTTTAATAATTTTAATAATTTTTAATATAGAGTATTTAAATTTGTAGCAAAACGTACACGATAATTTTAATTAGATTTTCTTTTACAAAAACAATCCTACAGTAAGTTTATTGTAATTAGGTTTTTTTTGCAATTAAAATGGATAAAATGTTTTAATTGTTTGGCGATATTATTTGTCGGAAGATACTACATTTAAGTGTCTAATCATTTAAATAAAAATTCATTTAATTATTGTCAATATTAATACATTTCTCAATTCGTCGAATTAGCTGATTTGAACACACACACACACACACATATATATATATATATATATATATATATATATATATATATATATATATATATATATATATATATATACATAAATATTCTTTAATTTTGTGTAAATTTACACAAAGCTTATCATAAAATGCTTAGAAAATATTTACACATGTTTACAATCGTGAGGAATTATCATAATTTGTATACAATTATCAATTTACATATTATAACATACAGTAATAAGCATATTTTTCAATGAGATATAAATTATATAGTAAATCGTAATAATACACCAATTTTAATTTTCTTTTAAAAAAGTATAAAATTTAATATAATTTAGCAATTATTATAATTTAGTTTAAATTAAAAATATTATTAACCAATTTTACATTATTTTGAGAAATGCTAAATAACTTTATATATAAATTAATATTTTTAGTATAAATCAAGTGAAAATTTTGATTGCCGGTACATTTGTAAAGATGTGGTTTTATATAGTTGTTAGAATTTGTGAAACAAATTTTTATAGAAGTTTGATCATTATTGGTTTATAAAAAATCTTGACATCAACAAATTATTGAATTTATACTCACACCTAATTTTTTTTATAAAAAAATACGGAAATTATTTATTGGTGCATCTTGGTCTTGGCGCGTGAAGCGATTTCTTTGTCCCTTGACTCTATAAAAAATCATTCGTCGGGAGCAATTTTTGCATTTATAAAGTAAGATACAATCGTGATGAGCTACTGACATTATTACCATTTCACCACTAGCAGCATCAATCAGGTACATCACAAATCTTTCTTTGGGACGAGATAAAAGCCGTTTTCCGTTTGTTCCATAGAATGAAATATATACTACTTCTCTACTTAAAATTGAATCACGCGATCTGCCCAGTTTCTGTTTCTAGGAACTTGTTGTATTAATCCGTTCGAACGATGGATGCGTGTATTTATGATTGAAAATAATAAAACAAAAACTATTCGTGAATTTCAACACGTTTCGCAGAACCGGCTAATTGGTGCCTATGGGATATTTTCCAGATTTTTTTACCAGCGCTCTAGTGCTCGATATCATTAAGTTGTGCAAATATGTGCAGTTGTATAATATAATCGATAGATAGATGATACGAGGATAAATGACTGATTATTCTAGCAAAAAGGTTCTTAGAAAAGGTGTAAGTGACATGTGCCTTAGGGCATGTTGCAAAAACTTCCTGATATGTGAATAATCGACCCGATCTATAGGAATTGATATGAAATTCGGGCTCTTCCCATTATTCAAAATTTTGATAGATTTTTATAATAAAACCACTTTTTGGATGCACATAATATATAAAAAAATTTGATCAAAATTCCAAACTAATGACGTTCTTCTTAATTACCAATGTTCTGGATTTTTAGTTAAAACATAAACAAACTAGTGGTGTGTATGGCATCGTGCCTTAAAGAAAATTGCTGAAACTTTCTAAAAAAAATGGAAAAAGAAGTTGAAACAAAATTTTTTTTTTCCAAAATCAATTATTTTTTTAAGACAAGCAGAAAGTTCTTTGAATCATTTAAATCAAACGCTTAGTTCTCTGAAAAACTGCCATTTTTTACACATTTAGCTCCGTATCTTCGAAATGGCTAAGCCTGCCTTTGCCAAAAACTAATAAACACTTCTCCCAATCATTACTAATTGAATGTTTTTTTAGATCATTCAAATCGGATACTCCGTTTTTTAAAAAACTCGATTTGTATTTTCTGCGCTCTTTGCTTCGTATCTCCGTAACGGCTAGACCTGCCTTCGCTAAAAACTATTCACCACATCTCCCTATCAATAGGAATCGAATGTTTTTTGAACCATTCAAATCGGTTGATCCGCGCACCTGAAAACGTGGCTGGAAATTTGTATCCATACATACATACACACACACACACACATCCATTTTTTTTTGAGGTATGCCAAAATGTTCAGAAACCTTCAAAACGTCGAGAAATGTAAAAATTTTCAATTCGATTTTCGGTCCATTACAATAACTTACCCTACGGGATGTTAAAAAATTTAAACTTTTTTTCTAATTATAAGTAACGTTTCGGTACTCAAAGTACCTTACTGAAATTAATTATACTTGAGAGATCACTAAAGATAATTTTGCGATTTTTTATATTTTTTATAATATGAAAGTAACTATTGTCGGCATGAATCAAGTTTTCTTCGCAAGTTATAAAAACTAGTGTTTCATGATGTGCTGATTTTTTATTGAGTGCGAATTAACACAAATGATATCTTCAGTTCTCATGTACAATAATCTGTTTCGACATTAACTTTTTGTTATAATTTTAAAAACTTGAAAAAGACGCTTTAAAACTCCTCGCCTCGCATTTGCACTAAAAAAAATTAACATTCTATTTTGAAGTGCACCGATATAAAATAATTTTTATATCGGTGCACTTAATATTTAAGTAAATTTAAGTAAGTATTAAATTAATATTTAATTAGTTTTTATATTTAAACACCACATGGTACAAATCTCATTATGAATTTAATCTTGAAAAATTCCAAAAGTCATTAGAATGTTGTTTATAAATTTAATTCAATTATACACTGATTTTTATTTTAGGAAATTAAAACGTAAAACAGTATTTTTTACTACTATGCGCAAAATACGTCTTTATTTGGAAAATCTTAAATACAAACAAAAATAAGTTGTTTGATTCTCTATAACTATCGTAAGAAAATATTTATCATTAGTGATTTGCGTATTCGCAATTATGATAACAAATTATGTAAAAAAATATGTAAGAATTATTATCATCAAGAATCGTACCAGAATTAGTCATTAGTTGTTCACTTTCAAGCAGGGATGGCCAACATTTATTAAAATATAAATTTTAAATTTTGGAAGTATCAAAATAGATCTATTCTATAATAGAAGTATTTATAAAGTACATTAGAATATTTAGTGCCCAAAGGCTTTCGATTTTTAATTCTTTATAATTTCAGCTCTTTTGCTAGCCCAATTGCTCATTTTTTCTGTCGTTTTACTAGCATTTTTTTTTAAATATGTTAAAAAATATGTTAAAAATATTTTCAGATGATTAATGAAATTTTAACATATTACTTTACATAGATTTATAATTCTTAAAATTTTAGCGAATTATAACGGAAAACATAAAACAATAATTTTTATAATCATGAATTAACATATTTATTTTTCAACATGAATTTTTTTCAATTGTAATAAAAATCTTGCAATCTACATACAGATTGACATCATACATTTTTTTCTTAGTACATAGTTTCAGAATAATTTTATTTTGCAATATATAAGAATATGTTATTATTAAGTCATTATTGCACTTTTTATTAGTGATTAATATCGAGCGTCATAATTCCTCTGATATTGCATCTAAATTATGCAAAAAATAAATTGATTCAAGTACATTTTTTAATTATTTTAGTTTATAAAGAAAAATTATTAAAGAAGTTTCTGTGTGCAAAAAGCAAAATTTTATAAACAATATAGGGCACAATTTTTGAAGATGTACCTTTGCTTCTCTTATGCAATTTTGCTGCTCTCACATTTTCAGCATCATTATTTATATAAATGGCTTTGTTTAAAGGATAAAATCCGTATTATTATTTTTTTTTGGTTTCCAAGGACACAACGAATAAAGCCGCTTTTGATGGTATCGTAAAGAAGAATTTTATATCCATTTGATTATATTCCCAACACATCTTTTATTATATCACATATAAATATTTTGTCTTTATTGCATCCAATATTCTGCGAGCTTTTGCAGACATATTTTATTAGAAATATTAATGATTTGAAATAAAATTTTAGGATTTTATAGATTAGGAGACCTTCTTTGCTCTTAGAACTACTCCTGAAATTTGGTTAGTTTTTTATCACTGCAATTTGAAACCAAAATTGTAAGTTAGAGTTGATATTAAATTTGTTTAAAAGCATTAACTTTAGTAAATTTATCATCTGAGAAAAAACTAGACAATACGAGAATCCAATAAAATGTTATGATTTTTTTTTAAATGATTTTTTTGTTAAAAGTTTTTTCAAAAGTTACTTCAAGTCATTGATAAATTTGTTTTTCTCAAAAAATTCAAAGTTGTTTTTTCGGCACAAATATATATATAATGTGCATGTGTATAATGACCTATATCCAAAATGCACAAAAATGTTGATATGTAATTTTTTTTCAAAAGTTTATATTTTTCGTTTATACCTAATAAAACATTTACGACTCCCAGACAATCCCAATTAGAACTAATAAATTGCAAAATAAACGTTAAATTATATAAATTCGGCACGATTTTAAAAATTGCTTTGAACTATATATAAAGTAATAAAATTTATGGAAGTGCACAAACAAAATATAATGAGCAATAAAATTCTGCGGACTTGAATATAAGAAAAATCGACAATCGAAAATTGCGCTTTATGATATCTTAAACTAATCGAGTTGACCGACAAAAAAATTAAATTTGTTGAATTATGAAATTTGTTACAAAAATTTATCATACTATTATTAAAGAATGACCCACTATACAAAATTTACAAATAAGAGAAATAAATTCGCCAGTACATGATATTAAAATTGTTGTTTATCTATTTTGTATTATAAAATACATATTATGTATAGTTGAATATTACTATGCTGGTTAAATTAACTAATAATTTAAAAAAAAAAAAACTTTAACAAAATAATTAACACAACATTCAACTTTTAATAATTTAATTTATAACTCATATTTTTGGAATCAACTTTGGATTTTTTAAATCGCAGAGTATTTCTAACAAATTACAAAAAAATGACTTCAAAAATTTCCAGCTTATTAAGTATTAATCATTATTTATACAAAAAAATATTTTAAAAAAATCTTTTACTTTACAATATCTCTATTCAGCGTCAAATCAGCACAATTCGCAACAAATTTTCTACTAATTAGCATGATTTTGGCATGTTATAAATTGGAATTTGATAGATTTCATACTAATTAACATATATGTTACAATAATCTCAATAACCTTGTCACTCCATTCTCATTTACCTTACTCAACTTTCAATTTTGTATCTGCATTGTTTTGCTGATGTAAAAATTTATTATATTGCAAATTCTTCGCAATGGAAAATAAATTATGCAAAATTAATTAGTAAGAGATCAACGATAATGACAAAAAAAATGAATCACTTTTTTTATTGATTTACAATCGACTGAAATTTGCATCTGCATCCTAGTTCTAGCCTAAATCCAGTGGAACTAAAATTAAATATAAAAACTAAAATATGAATTCGAAATTGCAAATTAGAAGTAACTTTTCAAACGAGTAATATTTGAAATAAATCGATAATTATACACCTATTACATAAATTTTGACAATAAGGATTAAATAATCCTTTTCTAAGAATCGTATTATCCCATCAATAATAATTAAATAACAATTCTTTGTTATAACCGCGCTAAATTTCCATTCCATTCGACGGCACTTTTTGTGGGTAAATTCTGTTGAATGTCTAAAACCAATTTTTGGGAATGTTTTAAAACATTTGTAAATTCTATTGTACCGAACAATTATCTGTGCTGACGTAGTTTTCTATTGTGAAACGCCCCAGGGGGTAGTTTAGTACTAGTCTCGTGAGGAACTTATTAACAAGAAACGATGTCCTTTTTAAATTTGACAGGGACGTATTTAATACAATTTGGGAAATTTTATTATAAAAGTGAAACATTATATTTGTTCTATATAAAACATATTCATTGTACTAATTATTTGTTAAATTTTTGAATCAAATGTTTGACTCTAGTGAAGAGATGCTTATTATTGGATCTCTTCTAAAGTACAAAACAGTTTTTGAATAATTTTTATTTTATTTCATTTATTATTAACAACATTTAGTTTTAATGAGTAAATAGTAGCTGATGTCTTTAGCTGATGTATATTGACCCTCGGTACCTGTTTTTACAAGAATTAGGGTATTAATATGAGGTTTGATATACATAACTTATTATTAAACATATTTACTGATTAAGCATCTCTGTAGCTTAGGGGTAAGTCCTATGTGCTTCCATTCCTATTTTGAATTTCCAATTTTGATACAAATCTGGGACAGCCTGATATCAAGCAGTAGTGACATCGGTTTTCACTTGGTAATATATATTTTTAAATGAAAATATCCGATAAAAAGTCATCAGTATTACAATTTCTAGTAACAAATTTTTCCTATATATATGGCAGCCGTTGGTCATTAAGAAGTCATCACAATAGCTCATAGGACAAAAAGTATTGATTATTACATAAGTAGTTCTCAATTATACATTTGTTTTAAACATTTCTTTTATAATATATAAAATGAAGAATTTGATTATTTTCTCCGAAATCTTTTATGTTTTTACAAATTAACTGTAAAATAAGAATTCTAAGAACATAATTTCGTTATAAGAACTTTTTTGTTACTTTCACTACTTCCAATGAATTTTAGTCATGAGCAAGTTTTGACTTTAATTAGCACCAATTGCTAAACAAATAATTGCAAAACAATCAAATATATATTAATAGGATTTTTAAACAATATTATTACATAGAAAAGTCGATTAATATTAGCGACATAATAAAATTAAAATTATTATACATACCAAACAACACTTAAACTAGTAGATCAACAGATTAGAAGAAAATCTGCGGTTTTACAATTTTTCAGTAATATTTTTTTTAATTTATATAGGATTTTTTTTTAATTTGGATTAAAATCAATAAAAATTTATATATTTTACGCAAGTATGTTTCTGTGGCTTTGGCCTTGCAACTACAAGATAACAGGTTCAATACACACCTTGGACAACCTGATATCAAGTAGTAGTAATATCCGTTCTACAATTAAAAATATACATCTAAATATATTTCCATAAAAATATATATAGGAATTAGAAAAATTTTAATAAAATTTTGACCATTACATGCTTTATGAAAATACATAATTGAGAGTTTCAACGTATGTATGTATGTAATTTATTTATTAACTTCCCGTAGGGTAAGTTATTGCAATCGTCCAAAAATCGAAATTGAAAATTTTTGCATTTCTCGACGTTTTGAAGGTTTCTGAACATTTTGGCATACCTCAGAAAAAATGGATTGTGTTTGTCGGATCAACCGATTTGAATGGTTCAAAAAACATTCGATTCTTATTGATAGGGAGATATGCTGATTAGTTTTTGGCAAAGGCAGATCCAGCAGTTACGGAAATAAAAAGCAATCGCGTTTTTGAGAGAACGGAGCATCCGATTTGAATCATCAAAAAACATTCAATTAGTAATGATTGGGAGAAGTGGTTATTAGTTTTTAGCAAAGGTAGGCCCAGCCATTTCGGAGATACGAGCTAAATGTGCAAAAAATGGCAGTTTTTGAGAGAACTAAGCGTCCGATTTGAATGATTCCAAGAACTTTCTGCTTGTTTTAACAAAATAATTGATTTTGGAAAAAATAATTTGTTACAATTTTTTTTTCAAAAAAATTTTTTTGTATATCGAAAATAATTCAGATTTTATTTTTAATTCTGACTAAAGTTCTAATATACTTTAAACAAATAATTTCAACGTTGCAATTCAGTTTATATAATTCTTGTAAATATGATATGTTTGAAAACATTTATTGTTCCTCGAACATTTTGTTACGGTACGGGAAGTTCCAGCAATTTGCCTTGCACGATGCCATGCGCCCGACTAGTTGTAATCTAGATTGTAATAATGTAAAGTTAACAAATCAAATACTTTACAAAAAACAAAAATTATTACAAATATTTCAAACCGACAAAACAAATGTTTAAATTTATAAATTATAAAATAAATTATTTTATTTATTTATTAAGTTTCATTATATAACATGGTACTTTAGTTAGACATTTCTTATTAATTTCATTTTTAAATCATTTATGAAAGTAATTGTAAAAATGATTCAAACTCTTAAATAGTTAAATTATATGAAAATCCAATTTATCTGGTAAACCATAACGATCGTCATCAACGTTTGTCCTCGTCGTGAATAGTTTTGTCTAACATTTGTAATTTCCCTAAAATTGCAATTTGTAACTATAGGTGCATGTCAATCAGCCTTCACTATGATTACATCAGCAAGTACGTTACATAACGACATCCGTCTCCTTCGTTCGATCTGCCTTTATATTATCTCACAATCAGGGTGCAACGCCCTGCGCCCTTTGCGTGAAACCCGGCGAAAAGAACTAGTAAGAAAAGATGCCGGCAACGGCAACGGCAACGGCAATACCAGACAGAAATTGCGTCAGCTAGTGCTAGCCAAGCAATCGCATAAGCCGACAGACGATTCTGAACACCATGATTGTGATTGTGAGAGCATCGTTCCACTTTCTTCAAAATGACGCCGTTTTATTTTTTGTGCGCTACTATACAACTATACTATATATAAAATACAATGTACCGTGCTTGACTTGCACGGTGTCGCTCCGAAACCGTAAGGTGTAGGTATGAGAGATAAAGAAATATCATTCATGGGTTACTATCCAGAAGACTTAATTTTGAAGTTAAAGTTAGATGTCTGGTTCTTATAAAATATAATTGAAGAATCTTAAATAATTATTAAGTATTGTAGATTATTATTAAGTATTGTAGATAATAAAATAATCTACTAAATATAAATGTTCTTTCTATTAAATTATATTTTAAAAGAAATTTAAATTAATTATGTAGCGTTAAAGTAATTTTTGATTAAAACTATTGGAGCAATGGGCATCCGTCATAAATCCGTTAATATAAGGTTGTCAAATATCTTCCTTCCGCCTTTTTGTATTATAAACGCAAAAAAGCGGAAGGGAGATATTTGACAACCTAATATACGTATTTCACATAAGAACTGATATTCCTAAAAGCGCTCTAAATTTTTACCTTGGTTTAAAAAAATCATTTTACAAACTTCCCGTAGTGTAAGTAAAAAAATGAGTGCGCGACAGGTTCACACGCGATTGAAGTAAAACTTATTTGCTAATGTACAAAATGGCATTTAAGTAAAAATAAATACACCATATAACAATTTTGAATAATGTTTATCCGTAATATGGTAACACTCGTGATGCACATATTTATTAGTGTCAACCATTATACACATTTATATAATGATAAATTATAAATTATATATTTATAATGGCATTAAAAATATGTATAATATTTAAAAACAATAATGTAATTAAAGTCATACTCCAAATATGACATGATCATTTTGTCATTGTGATTAGCATTTAGAAATGAACCTTTATTAGAAAAATGAAGTATTTAAGGTACGTATACAACGTTGATGCCGGTACGCATACAACCACAGATCTCTATTCACATACGCGACGACTAATCACAATCGACCCGTATAGAAATGATATCATCGAGAGCGAATGACGAATCATTGGTACTCGACTCTTATCTTATCTTATCTGCTGTAACGCACTTCCGTTGCATTTGTACGAATTTACACCCTAGTCACGCCTAAAGAAGTTTTATTTTAAAAATAAAAATCGAGTTTTTGAGAGAACTGAGCATCTGATTTAAATAATTCAAAAAACATTCAATTTGTAATGATGGGATGAAGTGACGATTAGTTTTTATCAACGTCAGGTCTAGCTATTTCGGAGATACGAAGCTAAAAGTTTATTTCAATAACGATTCAATATGCGAATTTTATTCATGGTTTCCTAAAGAGATCCAGCGAAAAAGCTCGTAAGCTTAAATTTATCGTAAATAATACAATTTACATATTTTTTTTATTGATATATTATTTTCATATCTCAGTCAGCCAAGAATGAGTAGAATATTACAATATTCTTTATTCGACAATTTTTTTCTAAACCTTCTAAAAACTCTATATCGCGATAAATTTGCATATTTACAAATGTTTTCCTGATCTTCACCAATATTGTGGTCATAATTACAACTTGAAATGGTTTTTAAAAATCGCAAAAAAATTCCCTTCAGCCTTGCTCTAATTCACATTTAGTAATCTCATGGATCCTTCTAAGAAATTATGTTTTTTCCTAAATTCTCAGGAACAGCATTCTATAAACATTCGATTCCAAATATCTCACAGTAATTAGGTTACAAAAGCCGTTAAATCCGTATAACAAATTAATTATATTAATTATTCTTTATCAAGTGTGATATTTATTGGGGATTTTTACATAAATCTCTTTTTATCAGTAAATAGTGCATGTCACTATTTTATGACATGATACATTGGTTTACTACGATTTAAACGTTGAAAAAAAAATTATGTTATCTATGTTAAGAAGTGTGGAAAAAGATTTGAGGCTATGACGCATGTTACTAGGAATTCTCTTATCTTAAGGGCTACCGATGTTGGCATAGATTTTGTTTGAAAAGTACTATCTTAACGGAAATAGATAAGTTCATTCATAAATTTTAAGTTGTAAAGGTAACTTCACAGTTTTATGAAAAAACTAAGGGTGCATGGCATCTTGCCTTAAGACAAATAGCAGGAACTAAAAAGAAGAAACTCGAGTTTATTTTTGATATTATAAAAAAATCAATTTTTACAATTTTAAAATTTTATAAAAACATTGATAAAATATAAAAAAAAATTCTGAAAAAATCGAAAATTAATTATTTTTAACTTCCCGTAGGGTAAGTTATTGTAATGGGCCGAAAATCGGAATTGAAAATTTTTACATTTCTCGACGTTTTGAAGGTTTCTGAACATTTGGCATACCTCAGAAAAAATGGATGTGTGTGTGTGTGTATGTATGTATGGATACAAATTTTCGCCCACGTTTTCGGGCTTACGGATCAACCGATTTGAATGGTTAAAAAAAAAAATCAATTCCTATTGATAGGGAAAAGAGCTGATTAGTTTTTGGCAAAGGCAGGTCCAGCCGTTTCGGAGATACGGAGCAAAGAGTGCAGAAAATAGAAATCGAATTTTTGAGAGAACGGAGTATCCGATTTGAATGATCTAAAAAACATTCAATTAGTAATGATTGGGAGAAATGTTTATTAGTTTTTGGCAAAGGCAGGCCCAGCCATTTTGAAGATACGGAGCTAAATATGTAAAAACTGGCAATTTTTGAAAGAACTAAGCGTCCGATTGAAATGATTCAAAGAACTTTCTGCTTGTCTTAACAAAATAATTGATTTTGGAAAAAAAAAATTGTTTCATTTTTTTTTTTTTTTTAGTTTTTTGTATATCGAAAATATTTCAGATTTTATTTTTAATTCTGACTATAGTTCTAATATTATACTTTACAAATAATTTCAACTCTGCAATTCAGTTTATATAATTCTTATAAATATTAGACAATGTTACAATATTTATAATAATCTATTTGAAAACATTCAGTATTCCACGAACATTTCGTTACGGTACGGGAAGTTCCAGCAATTTGCCTTAAGGCCCGATGCCATAATTGCCTCCAGACAGAATTCCACTTACAGCTAGTTTTATATTTGCTTCGGATATGTTATAATAATCGCAAAAAATGAAAATGAAAATTTTTGCATATCTTTACGTCTCAAAGTTTTTGAACATTTTGGCATTTTTTTTTAAAAAAATGATGTATGTTATTTGCAGAAATATTCTAAATTTAATAGAAATATTACTCATGCATTCTCTAATATTTACTATACAACACGAGTAAAATTTATTTATTTTGCTTCTTGGCTTTAAACTAATTAAATGTAAATATACAATCATACAAGGTCAAATAATCCCGTTTGAAAATTAATTACTTATTCATAGTGTTCTAAAGGTTCTTCTTGACGTCAACTTTAGAAGACTGAAATGAAATATCGGAAATTTCAAAATGTACTGTTGATATCAATAAAAAAAATACAATAATAATTATACAATCGATAAAAATTGTATGGACTGCTTTTTATAAATTCAGTGCGAAACGACAAATAAAAGCGTATAATAGGAAAAAAATTAAAAAATTTAGAACCTCAAAAAGATCCATAAAATTGATCAAAGTTTGCTATATAAATATTTCTTAACAATTTTGTGTTCAAAAATTAAGGAAACATTTTATTTAAAAAAATAGTTTTACAATAATTCAATACTTAAATAAATAAATTATATTAATATTTCATATTTACGTTTTTATGTGTGCCCAAACTTTGCGTATAAAATGTAACAATTGTGAATAAACTTATTTAGAGTATAATGGATTATCAAAAATCATGTTATTTTTAGGTTTTTATTTTTTACTCGAAATTTCTCAATAAAAAAATTATCAAATTTATAATCCTGATGAAATGCGTTTAATCCTGATGAACTTTTGATGAAACTTGCCAACAATTTTTTTTAAAAGAGGGTTTTAATAATTCAACAGAAATTCATAATTCTTGAAAATTTAGAGCAATTGTGTCATTATTTTTTACTGCAGTCCTAAGAGTTATTCACAGTTACGTTTCCAAGGTTTAAATGAACAAAATTAATAAAAATTTACCTCAATAACCGAAAAATTGTCATGGTTTCAACAAAGCTTCTTATTGCACTTAAAAGCTCATAATTTTCAAACAACGTGAGATATTTTCTTTTCTAATTTTTTTCAGGACAGTTAAGGTAAATATTATCACCCTATTTTGGCTTGAGGTCTGGTACACCTGTATATTTATAGATAATATATAGATTAATTAAAATGTGTCGAAATTCTCTACATAAAATGTAAAGTGCCAGAAAATTTTTTTTGAGTGTTTTTTAAAAATTGGTAAAAAAGTTGTATTTCTATTAATATTTGCATTGGTCACTCGATAACTATTTTTTCTATTTATTTTTTCGATTGTTGAATTCTAGAATGTTCGGCAGATACTGAACGGCGTTATCTGCCGCGGGCAGATGTGAAACCTATTAAATTATGATAAACATCACTGACCTTTACAACTTCGTAAATACCTCTACACGATGCGAATGCCAATAAACAAAAGTATAAAGATCTCATTTAATAATAAATCATATTTGTTACGTGTAAATTACAGCGTACGCTTCTCGATAAGATCTTAAAGATCTCATAAATCTTTCAGTTCTCGACCCAGTCGGATGCGGTAAGCGTATATTTGCCTATTGTATATAATTAAATCTTCTTTTCAAAATTTATGGTTTCGATGAATAGAAATTTGCGGCGTGAGTCACCTCGCTATGTCCATAAAGAATTTTTCACAGTAAATATGATTTTTTTAACGTTGCTCATTGCTTATTTATCTCACTTGTTGCATCATTAATAACACCTGATTTTTAACTATAATTACCATAACTTAGCCGTAGGGTAAGGATTTTGTGTATTGTTTTTGGGTGGATACAAAAATTTGTCGACGATTTCGGGAGAACTGAAAAGAAAAACGTTTTAGCAAAGGCAGGTCCATACGTTTCTGAGATACGGAGCAAAAAATGTAGAAATAGCAGTTTTTGAGACAACAATTAGAATAATTCAAAAAATATTTTACTTGTCTTACGGAATTGATTACATTTTTGCTCAGACTGGTCCAAAGGTTTTGGAGATAGGGGAAAAAATAACATTTGTTAGCCAAACATGATCTTTAAAAATCATTATAATTGATTCATGTGTATAAAGAATGACTGGTGAATAGATAGACATATAGCTAGGTAGACAGGTATACAAGTGGCCAGGTAAAAAGGTAAAGGTAGTCAGATAAACTGGTAAAATGATAATAAACTGGTAAATTATTGAAAGCTGATAGACAGGTGGGGCAGGTGGGCTGGTAAATAAGTGGACAAGTAGGCAGGTAAACATGTGGACTGGTAAACTGGTGGACAAGTAGACAAGTAAAGTGGTGAATTCAGGTTAAAAGTAGATATGTAAGCTGGTAGACAGGTAGATTCGTATGCAAGAATAGACAGGCAAGTAGTCAAGTTGATCATATAATCGGAAAGTTGCCAAAACGCAAAATGTCAATTACAATTTGTTGCTATTTTTTACCTTCATGCTTCAAGTGATATCTTATATATAGAAATGAATCGCAAAATGTGTTGGTAAGCGCATAACTCAACAACGCCTGGACCAATTTGGCCAATTCTTTTTTTAAAATGTTCGTTGAAGTCCAAGGATGGTTCTTACGCCGAGCAAAAATCGAATAATTGCCGGGAAAACCCTAAAAACAGCCCTTTTCTTTTTCTCATACAAACGTTTTCTAACTAATGATATACATATGAACAGGATATGACAAATTAATTCACTTAAAATATGAAATTAAGTATTAATCCGGATTTCACGATTAAGATTCGTATATTAAATTTTCAATAGTTTTTTTTCAATACATAATTACTTTGCATCTTTTACTAATCTTTCCACAATATTTTTAAAATTCGTAAAAATTTCACAAATCGGCCTTTACGATATCGATTAGGAGTTTAAGATGCAATTATGAATATCTTGAATTATAAAAAATTAAATTAATTTAATCCAACATAAAGTACCTATGTTATGTTATGGTTTTGGTTATGTTATACCGTTTAAAAGACTTTAATTTCCAATATAGTGAGAGAAGCAGTTCTACATTTAACATCGCTCATATTTTAAATGTATATGCATTTTGGCGTGAAGACTGAAGAGTAATTTAAAAAACAATAATTATTATTTTTAGGTAAACGGTAAATATTAGTATGTTATATTACAAAATTGTAAACGTGGGTACAGGACAACGTCTGACGGGTCATCTAGTTTATAAATATGTATAAATTAAGAACATTTGTCTTCAATTGAAATTGATTATTTTATTTAGTTAATAGCGCTGATAGTTGTTTCCACCTGAAATAAATATTTATAGGTTGATTTTTTTATTGTTGAAATATACATCCACAAGTTATGATTAAAAAAGTCAAATCTCACTAAAAACACGAAAAAGACCAAATATGTAGTTATTTTAGCTTAAAAAAATTATACTCCAAACATTGTATATAAAGACATTTTTTCATTAAAACTAATACAAACAACTGAAAATAAATTGCAATTAAAATAAAAAATGCCAAATTTTTTAACTTATTTGTCCACGCGAACAGAGTCGCAGTACAGTCAGTGTATATATAAATGTTAATGGAAAATCAATTTGGAGCATACATTTACCTATATGATCATAATTAGTTTTATCATTTATTTCATAATAGTCGTCAGATATTTCTTCCATAAAATTTTTCCGTTCGGCTTAATTAGCGCGAAAAGTTAAGTGTTGTGATTTGGTATGTAATGTATATAGTAGAATCTACGCCTCGAACTTGGAATTATTTACCAGTGGCAGAATACACGCAATGGCGTGATGTCTATCTATTAATTTGTATTCATTAACGTTAATAGACTGACGTTAATTGGAAGATTATAATATGATTGATATATCGATGACATAAAACGTACAGGAATTCGTCATGCATGTAACTTGGAAAAAGACTGATAAGGTGGAATTAAACTACATCTGATTTAAAGTATTAAAAGTACCAGTAGCTTAAAACTTATAGCAAAACATTTTTTTGAAGTAAAACTTCTTTAGGCGCGTCTAGGGTGTAAATCCGTCAATACGGGCCGAGTGTGATTAGTCGTCGTGTATGTGAATAGAAATCTGTCGTTGTATGCGTTCAGATATCAACAAGGAAATCGGCATAGATAAATAAACATTTTAAAGTTTCATCGTGGTATAAATCTTGATTTAATAAAAAATGCCTGAATCAGAAGAATATTAAACCCTGTTCCTTGAAAATAATAAAACAAATCAAACGTTTGTGCCCGTATTGATTAGAAATTATTTTTATATTATTTGTAGTTTCTATAAATCTTCGAAGTTATTCAAATGGAAAATAGTTTTTAGGCAAGACAGATATTACAGCTGTTCAGAGAATGAGATTATATCGCCAGCGAAAAAGTAACTAGTTGGTTTGGTATTTAGCCTTGAGGCAAGTTACATGAACTTCCCGATATGTGTAAATAATCGACTTGATCAAAAAAAAATGTGTAAATATTATAATATACTTCATCAATCCTACTTAAAAAAAAAACGATAATAATTTTAGCAAAGTTTGACGAATTTTTAAAATTAAACTACTTGTCGTAAGGCCGCAATATTACAGTAAGTTCTATAAGACCATGATGTATATCGCCAAAAAAAAATTCCATTTTTTTTTCACTTTTTTTTCAAATTACAAAGAAACGGCTTGGCAGATCGTCGCACAAAACTGACAAACGATAGTCCTCATCTAGATACATCAAATGGCTTTTAAATTTCTGAAATCGGTTCAGGCGTTCTTGAGAAAACATCGATGAAAGGTCTAATTTTGACAAACGCCAAAAAAACGATACCAATTTTTGAAAACTATGACGAATTTTCAAAGCTAAACGAGTTGTCGTAGGGCCGTAATATTTTAGTATGATATGGAAGACTATAGTATCTACCGTTAAAAAAATAATAATAAAAATCGTCGAAAAAATCTTTTTTAACACTTTATTACAAGAAAACGGCCCGGCCGATCTTTACCAAAAACTAATCAGCACGATTCCCAATCAATACCTTTCGAACGGTTTTTGAATTTTCATAATCGGTTCAGAATTGCGGGCTAAAACGTGCACGAAAAATTTTTCACTTTTCTGCTATTTATAAAGTAACGTCTCGGCTGATCGTTCCTCAAAACTGACAAACGATAGTCCTCGTCGAGATACATCGAATGGCTTTTAAATTTTTGAAATGTCATCTTGTACAGTTGCAAATAAGTTTTACTTCAATCGCGTGTGAATCTTACTGGCACTCATTATTATTTTTTATTGGCCTCTCTTAGAGCATTTAGCCATACCTACATCGTTTCGTTTTACATTTTACTGGTTTCATAAGAAAATCCGATTTGCTAATTTTATGTTTTCTCGACGTTTCAAGCCATTCTGAATCGAATGAGACCAAATTTGGAAAATGTATATGTGTGTTTGTGTGTGTATTATGTACTTTATGAGATTGATGAGAGTCCGAAATAATTATCAGTATTCACAATCCCATGGTATCAAGAAATGTACTGTCACAGTTTTTAGTCATTTAATTAAAAAAACCTCTACCAGTGTCTTTTATCCTTCGACAGCAGTTTTCGAGCCCCCGGCAAATTGTCGAATAGGCAGTGTCTTTGTCCCATTGAGAGTTTGCGAGGGCTCGGCCGCCTCAGCCAATAGCCCGAGCCCGAGCCCGAGCCTATTTATGACGTGTGCCTTGTCACGTAGTGTACGTGTGTACGAGCCGCACCGCAGGTCGAATTATCGACACTCTTTGCTAATTTTATTGTAGAACGGCGGCCTGCGAAAAATTTGCTCAATTCATCGAATTATGGACCTGCCTGAAAGAATTTAAGACAAAGATTTGTTTGAGTTGAAATGAAATTGACTAGGTGTAAGTGGCATTTTGCCTTAATGCAAGTTGCATTAACTTCCCCAAATGTGTATTAATTGACTTTTTCAACCGATGGATATTTAGATTGAATTTTCTACTGTTTATTTCAAAAACAATTTTTTCGCTTTCCTTAAAATCTAAACATTACCAATTGATATCTTTTAAGCACATTTATAATATCTGTAATTATTATAGTGCGCAAAAATCCTAAAATTGAAACTTATCATTTCAAAATTTAATCTTCTATATATAAAAATAAGTCGGGTTTTCCTTCCTGACGAAATAACTCCAGAACGCACGAACCGATTTTGACAATTTTGCATTCGTTGGAAAGGTCTCGGCCTCCGCAAGGTTTATAGCTAAGAAAATTATTGGTGCATGGCATCGTGCCCTAATGCATATTGCTGGAACTTCACGCACCGCAATTAAAAATTCGAGTAATAAAAATAATCAATAATTGTTTTAAATAATTGCAAATAGATTATTTTCTATATATATATAAAAATAAGTCGGGTTTTCCTTCCTGACGAAATAATTCCAGAACGCACGAACCGATTTCGACAATTTTGCATTCGTTGGAAAGGTCTCGGGCTCCGCAAGGTTTATAGCTAAGAAAATTAGTGGTGCATGGCATCGTGCCCTAATGCAAATTGCTGGAACTTCACGCACCGTAATTAAAAATTCGAGTATTAAAAATAATCAATAATTGCAATTGTTTTAAATAATTGCAGATAGATTATCTTCTATATATATAAAAATAAGTCGGGTTTTCTTTCCTGATCAAATTTTTCCTTTTCGAATATAAAACAAACAAAAAATTTCTTCATCCTACTCACGAAACCATTTGGTGGCGAAACGGAGTTCGACGGGTTTGCTAGTTAATTTATATAATTCAACCAATTTTCGTAGGACTGTTTATTGCATAAACTTTATCGCCATGTTATTTCAGGAAAAACATCGAAACATGTTTTTAAAAGATAATTAGTAAATAATTTTGTGAAAATATTAGACATCTGCTATACGAGAATCGATCACATTTATCAAGTCCTTGATATCATTTATTCATTTAAATTAATGGTTACATTTTCTACTAGAGAAATTTTGTAGACTGCTCGTTAACACACACACAAATAAAGAATAATTATCAATTAATTTCTGTAAACAATGCACAAATCCATAAACTTGATATATAGCAAGATGTTTGCGAAAACGGTTACAAAAGAGCACTTTTCCCCTGGTTTTAAATTAGTGAAATTTATTCAGCCGTTTTTGAGAAAACGTTAACGAAATTTGAATTTTGACTTATCCATCACAAAAGCGTTTTTTGACATAAATTCGCACTGTCATATTTTTTCAAACTTTCTATCATTTGTGATAGAGTCGTAAAATTCTAGTTTGGGTAATATGACCACGATCTCTATCATCATAAAAAATAACATTAAATTTGCCCTTTTTTTTCAAACAAAAGTAACGGCTCGTCTGATATTTACAAAAAATCAGCATGATTCTCAACCAATATCTTACAGTTTTTAAATTTTGAAAATCAATTCAGGATTGTATGCTAAAAGTCGACATTTTTTTCTAATTACAAAGAAATTCCTAATTACTTGACCGATCATTGTGCAAAGCTTATCAACGCGGTTCCTTATTGCGATACATTAAATGGCTTTTAAATTTTTGAAATTTGTCCAGCCATTTTTGAGTAAATGTCGATGAAAAATCGAAAATAGACTCACGTACACACACATACTTTTAGTCCAATTGTTGGTTTCATCTGATTCAGAATGACTTAAAACGTCAAGAAAACATAAAATTAGCAAATCGGATTTTTTGGCACAAACATAATGTTCTCCTTCGGCAAGTTAAAAGCGAGTAAATTTTTACACATTATTTATGCCTTCTTGGATAACGCTATTACTTATAATATTACTTTAAATTGCTTTCGACCACAGCCGAAGTAAATGTTGCAAAGCGTTCAGTTTTTCTCATCAACATCATCATACATTGTTGAACTAAACGTAGTTTATTATCGTAAATGCATTCTCGATTTGCGGAGAAAATTATATTCGAGCCGTATTCATTCCTTGTGGTTTCATCTGGAGAGATACAATTTAATAGATATTTATAAAAGTTTCACTTGGTAATCAGCCAAATGAATTTGAAATTCTAAAATAGCAGGAAAAGTTTAGAATTTTGAGAGAATATTAAATCATTTTCTTTTGACCATCACTTAAAAATATTAGGTTGTCAAATATCTCCCTTCCGCTTTTTTGCTCTTGGTTTATAATACAAAAAGGCGGAAGGGAGATATTTGACAACCTTAGTTAATCAAAAAAAAAATTTAATAATGTTTATAAAGTACTTCTCATAGTTGATGGATAAAATAAATAATATATCCTAAATCGTATTATCAATTAATAGGATAAATTCTATGACCCAACAAAATAGACTGATGTTGTGCCATAAGCGTGTATAAGAAATAAAGAACTTAATTTGTAATACAGAAGAAATTATATGAAACACTGGTTTGATTTAGAAAGTTTATTTAGAAAGAATGATTAAATGATTTTTGTATGTTTGTTGTTCGCTTCTTGAAATCTGCAGTGTAAGAGAGAACTAAAGATCTGTTTTTGCGATAAGGAAACCTCGGTCTGTCTGTCTTCGGGGATGCTCGTAAAGATTCGGTCCATAGTGCATAGGCATAGATGGGACCTGTGCATCTTATATATTTAAGTCGAAGCTGCATCGGGGAAATTATGCATAACACTGATAATTATGATAATTATTAGAAAATTGGTTTGATTTATTGATGACATGAATGCTTTTTTATACATTTTTTTATTTTAAATTTACATTTGCGACATTCACGTGAAGACATATTAATATTGTTCACAAATAAATTAAATTGTTATATTTCAGATAATTATTGAGGTCGTTCATTAGGCTTTGCTAAGGACCAGAACAGCAGATAAATGATATTTCACCTGATAACAACTACTTGATATTGCAGAAACATGTGAGTAATTTTGCACCTGGTCTATACAATATATTATACATACTATATTGATAACTTATCATTTATGTTAAATTAAATATGAACACCTGTGTGTCATTTTATATCAAACTATTATAAATGAGAATACAAAAATCATTCATGATTCAACCTGTTTGAATGTGACTGAAGAGCTAGTACTGATTGTGAGATTTTTAACTAACTAGCTGTAAGTGGAATTCTGTCTTAAGGCATTTAAGGCATCGTGCCTTAAGGCAAATTGCTCGAACTTCCCGTACCAAATATTATTATTTTTTTAAAAACGATTAACATTCTTGAAAAAAATTTACTTCGAAAAAATAAGATTTTTGAGAAACTATAAATTGGACAAAAAATTACTTTTTTTGAAAAAAAAAATTTTTTTAATTTTTTTTTTTTTTGAAAAAAAAAATGTTTTCTTTATTTTGACATATTTTGAAAAATCTAAACTTTTTTTCAAAGCAATCGTACGGCTTTAACTGCATATGGAGACAAAATATAAAGCGCGTAAGCGCCGCGTCGTCGTCTAACGGATAAACATTGATACGGAACCCATAGGAATGTAAACAAAATTTATACTTATTGTTAAAATCTCTATAAAATATCTGATAAATTTGATGTGCATATGTCTAATGTTCATTTTTGACCGCCAAATGGCTCATTTTTTTACTTTTTCCCACATATCTCCAAAGTCGTTGGACCTGCTTTTCCAAAAATTTGAACAGTTTTTTATTTAGTCAATACAAATAAAATGTTTTTTGAATTATTCAAATCGGACGCTCCGTTCTCTTAAAAACTGAGTTACCGTTTTTGGCACTTTTTGCCCCGTATCTCCGGAACGGCTAGACCTGCCTTCTCCAAAAACTAATCAGCACGTCTCCTTATCAATACGGATCGAATGTTTTTTAAATTATTCAAATTGCTTCATCCGTGTTCCCGAAATCGTCGACGAAAATTTGTATCCGCACACACATACATACTACGCACACACACACACACACACATACATCCATTTTTTCTAAGGTATGCCAAAATGTTCAGAAACCTCTGAAACGTAAAGTTATATAAAAATTTTCATTTTCGATTTTTTTGCGATTACTATAACTTACCCTACGGGAAGTTAAAAATCTATGAAAATGAAATAACAGAGAAATATATTCGATAAGAAACTTTACAAGCCATTTCATTCAAAGTTTGGCAAAACAAGACAAACACATTTCATTCAAGGTTTATATCCATTCATAAGGCAAAACACGTGCGATGATTGTTTTTGAAATTCAATATACCTGATTAGATTTGATTTTAATTACTGCCTGTAATTTTGGGTCAAATAATTTATTGCAACATTTGTCTAAAGGTAAGCCATATATGACATTCAGTTTGAAAGATGACTTCAAAAAATATCAATTATGAATAAAAAGTTCGTTACATTTTAAATTTGTATAGACAAATTTACCAACAGTGTATTGGATATATTTCGTGAATAAGATGTTAGTCGACAAGCAGTCTGATTGCCTGTTTCTGTTCGTCACAATGCCATAGTAAAATAATGCGCAATATATTTCTGAATGATGCTATTTAATAATTCAAACGATGTCAATGAATTGTCGAAATTAGCATATAAACGATCATACGATACGATACGTATTAGTATAGAGTTTAGTTGTTTCTCTAGATTCAGCATTAGCGGAAATTTAAATCGTTGAACTATTTCAAAACTTCACGTTTGAGTTTGTTTACATCTGGAATTATTGGAAACATAATTGGTTAATCAGCAAACGGGTGATCAACCTACGCAGATAAAAATTCACTTTGATTTAAAGATCTTTAAAATCGAATATAAAATATATAATATAAAATTTTCTTAAAAAAATTGAAATTCTTGAAAAACTTTTTTTTAACTTCCCATAGGGTAAGTGATTGCAATAGGCCGAATATCGAAATTGAAAATTTTTACATTTCTCGACGTTTTGAAGGTTTCTGAACATTTTGGCATACCTCAGAAAAAATTGATGTGTGTGTGTATGTATGTATGGATACAAATTTCCAGTCACGTTTTCGGGCGCACGGATCAACCGATTTGAATGGTTCAAAAAACAATCGATTCCTATTGATAGGGAGATGAGCTGATTAGTTTTTGGCAAAGGCAGGTCCAGCAGTTACGGAGATAAAGAGCAAAGAGTGCAGAAAATAAAAATCGAGTTTTTGAGAGAACAGAGCATCCGATTTAAATGATCTAAAAAACATTCAATTAGCAATGATTGGGAGATGTGTTTATTAGTTTTTGGCAAAAGCAGGCCCAGTCATTTCGAAGATACGGAGCTAAATGTGTAAAAAATGGCAGTTTTTGAGAGATCTAAGCGTCCGATTTAAGTGATTCAAAGAACTTTCTGCTTGTCTTAACAAAATAATTGATTTTGGAAAAAAAATGTTTCAACTTTTATTTTTTTTTTCAAAAAAACTTTTTTTGTATATCGAAAATAATTCAGATTTTATTTATAATTCTGACTATAGTTCTAATATACATTAAACAAATAATTTCAACTTTGCAATTTAGTTTATATATTTCTTATAAATATTTGACAATGTTACAATATTAATAATAATCCATTTGAAAACATTCAGTATTCCTCGAACATTTCGTTACGGTACGGAAAGTTCCAGCAATTTGCCTTAAGGCGCGATGCCATACACCCCACTAGTTGAAAATTTAAAAAGCTCTAATTTTTGAAAAAAAAATGTAAAGGTGGTGGTAGTGGTTACAAAACAGTTAAAATTCTTAAATATCAATCACGTAATTAATGAAGGCGGCTTCTTGCAAAAAACTATTCTGCAGGTCTCCCCGTCAATAGGAATCGAATGGTTTTTAAGTAGCAAGTCGAATTATCTTGCCAAAAACAAATTCCTTCACACAAAACACAAAAACAATTTCTCAGAGAAATAAATCAATTTAAGATTCTACTTGTTGCAATTATACGCCATCTTCATAGTATATATTTTATAAATGAAACGCAGCATTTGTTTAGATTTCTTATCAATTTAGTTGTAAGTTGTAAAAGATGCTCTGATTATTTTCTGCAGATTCATCTTACGTTAATTACATTTTAATCTACTGCGCATACTATATATATTATCAATAATGCTGTTTGTAAATAAACAAACCAAACAACTTTGACTTCAATTAAATATTTGGATTTTGATAAAACTATCTTTTGTGATTTTTTTGAACAGCAATCAGAACTTAAGAGCCCTATAGCCATTGAGATGAAAATTTATAACTCTGAGGTTTTTAGAAGGCATCCCAACGGTTGGCCTAATTCTATTTGACATATTTTTGACAGAATTTATCTAAAATTGATGATGAACCTTGAATTTGATGTAGGTGACGGGAAAAAGGTTTTTGCACTTTGTGCATTTTAGACATATTGTAGATCTATTCTCAAGTGACAACTGATATCACTACTCTTTGATGTCAGGCTGTTCGAAATGGTGATCAAACCTGGAACCTCGGGTTGCAAAGTCAAAGCTCTCAACATTAAGCCACAAAAAAGCTACTTATTTATTCTAAACTCATCATTATTATTATCGTAATCTAGAAAATATTACATAAACACCAGCGGAGCCATGAACCTGGCATCATAGACATTGATAGACACTATAGACACATAAACGGATATTTTCAGCCCTAAAGATGGAGATAGCATTAAATTAGTTAAACAATAGGCAAATTTAAGAAAAAAAAATATTAAAAAAATTATATACATTCCTTCAGAAATTGACAATGTGATCGACCGATTTGCCACCTACTTTAAAATAATATCGTTAAAAATACCATACTTTCCTTAGTGGGTGACGTTTTCACCGGCGTGCCAGCTTTAAACCCCTCTCTACCCCAAATTATGCTCTGAATCATGTTTTCGCAAATAAAAAACTCAATCAATGATGTTTATAGTCACAATCATTATAAACTCGCAATCGTAAATAATATCTAAGGAATAAATTTCATTTTATTGATCCATTACCTCCAAATCAAACAAAAAATATACTTTAAGCCTGTTTAAATTACGATTTTATGACTCGACATTTCCAAGGCATGCAACGTGCTTTCCTGCACGTACTTCTTGTAAAACTTGCCTGATTGCACCTTACCTACATAAGATCCATTACTTATAGTGGAACCATGGGTGGATTAATTAATAGTTAGGAAACGGTAATTTAATTTGTAAAGGAAAAAACAAAATAGTGTTGAGATGATTATAAAATTTTGAGAAATAGAGTTTAGGGATGGCACACTATACAATACAATATTTACAATACAACTTCACGCATAGTTGTGAATGTTATTTTATAAAATAAATCTGTTTCTCTTCACTTAAAAGTATAAACACATATCTTTTATTGGTGACTTCTTGAATTATATTGCACTTTTGCCAGATCGGAGGTTTGTAACAATAAACTCCATATCTTGATTATTTTGGTCTATATTACATGGCAAGCGTTAAAATATTACAATATTGCAGAATCAGATCTTCAGAGAATCAAATATTTGCATTGTAGCAATATGTCCCAGGTAATTACATTCAACAAATAAGTAAAATATTGTGTTAAATACGACTAAGTTGTTACGACAATTAGATGAATTATTAAACTTAAAGAAAATTTCACTTTCCATGAAAATTTTTGCATAAATTTATGTTTCAAAGGTTTCTGAATACTTTAGCGTACATTAGAAAAAAAAGATTGATGTGTGTGTGAGCGCAAAACAAATTTGATCGTTGATTATTTTGAGAACAAGCTTCAACCGATTTGAATGATTCAAAAAAAACATCTGATTTGTATTGATAGGAAGACGTGGTGATAAGTTTTTGGAATCGACAGGTTCAGTCGTTTCGGAGATACGGTGCAAAAAGTGCCAAAAAAGGCAATTCAGTTTTTGAGAGAACGGAACGCCTAATTTGAATTGTTCAAGAAACTTTTTTGGTATTGAAGAAATGAAAAACATTTAGCGGTTTCGGAAATTCAATAAATAGAGTAAAATAGTGCCTTGAAGAAAATTGCTGGAACTTCTCGTACCCAATTAAAATTTTGAAAATCTGATTATTTTTTTTTTTTGAAAATTAAAAAAAAAATGATAAAAAAAGATATTTTTCCCCCAAAACAATCGTTTTTACAACACAAGCAGAAAGTTTTGTGAATCATTTAAATCGGATGCTCTGTTCTCTCAAAAACTCGATTTCTATTTTCTGCACACATTGGTAACCAAAAACTAATCAGCTCTTCTCCCTATCAATATGAATCGAATGTTTTTTGAACCATTCAAATCGGTTGATCCGTGCGCCCGAAAACGTGGACCAAAAAATTTATCCATACATACATACATACACACACATCAATTTTTTCTTAGGTATGCTAAAATGTTCAGATACCTTCAAAACATGAAGAAATATAAAAAATTTTAATTTTGATTTTTAGACGATTACAATAACTTACCCTACGTGATGTTAAAATAATGCCATTTGGTCAAAAATGATAATTAGGCATGTGCACATCAAATTATCAGATATTTTAATAATGAGTACTAATTTAGTTCTATCGTTTATTCTGTACTAATGTTTATCTGTTAGACAGCAACGCAGATATTTCACTTTGATATTTCGTCTCTAAAACAGCTATACAGCGTGACTGATTTAAAAAAAGTTCAAAACTTTCAAAAAATTTCAAAATAGAAAAAAACATGAAAAATTTTCAAAAACGTCATTTTTTTTCAAAAATTTCAAAATTATCAAAAATCTATTTTTTTCCAAGTTTCCAAAAAAATTCAAAGCTTTTTTAAAACTTTTAATTTTCAGTACGAGAAGTTTTAGAAATTTGCCTTAATAAGGCATGATGCCATGCACTGACTGCTAAAATGTGTTTCAAAATTTAATATAAACGAGTGGGGTGTATGGCATCGTGCCTTAAGGCAAATTGCTGAAACTTCCCGTACCGTAACGAAATGTTCGAGGAATACTGAATGTTTTCAAATATATTATTATAAATATTGTAACATTTTCTAATATTTATAAGAATTATATAAACTCAATTGCAAAGTTGAAATTATTTGTTTAAAGTATATTAGAACTATAGTCAGAATTAAAAATAAAACTGAATTATTTTCGATATACAAAAAAATTTTTTTTTGAAAAAAAAAATTGAAAAAAAAAAGTTGAAACAAAAAATTTTTTTTTTCCAAAATCGATTATTTTGTTAAGACAAGCAGAAAGTTCTTTGAATCATTTAATTCGGACGCTTAGTTCTTTCAAAAACTGTCATTTTTTGCACATTTAGCTCCGTATCTCCGAAACGGCTGGACCTGCTTTTGCCAAAAACCAATCAGCTCATCTCCCTATTAATAGGAATCGAATGTTTTTTAAACCATTCAAATCGGTTGATCCGTGCGCCCGAAAACGTGACTGGAAATTTGTATCCTTACATACATACTCACACACACACGCATCCATTTTTTTTGAGGTATGTCAAAATGTTCAGAAACCTTCAAAACGTCGAGAAATGTAAAAATTTTCAATTTCGATTTTCGGCCCATTACAATAACTTACCCTACGGGAAGTTAATAATATATTTATTATTAGTGATCCGTCTACGTTTTATTTAAAATATAAACTTGTCAATTCCTCCTCCGTTCTCCCCCAGCAAAAACCGATGACGAGTGGATATAATTATAAATGAATTGGTCTCGGAGGGAGTTTAGCTTTCAACTCCAACTCGAACACAAGAAGTCGTGACGCGCCTTTGTCTCTCGAAGAATGAACGAAGAACGGTCGCGCGTGCTGGAACTCACGTAGCCATCGCCATCGCCGTCGACGTCGACGTCGACGTCGACGAGAGACGGCAATTGAAAATCATTAAAGGAAAAATCCGATCGCCTCGAGCAGCCACTCTTACCACTTGTAAGAGAAGAGAATAGCATAGCTCTTTGACTTGACACATACCAATCATATTATATAATGTGTCGTTACGAATGACGCACTTGCAATGCAATGTTACAATAATGCACGCTTATTGTTTCAAAACTAACTAAAAGTTGTCGTTCGATCGAATTCCGATGATTGGAAAACGCTACACCTTAACGATTTTAATTCTATACTAAAAATTTTGTCCGGTAGATCATCGTTCTCATTATTATTTTTTGTCTTCAATTTTTGATAAAATACCAATTGTTGAAGTTATAAAAAATATTTAAACTAGTGGATCATTAAATCGTGCTTTAAGCCAAATTGCAAAAACTTTAACAAACTTTTGATGAAAACTTTGAAATTTTTTATTAACTTCCCGTAGCGTAAGTTATTGTAATGGGCCGAAAATCGGAATTGAAAATTTTTACATTTCTCGACGTTTTAAAGGTTTCTGAACATTTTGGCATACCTCAGAAAAAATGGATGTGTGTGTGTGTGTGTATGTATGGATACAATTTTTCGTCACGTTTTCGGGCGCACGAATCAACCGATTTGAATGGTTTAAAAAACATTCGATTCCTATTGATAAGGAGATGTGCTGATTAGTTTTTGACAAAGGCAGGTCCAGCAGTTACGGAGATAAGGAGCAAAGAGTGCAGAAAATAGAAATCTAGTTTTTGAGAGAACGGAGCATCCGGTTTGAATGATCTAAAAAACATTCAATTAGTAATGATTGGGAGAAGGGGTTATTAGTTTTTTGCAAAGGCAGGCCCAGCCATTTTGGAGATACAGAGCTAAATGTACAAAAACTGGCAGTTTTTGAGAGAACTAAGCGTCCGATTCAATTGATTCAAAGAACTTTCTGCTTGTCTTAACAAAATATACTTTATACTGACTATAGTTCTAATATACTTTACAAATAATTTCAACTTTGCAATTCAGTTTATATAATTCTTATAAATATTAGACAATATTACAATATTTATAATAATCTATTTGAAAACATTCAATATTCCTCGAACATTTCGTTACGGTACGGGAAGTTCCAGCAATTTGCCTTAAGGCACGATGCCACCCACCCCACTAGTTTTAAAATTGTTCTGAAAATTTAGAATTTTTTGAAAATTTGGAAAACCCATTCGAGTCAGTTGAACAAAACTGTTAAAACTGTCGAGGACTTTTGACAATA
The DNA here is from genome assembly GCF_003426905.1 of Ctenocephalides felis. Taxonomy (NCBI): domain Eukaryota; kingdom Metazoa; phylum Arthropoda; class Insecta; order Siphonaptera; family Pulicidae; genus Ctenocephalides; species Ctenocephalides felis. Next base: position 71,079,324 of record NW_020537324.1, read on the forward strand.
TAAATCTTGGAATAATTCATTATTAAAATCTCTATAAAATATCTGATAATTTGACGTGCATATGTCTAATGATCATTTATAACCACCAACTGGCATTTTCATAAAAAAATTCTGGATCTCCAAAACTGCTAGACCTGCATTTCTAAAAATTTAATCAATTGGACATTCTGTCGATGCAAGTTCTCTCAAAAACCCTTTTTGCCCAGTATCTCCGAAACGGCTGGACCTAGTTTTGTCAGAAACTAATCAGCACGTTTTCCCGCCAATAGGAATCGAATAAATTTTGATTTTCCAATCGGTTGATCCGAAATCCTTTCGAAATCGTCAACGAAAATTTGTAACCGAACATACATATAAACATATTACACACACATACATCTAGTTTTTGATTTACCCTGTTTTGTATGTCAGACTTCCTTTAATCATTACAGTCAGTTTTGGTGCTGTATATGTAGTAAATTTTATATATTCTGATTGCTAATTATTAATAAAATAAAAATATAAATATAAGAAATATAAATCCATTTAATTTTATGCCAAAATATAAAAAAAAACCCTATCAACAAATTTTGCAGTAATAATTTTTTTATATTGTATATGAGCGAACAAAGCATTTATCTATTTAATATGTATCTAATTGGCAATATTGTAGTTTTCCTACCTATTTGGATGATAATTATGGATTATCCCAAATTACGGGCATATGATGTTAAACAAAAAATTGGATAATTTATATCTTTTCACCAGAAGAGAAAGTGTTGCCAATCACACAAAAAATCTCTATTGGAATTTCCTCGTGCAAAAGTGAAATATAAATAAAACTGCTACTAAATGATCTAAATTAATAGTTCGTTCGGTTGTTAATTAAACGACTCTTGATATTCTACATTTCGCTTCTGCCTTCTTCAAATTAAATTGACATTCCATTTGTCAAGTTTACGTTTACTAGAACACAATTTGTATCTAATAATGCTCCAATCGTACGATGCAAGTACGTGCATAAATCACGTGCATTATGATAAATATTAATATTGACATGTTATATATTGTGTTATTAAATATTTTCGCGGCAATCGGCATCGATGTATCGTTAAATCATTAAGGAAAATGCCAATCGGCAGTCCCACGAACATCTGTGCCGATCGCTGTGAGATTTCTTTGATTGGATGATGGACTGACGTCAATAATATTCGCATTCTTCCACCAGCAAAACTGAATTGAACTAGATCTAAGAAGATTTTTTGACGAATCGATATTTTTAGACAAATGCGTAGTAGATCAATAGTGATAACTCTTTTTTGCGTATTTTACATAGAAATTTACAATAAATTTAAAAAGATTTACTATAAACTGGCAAATGTAATTGGCACTGATCCAAAACAATAAGTAGCAGCAACTATTGAAAAAATGTTTCATAGAATAATATTTTTATACCTCAGATAATTTCCGAGATTGTGATTTCCTAGAACGCTCGAAGTAACGTCAAAACAAGATTTGGCAGCATATTAAATAAGATGAAGCGGGGCTTCATCATTCTTGAGTAAAAAGATCCGCTACCATTATCTCAAAGATAAATGATGTATGGTAATGGATGTGTAACAAGCCATCCCCTTGAATCGGCCTACGTCGATATTATGAGATAAACGACAGCATTGTCAATTTTTAACGCAAATATTTTTGTTGTTGATAGTTTTTTTATTTTGAGCACTGTTGTTTAGTTTACGAGACCTCGATATAATTTTTAATTATGAGGGGTATCAAAAATTTTCAAAATATGTCAACATTTTCAAAAAAAAAAATTCAGTTTTAAAATATCATTTTCATAAGAAAAGAAAATTTTTTCTATGTTCAAATTTTTCAAATGTTTTCAAAATTTTTAGAAATGTTAAAAAAAATTAAAAAAAATTTGAATTACGGTACGGAAAGTTCCAGCAACTTGTCTTAAGACAAGATCTTTGTTGTTCAACTTAACAATTAAACTGCATCGTAGTGATTAAATAGTGTAGCTATTATTCTGTAAAACCTCTTCGGCCTGGCTTTCCTTTCTTATCCCGTCTATGGGGTAAAAGTTTTAGTTAATTATTAATGTTTATTATCGTAAAAATGTACTGAACTAAAAATTGGGCTCATAAAAATAAGTTAGCAGTTGTTTTAAAAAATTAGGAAAAAACCTATAACATGAACTCGATATATCGAATCCGTTCGGAAAATGAAAGGCATACAGCATAAAGGCAAATGCAACAGCCAGCAATTCAGTTCACATCGAATGACCGGCATAACCTACTAGTAGAGCAGCATGAGAGCCCATGAGCGGCCTATTCGCGGGCACGCGGCTTGTTCCATTGGGAAATGTTGCTTGTTGCATCGTTCATATATATCGTAGACTCGTGAATGCGGTTCTACGGCAGACCGCGTGTCGACAGTCGACAGTCGCCGGCCGCCCGTCATTATTATAGAATGCCTCGGCCGAGGCTCTCTACTTACTCGCCTGCCTTCTTGTTCTTGTTCTTGTTCTATACTACTCTTGGCAACTCTACTCTCATGCAAATGCAGAGACGCATTTAGCAGAGACGAAATGTTCATGACACTATTCGAGATTTATGCTCTATGCTAGCTACTAACGACGATGATGATAACTTAGAAAATTGCTCACGATTTCATAACCTAGGCATGTTTCAAAATACCAGTTATGCAATGTTGTATTACAATGCAATGCCAAATTTGTTTCGTGCCAGCAAGTAGTAGTCGATTCTTATACGACTTAATTTATTAAACTAGTGGTGCATGGCATCGTGCTTTAAGACAAATTGCTGGTACTTCTCGTACCGTAATTGATCAATTATTAATAACAATTGTTTTGCATGATTTCAAATTCATTAATATAAATACTGTAAATTTCATCATTCGTATTTTATAGACAAAATATAAATGCTTAGGGGCCGTTCAAGTATTAGGTAAGCACTATAGGGGGGCGGGGGGGTTATTGATCTGCTTATTTTTGGTAAGAACTTTTGCTTACTTTTGCTGACAAAGGCGGGGGGGGGGGAAATAATTGTAATAAATCTGCTTACGTAATACTTGAACGATCCCTTACAAGTTAGGCGACGTCGATATTTTAGTTTATATATTTTTACTGATCAAACCGAGTAAGAATTAATCTTAATTTCTATGATTTTTATATAGGGTCACTACTCTATAGGCACAAAGATCCAATTTGATTTGAGCAATTATTTTGTGAAAACCAAACCAAGCAATTACATTACAACAAATAACACATATCAAACAGACAAGGGGGTGTCCATTAATCACGTGAGGTTTTTGGGGGGATGGGGGGTTTGACAAACAATCACAAAATATCACGTGGGAAAGAGAGGGGTATAATAAGATATCACGTGTATTTATTTCTTAACTGATTTTTTTTAAAAAAAAAAATCAAGCATTTTTCAAAAAAAAAAATCAAGAATTTTACAGTTTTATCTACAGTGTAATCTTTTATATACAGTCGTGATTTTGAATATCACCATGTATTACCAACGAGGAGGGGGGGGGGTCCAAAAATCCTTAAAAACTCGTTCACGTGATTAATGGATGCCCCCCAACCAATTATTTTTACTATGTTTAAAACTCCCAGCTTGTAGAATTGTTTTTTTGCTGTTTCTCACCTGATCCTTTTTATCCCATATTCTTAAGTGGCGTCCATTAATCACGTGATCGATTTTTTAGAGATTTTTGGAGAGACCGCGCGATACGTCGTGATATTTAGAATTAATCCCCCACCCCACCAAACAACATGTGTATTTTTAGTTAGGTAAAATTTTCCCAACAATTTTTTCGAATTTACAAAAAAGACGCAATTTTTTTGTTTTTTTTTAGTCAAAAGGGTCAGCCATTTAGCATACAGATATACTGTCTTATTTTTAATTTTAAAGGGTTTTTACAAAATATTTGCCACAGTCTTCAACCAATGCAAAATATAATTTTCATGGGTACATTTCTCACAGGGGTCTCCAGCGCCCGCATGCCATTTTTTTTTGAAAAATTGTATCCATACATGCATGCACACACACACATCCATTTTTTATAAGGAATGCTAAAATGTTCAGAAACCTTTGAAACGAAAAGATATGCAAAAAATTATATTTTCGATTTTTGAACGATTACAATAACTTACCCTACGGGTAGTTAATGAGAGAAATTTGTAAGCAAATTTAAAAAAAAATATAAAATGTAGTCACAAAACATAATTTAGAAATTTATTACATTTTTCGTTATATTTCATCGGTTTGGTTCTGTATATCTACCATCGTGTTGGCCTTATTAGTCACAAGTCTCGAGTTATTTATTCGGTGCATATACTGCATTGTCGCCTAGAATGCACTTTTGAAGGGGGCCCAAGAAGGGACCAAAGGGGTGATCTCAATTGATTTGACATTCGTCAATTACAACATCGTACGATCGCACAGAATGACGACAATGCTCTATCTCTATACTATACTATTATATGGGCAATGTATTATAACGTAACAAGAACAAGACTCTCTAGACTTTGTGGCAACAGGCCGCACATAACATGAATATTGTAGAATGTAGATAGATAAGATCCCTATTAGAGCACAAATTAAGTTCTAAGCAATTCTTGGTCTTAGGTTCGATTCCAACCTCGGTCAGCATGGTACTGAGCGGAATGACACAACATTTTGGATAAAAACTTCAAAAAATAATTTTGTTTTTTTCTATGATTTGGATGGATGTCTGCTCAAAACCTTTTTCTATTTTCCTCTGTATACCTTTTACTACCCGGAATATTATTATTATAAATATCAAGAGCTCGATTTTTATATCCACTGAGAAGAACTAAATTAGTCTCAATTCTGTCATAATCAACTTAAGTAAAAATTTCATCTCCTCGTATCTTCTTATGTAAGTCAAAATGTCATTTTTCGGTAGCATTGATTTTTCATTGCACGAATGCCATTTGATTCCAATTAAATATCAAACAATGATACTATTATATTATATTTGCTGTGCATATTAGTGCTGCATAGATAATAATAATTGCAGACGAAACGTCCATGACGTCTGTTATTGAAGTCAATTCATCGATGTTCTTGAAATAATGCACGAAAACAATATAATAATAAAATAATGATCACCTATTATAGAATCGTAATGTCCTTTTTACCTATGCCCTTGATAAGAAGATTATTGCATGTGAAATTGATTTGAAGATGATGTGTGAAAAATTACCGTCATTTTATCATGATCGTATGTAATATAATATCTCACATAAAAATTGAGTTATATAAATTTAATTCCTGGAAATAGTCGATGAACCAAAATTATAGGATTTTAAATGTTTAAATTATTAAGTTTGTAAAAAAAGTTGAAAAATCGTGCAAATTTATTTCATTAATTCATTCCTAAAAATAAAATATTATTTAAATAGTTAAAAACATCATGTTCTAGAAAACAGTTGAATTTTTGTGTAATATGGAATCTAAAATTATGATTTTTCTTCGGATTGTGCAAAGTTGCTTAAGCCGTACCCCTCCAGAAAATAATGGTATATTATTTAGTGCAATTGAATTAAATCTTGTTCTATATAAAACTACAAATCACATTAATACAGGATTTATATATTATTTATAATCCGGTTTCATTCTGGACTATTATTTCATTATTTTTTTCGTTAGCACTTTGTTTGAATAACGAAAATGGTATTTTTAAGTTGTATACGTAATTTGTAATTGATTGCATCTTATTTCTCTACTTCATTCAAAAATTCTTGTATAAAACTACATAGTTTAAAAATAATAAGTGTATATTTTGTTAAATCATGGATTATTATCTTAACTCACGGAAATTTTGGAAAAGCTCGTTTATTCATAATTAAAATGTATATATTAAAGTAAATACTTAAATATTTATAAAACAAACACGATAAATGATAAGTTTATTCTCGGTAAGTGAATATTAACTTCCCGAAGGAGAAGTTTATGTTTTCATCAAAAAATCCGATTCGCTAAATTTATGTTTTCTCGACGATTCAAGCCATTCTGAATCGGATGAGACCAAATTTGGAAAAAGTATGTGTGTGTGTGTGAACAGATTTTTTTCTGTAAATCCTTTTAATCGACGTTTTCTCAAAAACGGCTGGACCGATTTCAAAATATCGATGAAGATTATCGTTTCTCAGTCTTGTGCGACGATTGGCCAAACCGTTTCTTTGTAATCTGGAAAAAAGTGTTGAAATTTTCTCCACATTTAAGCTCATACTACCGAATCGATTTTAAAAAATCAAAAACTGCTCGAAAGGTATTAGTTGGGAATCACAATGATTTGTTTTAGGTGAAAATCTACCGAGCCGTTTTCTTATAATTAATTGTTGAAAAAAAAATTAAGCCGATTTTTACGGAACTTTTTTGGCGATACATATCACGGTCTTATAAAACTTACTAAAATATTACGGCCTTACGACAAGTAGTTTAATTTTAAAAATGTATCAAAGTTTGAGAAAATAAGTAGTTTTTTTGACGTTTGTTTAAATTAAAATTAGACAATTTACTTGGTATAACGATAGAGTACTTGATCTTAACGAACATACTAAACCATTAAAGTCCTACGGAAAATGGTTCAATTACAAAATTTTTTGATTTTTTAAAATTTGCTTTTAGAAAATACTCCGAGTGTTCGTTCGTTTTCAATTATGTGTGGTAAATCCACTCGGAATACTTTCAATCACTCATGAATTAATTTATTTTTCATTGATTAAGTCGATTATTTACACATATCGGGAAGTTCATGTTACTTGCTTCAAGGCAAAACACCATTACCAACTAGTTTAAGATAGTCAGATAAATGTTTGTTTGATATGTGTTATTTATTGAAAAATAATTGGTTTGGCTTTTACAGTATTCCTACTCTACCCTATAATAAATATATTTTAGTTTGAATTTTTTTGGCAATGAAATTTTAACGTAAAGTTAATTTTTACTTTTGTTGAGAACTTTTTCTCAGAATTTATTTCTAATTTATCAAAACTATTTGGCAAAATCTCATTCGTTTCTCGATTTCTGAATTTTCGATTTACTTTTATTTGTTGCTTTCTCAGAACAGATGTTGTTATAATACGTTTTCATTGAAATTTGAAATAAATTAGAGTCACGCGCCACGGAACGGTTGATTTTCCGTTGTCAACCTAAATTATATTATGTCGCGTTGTATTGGCGCAGGATCAGAAATCAGAATTCAGAAATCTTAAAAGAACAGACGGACGCGGACGGTGTCAGAAGTCAGTCGGTGTTTTGGCTACGGTTTCGGTGGCTCATTGCCACGTACGGAACGAACTAAAACGTAGACTAAACAACTCATTTGCCAACTTCTGGAAAGTGGAGGGCAGCCGCCCAGGAAGAAATATCACCTAATTTATTTTGAATTGATTTAGCCGACGACGACGGCCTTTGAACAAGTTAGGCGGGACTCGCACGCGCGGATTTTAAAAATTTAAAACGTTTTTATATACGAAAGTTAGGGACTAGTTATAAGCTACTATTTAATATATCTTGAGACTTCTATACTTCTACAAAGTGAAGATGAATAAATGCTATAACATATCCTCTATCGAATCAAGTAATAACTAGTGGGGCGCATGACATCGTGCCTTAAGGCAAATTGCTGGAACTTCCCGTATCAAAAATTATTTTTTTTTAAAAGATTAACATTTTTGAAAAAAATTTACTACTTTGAGAAACTATAAATTTTTGACAAAAATTTACTTTTTTTCTGAAAAAAGACTTTTTGAAGAAAAGTGTATTTTGAAATATTTTATAAATTCTGAACTTTTTTTTCAAAGCAATCGTACTGCTTTAACTGCATAGATACGAAATATCGAAGCGCGTAAGCGCCGCGTCGCCGTCTAATGGATGAGCATTGGTACGGAACCCATAGGAATGCAAACAAAATTTATACTTATTGTTAAAGTCTCTATAAAATATCTGATAATTTAATGTGCATATGTCTAATGATCATTTTTGACCGCCTAATGGCTCATTTTTTACTTTTTCCTCCATATCTGCAAAGTCGTTGGACCTGCTTTTCCAAAAATTTGAACAATTCTTCATTTAGTCAAAAAAAAAATATAAAATGTTTTTTGAATTATTCAAATCGGACGCTCCGTTCTCATAAAAACTGAGTTACCGTTTTCGGCACTTTTTGCCCCGTATCTTCGAACACGTCTCCTCCTTATCAATAGGAATCGAATGTTTGAATTATTCAAATCGGTTGATCCGTGTTCCCGAAATCGTCGACGAAAATTTGTATCCGCACACACACACGCATCCATTTTTTCTAAGGTATGCCAAAATGTTCAGAAACCTCTAAAACATAAAAAAAAATATTTTCGAAAAGTTTTATTTATATTATTTTAATAGTTGTATTTCAAGAAGCGTTGAGTGATATTATGATAAATTAAACAGAAATACCTACAAAAACAATATTTATGATAGTAGTAATATTTACAAGAATTTTTCTAATAAAGTTTAACAATATATATTATAATTTTTAATTTTGATGTTCAACCCAATAATTAAACTGCATGTCATTAACTATGGGATAAAAGGGAGCAGGTAAAAAATTTCAAAAAAAATAGCAAAATACATATTTTACAATTATTAATTAGCTGAGAATTTTACTGAACATATAATTGAGTCATAACTCACCTTGCCAAAATTATTTTCTGGCACATGCAAACGCATATTTAAAATTCAAATGACATAAGTTAACAAAAATGTAGAGAGTAAATCAGATTACATTACTAATTGACAAACTGTAATAATTATATGGGTCTTCACATCCGAATCGTATCATTCTCCTAAGCATTCGTCATCATATAATATCAAGAATTATGAGTAACTACGTAGGTTCCCAAGATTATATTATATGTTTATAAAATCACCCCTCATTTTATAATTCTAGATAAATGCAAGTATCATCTTTTGTTTTCAGAATAATTAGTTATGTATGCCTGTTGATGTTATCGCTTGAGAAAAATTCGCTTCCTTTGCGATTAATTTTTGGCTTGGGAACATATCGAATAAAATTAGTATTAGTAATAATTTTAATATTTAAGCATTTTTTATTCTTTTCATAAAATTAACATGATAATTCATATTATAACTAGTGGGGTGGGTGCCATTGTGCCTTAAGGCAAATTGCTGGAACTTCCCGTACTGTAACGAAATGTACGAGGAATATTGAATGTTTTCAAATAGATTATTATAAATATTATAACATTGTCTAATATTTATAAGAATTATATAAACTGAATTGCAGAGTTGAAATTATTTGTTTAAAGTATATTAGAACTATAGTCAGAATTAAAAATAAAATCTGAATTATTTTCGATATACAAAAAATTAAAAAAAAAAAAAAAAAAAAAACAAATGAGACAAATTTTTTTTTCCAAAATCAATTATTTTGTTAAGACAAGCAGAAAGTTCTTTGAATCAATTGAATCGGACGCTTAGTTCTCTCAAAAACTGCCATTTTTTGTACATTTAGCTCTGTATCTCCGAAATGGCTGGGCCTGCCTTTGCAAAAAACTAATAACCCCTTCTCTCAATCATTACTAATTGAATGTTTTTTAGATCATTCAAATCGGATGATCCGTTCTCTCAAAAACTCGAATTCTATTTTCTGCACTCTTTGCTCCTTATCTCCGTAACTGCTGGACCTGCCTTTGCCAAAAACTAATCAGCACATTTCCTTATCAGTAGGAATCGAATGTTTTTTAAACCATTCAAATCGGTTGATCCGTACGCCCGAAAACGTGGACGAAAAATTGTATCCATACATACATACATACACACACACACACACACACACATCCATTTTTTCTGAGGTATGCCAAAACGTTCAGAAACCTTCAAAACGTCGAGAAATGTAAAAATTTTCAATTCCGATTTTCGGCCCATTACAATAACTTACCCTACGGGAAGTTAAAAAGTCGTTATAGCATGTTCTAAAAATTCTATTAATTTCAAAATTATATAATCGATATATAAATAATCGTATCAAAATCACGCTTGCACACGCTTCGGATTCATCACCACAAAATCGAACTTTGACTTATCAAAATTAAGTAATTATAAATGAAATTATAAAATGAGATAAATAAAATTAATGTCGTAATTTTTCCATGCCCTATATAAGACGTAGGTCATGAGTAAGCAAAGTACATAAATTTGTCTCTTTAATTCAGAAAAAAGAAGATTTAGTGTCATGTGGAAAAACAAAAGATTACAAATGATTAAGCATTTTTGAAATATATCAATAGGCAAGTGTTTTAGTCACGTAGGCCACATTAGGATTATTTCAATGCGATGTGTTTCTTTGAATGATTTTGATAAGAAACGCATTTCGAGATACGGAAGTTAATGCAAGGGCTTAAGAAAATAAAGTTTTATTGATGTAATTTGTTCTTAATTAAAAGTAACTTTGATTATAAAGGACCGCTTCACAAATAGTATGAATTTTTTGCTACAGTCTTTCAACAATCTCAAATCAATTTTAAAATGTAACTAGTGGTGTATGGCATCGTATCTTAACTCAAATTGCTGGAACTTCCCGTACCGTAACAAAATGCTCGAGGAATATTAAATAATTTCAAATAGATTATTATAAATACTGTAACATTGTCTAATATTCATTTATAAGAATTATATAAACCGAATTGCAAAATTTAAATCATTTATTTAAAGTATATAAGTAGCTTTAGAACTTTAAACAGAATTAAAATTAAAATTTGAATTATTTTAGATATACAAAAAAATTGAAAAAAAAAATTGAAACAAATAATTTTTTTTCAATCGCTTCAGAATGACTTGAAATTGAATTTAACAATATACTAATGATTATAACAATATTTAAACATTATTTATACTCTAGGGAAAAACAATTTAATTACCTACACTTATTAATTTTTAAAAAATGTATAATGTTGCTTAAAAATTTTCAAGAATGGATTTGAGTATTACAAATCTTTCAATAATCATTTATTGAGTAAGTTACAGCAATCGTAAGAAATGATAACTAAAATTTTTATATATCTCTACGTTTCAGAAGTTTCTGAACATTTTGGCATACCTTAAAAAAATGCATGTATGCGTGTGTGTGTGTATGTTCGAATACAAATTTTCTGAACACGGATTAACCGAGTTGAATGATTAAAAAAAACATTCGATTTTTATTGATAAGGAGACGTGTTATTAGTTTTTGACAAAGGCAGGTTTAGCTGTTTCGAAAATACGGGGCAAAATAGCCAAAAATGGTAATTCAGTTTTTGAGAGAACGAAGTGTCCGATTTAAATAATTCAAAAAACGCTTTACTGGTATTAACAAAATGAAGAGCTGATTAAATTTTTCTAGCTGTTTTAGAGATCGAGTAATAAAAGTAAAAAAACACGTCATGTCGGCTGTCGAAAATGATCATTAGACATATGCACTAATATGCACATCAAATTATCACGTATTTTATAGAGATTTTAATAATAACAGCTTGCAAAATAGTTAAAAATTTTCAAAAGATTTCAAAATTAAGAAAAACTATTTGAAAAATAAAATTTTTCAAAAAAAGACAATTTTTTTTAAATATCAAAATTTAATTTTGTCAAAGTTTTCAAGTAATTTTAAAGGTTTTTCAAGGATATTTATTTTGCTACGGAAAGTTTCAGCAATTTGCCTTAAGGCACGAAGCCGTGCACAGTGCACTACTAGTTTTATCATTGTCACTTATTTTGATGAAGAAATTAAGAAAAATCGCAATATTATTATCAGCCAGTAATCCCATGACATTTTGCATGAAGGTATTGCTAATAGTAAGACTGACAATTTGCTAAAGAGTCACCACCGAGATAAAACTCTTCTTTCAATCTCGTCTCGTCTTCTTGTAATCGAATGCCGGAAATAATCGCTTTTAACCGCCGCGTCGCTTTTTGCAAAATCATCTCAGCTCCAAAGAAACGAAGAAACGAAGAAACGATCCTCTCATTATGCAAGTAATAAAATCGTCTTATAGCAATTTAATGAGCCGCTGTCATGAATCATCTCACATGTCGAAAGTTTTTGCCAATCGCCATTAGTGGTGATTTCAGCCAGCTTCGAGCAATAAAATTTATTTGAACTCTTTCAAATGCAACGAACATCGATTAGATAGATTAAAATTTTAAAATTACAATATTAACTTCGTGTAGGGTAGTTATAGTAATGGACCGAAAATCGAAAATGCATTTCTCGACGTTTTCAACGTTTCTGAACATTTTGGCATACCTCAGAATAAATGGATTGTGTGTGTGTTTTGTCTGTCCGCATTTTTTCGTCCACGTTTTCGGGCGCACGGATCAACCGATTTGAATGGTTTAAAAAACATTCGATTCCTATTGATAGAGAGATGTGTTGATTAGTTTTTGGCAAAGGCAGGTCCAGCCATTGCAGGCATACGGAGCAAAAAGTGCAGAAAATAGAAATCGAGTTTTTGAGAGATCGGAGCATCGGATTTGAATGATCCAAAAAACATTCAATTCGTAATGACGAGGAGAAGTGGTTTGAATGGTTTAAAAAACATTCGATTCCTATTGATAGAGAGATATGCTGATTAATTTTTGGCAAAGGCAGATCCAGCGGTTTCGGAGATACAGAGCCAAATGTTAAAAAATGGCAGTTTTTGAGAAAACTAAGCGTTTGATTTAAATGATTCAAAAAACTTTCTGCTTGTTTCAACAAAATAATTGATTTTGGAAAAAAAAAATTGTTTCTTTTTTTTTCCAAAAATATTTTTGTAATTTTGGATCAAAAATTCAAAAAATTACCCAGGCTAAGCACAGTCTAAGCGCCACTCTGGTGCAAATGTTTACCCAAGTGCGTTTAGACTGTTTATGTACTGGGGCACTTTTCCAATTTTGTGAAAACTATTGAAAAATGTGAAAATGCCGCCAACATAAGCGAAGTATAAGTGAAAATGTCGCACAGAATTGTTCGCAAAAGCGTTTAGACTGTGACTATACGGGAGCACTTTTTCAATTTTGTGTAAATTAGGCAACTATTTTTTTTTTTTAAATTGAATTCGAAATGAAATGACGATTGTTAATGTTCTGGAGATAAATTGATTTATGATTTACATTTGATTTACTCAGATATAACAAGATAGCAAAAATAATGAAAGTTACAGTATTTGTAATAATATATTTGAAAACGTTTAGAATCACTCGAATATTTCATTGCGGTACGGGAAGTGCAAGCAATTTGCCTTAAGGCACGATGCCATACACCACTAGTTTCAAAGTTTTTGTATTAACTATATCAATAAACACTTTGCATAGCGAAATACATGTTATCCATCTTTTCTAATGCGGTCTAAAAATCTTCACCATCCTTTTAACCAAATCTCCTTAACCATTAAACCCTGGCGATGTAAGTCGCTATAATCTATAGATCTTTAGGAAAAAGAACGCCGCCGAGATTCGGGGAAACAAGAGGCAATCCATTTCTACCTTTAGTAGGATAATTGCTATTGATTCACAAGAAGAGAAGAATCTGATTCGTAGAACTCGTTGTCCCTTAGGAGGATTCATCATTCATTCATTCAGGAGCCCATTCATGCGGAGCCATTGGGAACGTGCTGGAATTCACGTACCCAATAATGTAATAAATACCTTAACATTGCGGGAAAAATTAGAGGCTATTATAAAGGCATTGAGGAAAGGAAAGCGATATAATGACATTAGTTAAATAAAAAAACGCCTTTTTCGAATTATTGAATATTCGCAAAATTTAAGCAATAATCTCATAATCGTCATTAGTTTAATCACCTATCATAAATAGTGCACAAATAACTCAATATAAAAATTGCAACTAGTGGGGCGCATGGCATCGTGCCTTAAGGCAAATTGCTGGAACTTCCCGTACCAAAAATTATTATTTTTTTAAAAACGATTAACATTTTTGAAAAAAAATTACTTCGAAAAAATTAGATTTTTGAGAAACTATAGATTTGACAAAAAATTACTTTTTTTGAAAAAAATTTTTTTTTATTGAAAAAAAAATGTTTTCTTTATTTTGACATATTTTGGAAATTCTGAACTTTTTTTTCAAAGTAATCGTACTGCTTTAAGTGCATAGAGACAAAATGTCAAAGCGCACAAGCGCCGCGTCGCCGTCTAACGGATGAACATTGGTACGGAACCCATAGGAATGTAAACAAAATTTATACTTATTGTTAAAATCTCTATGAAATATCTGATAATTTCATGTGCATATGTCTAATGATCATTTTTGACCGCCAAATGGCTTTTTTTTTTACTTTTATCATTAGATCTCCGAAACCGCTAAACCTGCCTTCATGAAAATTTGATCAATTCTTTATCTTGTCAATACAAGTAAAATGGAATTATTAAAATCGGACGCTCCGTTCTCTTAAAAACTGAGTTATCATTTATGGCACTTTTTGCCCCGTATCTTCGGAACGGCTTGGCCTACCTTCGCCAAAAACTAATCAGCACGTCTCCTTATCAATATGAATCGAATGTTTTTTAACTTCCCATAGGGTAAGTTATTGTAATGGGCCGAAAATTGAAATTGAAAATTTTTACATTTCTCGACGTTTTGAAGGTTTCTGAACATTTTGGCATACCTCAGAAACAATGGATGTGTGTGTGAGTATATGTATGTATGGATACAATTTTTCGCCCACGTTTTCGGGCGCAGGGATCAACCAATTTGAAAGGTTCAAAAAACATTCGATTCCTATTGATAGGGAGATGTGCCGATTAGTTTTTGGCAAAGGCAGGTCCAGCCGTTACGGAGATACGGAGCAAAGAGTGCAGAAAATAGAAAACGAGTTTTTGAGTGAACGGAGCATCTGATTTGAATGATCTAAAAAACATTCAATTAGTAATAATTGGGAGAAGTGATTATTAGTTTTTGGCAATGGCAGCCCCAGCCATTTCGAAGATACAGAGCAAAAAGTGGCAGTTTTTGACAGAACTAAGCGTCTAATTTAAATGATTCAAGAAACTTTCAGCTTGTTTTAACAAAATAATTGATTTTGGAAAAAAAAAATTCTTTTTTTTTTAGTTTTTTTTGTATATCGAAAATAATTCAGATTTTATTTTTATTTCTGACTAAAGTTCTAATATACTTTAAACAAATGATTTTAACTTTGCAATTCAGTTTATATAATTCTTATAAATATTAGACAATACTACAATATTTATAATGATTTATTTGAAAACATTCATTCCTCGAACATTTCGTTACGGTACGGGAAGTTCCAGCAAATTGCCTTAAGGCACGATGCCATACACCCCACTAGTTGAATTATTCAAATCGGTTGATCGGTGTTCCCGAAATCGTCGACGAAAATTTGTATCCGCACACACACACACACACGCGCGCACACACATACACACACACATACATCCATTTTTTCTAAGGTATGCCAAAATATTCAGAAACCTTTGAAACGTAAAGATATATAAAAATTTTCAATTTCGATTTTTTTGCGATTACTATAACTTGCCCTACGGTAAGTTAAAATTATATTTCTTCACTTTAATCAGGTAGGAATACTTTTAAAAATTTTATATTTTTAAAAAAATATATCATTTTTTCAAATTTTTGAGATATATTTTCGTAAATATGTTTTGTATGATGTTCCTTAATTATATATCAGCTAGATAGAGACAATGACAATTGATAAATATTTTTGGCTTCTATTACATTCGCCCTTCTAGAAATATGATTATATTAAGATTTCGAGGCGAAATGTCTACCAAAACGTATATATGTTTCTGTAAGATGTTGCGATTCGAAATAGTATTATATGATGAGATCGCATACCTAAAGGATGATGCAATGGTCCCGTCTCCTTGCATTGCGGAAGGGTCTGGGATTCTGGGATGCGCCTAGGCAGGGCCAAACTGGAGAATAAAAAAAATTCTTTCGTTTAATTTTGAATTTTGTTTAATAATTAATTATGTGTACTAAAGAGTATAAACTGCGTTAATAAGTATATGTCACAAATCATTGTCATTGTGTTTTACATTGCAAAAATATTAATTACTAGTTGTACCCAATCATGCGTTACTGTGTTATATATAATTAAAAATCTGAACAAAATTAAAAAAAAAATCAAAAGAGTGTTAAAGGTGAACAACTTTTAACTAAAAAAAATAAACATTTTAAATAAAAAAGTGCTTGCATAACCTTAGAAAAATCTGAATAAAAATTCTGTGTAAAACTTCCACAAAAAGACGATTGACCAGTTATCAACCTAGTTAAAAGTAATTAATAAAATTGGGAAGTGTGCCAGGAAAGTGAAAATTGAGGGTTGCCTGTATTTTTCAAACTCATATTTTGAAAAGAACTGATCCAAATTGAAAAATAAGTATTAAAATTTGACAACTCTTGCTGAAATTATTTTTTTAAGCATTTTCATGAGCTCAAAAAATCTCAATCAAAATTCAATCAAAAACGTTCACTAACAGAAATCTAGATGAAAAATGTAGAAATTACTATGATAATTCTTACAAAAAAGGGATTGCGGTAAGAAGGTACAAATTTAGGGTTCGATTAACCAAAAAAAGAAAGAAATAAAAAAAACTTAGGAGTGGCCAACCCCTATCACTTGGTTTCAATTAGGATATGCAGAAACCTGTCGGGGGATTATTATCATAGAAGTTTGAAAAAAAAATTTCATTCTTTTATTAAATTATGAAGGCACGACTTTATCACAAAATCACAATTTCTAAAATATGATGCCACTTTGCAAAATCATATACATATTTTTTATACTCATATTTAACAGGGATCAGAATTTTTTATTCAATGAATTGTTGAGCTCGAACTTCTGCTTACTTTGTTCTTTTAGATAGTAAAAAGTTAACCTCCCCATATTTTGATTATTTTATTATTAGATAAATTTTAGTAGAAAAATAATCAAAATATGAATAGGCTAATCGTTAAAAAATATAATCTTATCAATGTGTTCAGATCAAATATTTCGTCACTTTTTTTCACTAAATTTTCAAATATTTTATACTATTTCATATTATTAAAGCACATAATAACACCTGATTATCGAAATTTGTAAAATATAGTATCATGTAAAAATCATAAATATTTCATTAGAAGATTTTCCAATATTAAATTCAGTCGATAAACTGTATAAAATTTCCAATTTTTTACTTTTAAAATAATTTTTACGCTTTAACTGAAAATTAAAATGTGAAATTTGCAATTGTATTGCTTATAAAACACAAATTCACTTTAAATAATTTTTATAATCCATTTTATTTTAGACTTTAGATTTTAGTAAGTTTCATTAACAACGATTTTTTCTTGATGATTTTATATTTCCTAAATCGGTCCAGGTGCAGGACAAAATATTTTGCACTAACTTGCTTATTAAAAAGAGATAACTCAGCCGATCATCGCAAAAAAACTTTTCAAGATGAATCGAGTATTCGGGACAGTCCCGCATTTCCACCTTATATCCCGGGAATCCCTAAATGCAATATTTGTTCCGGATTTTCATCAGTTGTCCTAGTTTTTAAAATTTAATCTGGTTTAATCTGAATTTTCGCAAATACTTGATAATAAAATTGCAACGAAAAATTTACAAAAGTTAGCAAAAATTGTAAAATCGAACTTCTGACACAAATGGAAGGTAACGGCACAAATTCATCAAAAACTGATATTAAAAATTATGAATCAAATCATGAAGAGTTTCTTATCTGTCCATAGCGTTCTTTTCAGCACTCGTTCTGCCAACTTTTATCACAAACCGAGTCATAACCGAGTTCTAACCGCGAAGGCGATTATAGAGCGACGAGCGCGTCGTCGAAATTGATTGACAGCTAATAATCGTAAAAGATAAGAAAACCTTTATTCTCATTCGGTAATTACTTACATGAAAGCAATCAGCATTATTATTGCAGAGGTGAATGTGAATGTGAATGTATACGATGTACGATATACGTCTACCTCATTTTTTGCTCATCGCATTCGGATTTTTTGTTCTGGATGGAATGGAATCGCCATTCGCAGAAATTCTCCTCTTCTCTCATATTTATGATGGAGATGATCGAAGAACAAGAGATTCGAGTCGACAAACGTTCTCCTGTTGTCCGACTTGTAATGTTAAATAGAACGAGAGTTGCAGAAATCATAATTAACAGTTATAGATATATGAAGTAGAAAATGATAATCCACATAATCCAATAGATTATAAGAAGACTATCCCCGATTAAATATATATAAATATGGATATCCTATGCATTCAAAAACTTTACATACAACCGCCTTGAAAATTTGGGAAACTGTTAGGTATATCCCCGGACAGGTTTTCTCATATTAATACTGAAGTCTGTTTTTATATTGCATATATAAAAAATGCATATATTCCTAAATTTTCACTCTATTACCACAAACTTCTATTTCGTAAGAATTATCATAATAGTTATATAATTTTTCGTATCGATTTTGGTCAATAAACGTCGATTTTTACTGATTTTTTTTTGAGATTTATTGACCTTATGAAAAAGCTCAATTTTAAATGAAACTAGTGGGGTGGGTGGCATCGTGCCTTAAGGCAAATTGCTGGAACTTCCCGTACCGTAACGAAACGTTCGAGGAATATTGAATGTTTTCAAATAGATTATTATAAATATTGTATTATTGTCTAATATTTATAAGAATTATATAAACTGAATTGCAGAGTTGAAATTATTTGTTTAAAGTATATTAGAACTATAGTCAGAATTAAAAATAAAATCTGAATTATTTTCGATATACAAAAAATTAAAAAAAAAAAAAAAAAAAAAAAAAAAAAAAAAAAAATGGTACAAAATTTTTTTTCCAAAATCAATTATTTTGTTAAGACAAGCAGAAAGTTCTTTGAATCAATTGAATCGGACGCTTAGTTCTCTCAAAAACTGCCATTTTTTGTACATTTAGCTCTGTATCTCCGAAATGGCTGGGCCTGCCTTTGCGAAAAACTAATAACCCTTTCTCCCAATCATTACTAATGGAATGTTTTTTAGATAATTCAAATCGGATGCTCCGTTCTCTCAAAAACTCGATTTCTATTTTCTGCACTCTTTGCTCCTTATCTCCGTAACTGCTGGACCTGTCTTTGCCAAAAACTAATCAGCTCTTCTCCTTATTAATAGGAATCGAATGTTTTTTAAACCATTCAAATCGGTTGATCCGTACGCCCGAAAACGTGGACGAAAATTTGTATCCATACATACATACACACACACACACACCACACACACCACACACATCCATTTTTTCTGAGGTATGCCAAAACGTTCAGAAACCTTCAAAACGTCGAGAAATGTAAAAATTTTCAATTCCGATTTTCGGCCCATTACAATAACTTACCCTACGGGAAGTTAAAAAAAAATAATCAAGGGTTGTCCAACTCTTAACATCGCGTAGAATAAGTTATTGTAATCGTCCAAAGAAAATTTTTGCATTGCTTCACGTTTTGAAGGTTTCTGAACACTTTGACATACCTTAGAAAAAATGGATGTGTGTGTGTATGTATATATTGGATTCAATTTTTTAATTTTGGACTTTCACTGATGTAAAAATAAGATAGAATAAATAAAAAAACACGTTAAGTTAAAAAAGAAATTTTACATGAGTTAAATTAAATTCATAATTATTCCAACTTCCAACTCTGCTGATGATTATTTTAGTATAATCTTCGTAAAAATTTGTATTTAGCTTTGGTTAAATGTAGCTTTTGATTCAGAATATTCCTAATAATTAAAAATTAGACATTGGTTTTGTTTATGGAAACGATAATTTTTTTTATAGAAAAATAGCAAATAACATATTTTAATATTTAGGCAATGACTAGATAATTTCCTGATATTTCAATAGTTTTCAATAGTTTATTTTCAATAGTTCCATATTTCAATAGTTGTTTATTTGATATGTTGTATGTGTTGTGATGTATGTTATTTGGTTCTTACAGTATAATTACTGAAAGTCAAATGCTTATATTCTTATAAACTCATACGTTGCGATGGTGAATGGGACATTTCACTCGATGATGCATCTAATAAAGTTCAACAAACCACTTCGAAAAATATGTACGCTATTTTCCATCTTAATAACTAGATGTAGCAGAATCGCATTTTTATTAAGATTTAATTTTATTTATTGAGCCAAGCATATAGCCATTTTCACTTTCACACATTTGTCTAATTTATTTACGTCAATTTTCTTCACAATCTTCATATCTTACATGAATTTATCATTCTCTGTTTTTCATTCAACTTGTCCTCTTTTGAGAGTTTTTCATATAGTTTCTTTAGAGAGTATAAATCCTATATAAAATTTTATCTTTAAGCATGTATGAATAAAAATTTCGCTATCATAAAAATGCCATATGCAATATTCGCATGCTCATTAATATAATGACTTTAAGTGTGAGTATTTTTTTTAATTATTAACAGTGACCTTCGCTCCTCGTCGGAAGATTCTTATTCCGGACAATTTATCGTAACGACTTCCTGTCACAAGAGCGCAATCAAAAATTATTTCTCTTTAATTCTGATTAAGAAAGAAATAGAATGCATGAGAATTGACAATTTTTAACGTAATTATTTTTTGAAAATTTAATTTTCGAGTACTTGTCTTATGTCTTATATCCAGGACTATAGTCAGATTTGCGGAGGTGAGAGAAAAAAATCTTAATAAATTTTGATTCTCATCGATTAAGTCGATTATTTTCACAAATTGGGAAGTTATTGTATTACTTACAGTTAGTTAATTTCATGAATTCATTAAGACAATTACCATTAATCTAATAATGTCTAATATTTCCATTCCTCCGTTCGTTTGCGTATTTAAATATACACAATTATGAATCAAAATATTTTCGTACAAATATTTACATGCGCAATCTGCTTACCATATTAGTAGTAAATTTAAATAATGGATAACTTATGATGATGATATCTGCTTTTGAAAACACAAGCATAAATCATAAAACATATTTAAACATGTCGTTATAATTACATTGCTAGATAATTGCTGTGCGAAATTTGCCATTCATCATATCAATTTGATGAATGTTGTCGTTGACGTATCGATAGTTGTTTATAAGAAATATTTTGTAAATTTTTGTGCTAAACTTATAATTGTTGAATTGTCTATTTTTAGTTAGATTTCTATAAAAGTCACATGGTATGATAAAACGTGAAAGTACTAGAAAAATGCAAATAAAAACTAGAAGTTATTACAATGTTTTTGAAATAATTAATTTCGATGTATTTTAATTAATTTTTAATTAATATTTTTATTACACGGAATCCTTCATTTAAGATGAACGGATATGCTGGAGAAAATATACGCCTATATAAAGCAACTAGAAAAACGTAAAAGTTGATCTTTCAAAGCTAGTGTTTTAATCGAAACGTTTTTTGTTTTCACCAGAAAATCCGATTTTCTACTTCTATATTTTCTCGACGTTTTAAGTCATTCAGAATCGATTGAGACCAAATTAGAAAAAAACTATATATGTATGAGAGTATTTGACTTTCAGTTTCAGTCAGTTTTTGACTTTTCATCGTCGTTTTTTAACTTACCGAAGGAGAAGTTTATGTTTTCATAAAAAAATCCGATTCGCTAATTTTATGTTTTCTCGACGTTTCAAGCCATTCTGAATCGAATGAGAACAAATTTGGAAAAAGTATGTGTGTGTGTATGTGAACAGATTTTTTGCCGTAAATCGACGTTTTCTCGAAAACAGCTGGGCCGATTTCAAAAATTTAAAAGCCATTCGATGTATCTCGACGAGGACTATCGTTTGTCAGTTTTGTGGGACGATCGGCCGATACGTTTCTTTATAAATAGCAGAAAAGTGAAAAAAATTTTGTCCACGTTTTAGCCCGCAATTCTGAACCGATTATGAAAATTCAAAAACCGTTCGAAAGATATTGGTTGGGAATTGTGCTGATTAGTTTTTGGTAAAGATCGGCCCGGCCGAGCTCTTGTAATAAAGTGTTAAAAAATTTCTAAAACTATAGTCTTCTAGATCATACTAAAATATTACGGCCCTACGACAATTGGTTTGCCTTTGAAAATTCGTCAAAGTTTGCAAAAATTGGTATCATTTTTTTGGCATTTGTCAAAATTAGACCTTTCAGCGACGTTTTCTCAAAAACGCCTTAACGAATTTCAGAAATTTAAAAGCCATATGATGTATTTCGATGAGGACTATCGTTTGTCAGTTTTGTGCGACGATCTGCCAAGCTGTTTTTTGTAATTTGAAAAAAAGTGTTAAACTGTTCGAAAGATATTAGTTGGAAATGGCACTGATTAGTTTTAGGTGAAAATCTACGAGCCGTTTTCTTGTAATTAACTGCGGAATTTTTTCTAGCGATATATATCTATATAAGTCTTATACAATTTACTGTAATATTACGGCCTTACGACAAGTAGTTTAATTTTAAAAATTCATCAAAGTTTGAGAAAATGATTAGTTTTTTTGACGTTAGCTAAAATTAAAATTAGACGATTTATTTAGTATAACGATAGAGTACTTGATCTTAATACACATACTAAACCATTAAAATCCTACGGAAACTGGTTCAAATATAATAATTGTTGATTTTTGAAAATACTCCGAGTTAACGTATTTGTTCGTTTTCGAATATGTGTAATAAATCTACTCATAAATTAATTTATTTTTTATTGGTTAAGTCGATTATTTACACATATCGGGAAGTTCATGTAACATGCCTCAAGGCTAAATACCAATACCAACTAGTTTTCAAAAACGGTTAAGACGATTTCAAAAATTTAAATGCAATTTGATGAAACAAAAATTCCGTGATGTTGGCGAATTGTGCAAACATTTTTGTCCACTTTCGCAAAAAATTCTGGATCTATTTTGAAAACTAAAAAACCGATAAAAAGTTACCATTTGGGATTCGTGCTGACTAGTTTTTGGAAAATATCGAATTAAAAAATTGCATTTTTGGTATTTGCCACTTCCACCTAGTCAAATTGAAATTACATATTTCGATTAAAATTAACGCATACGAGAACATCAATATAATTTACTACGCATAATTAAGCCTTTCTGAATAATTTTATTGCGTATCGAAATAACCCTTTTCTGCTATAACAACCTATGGCCCGTGGCCCCTGTCGCAATATGAGCACTTGTGTGACCCACGCACTGACCCCAAGATGTATTATGGTTTTTTTTTTGTTTATCATTGCATTCATTCATCATTCATTAATCCATTCGTATGTGTTTTACTATCGATACTATATTTATTTACTGAGCGGAGCGATAAAATTACGATTGTACTATACAGGGCTAGTAATAGAATAGTTATAGTAATTGCAAAAAAATCAAAAATGAATTTTTTTATATATCTTTTTAAACAAATGAATGTGTATGTGAGTGTGTGTGCGGATACAAAATTTTTGTCGAAGATTTCGAGAGGGATTAACCAATTTGAATGGTTCAAAAAACATTCGATAGAGTTACGTGCTGATTAGTTTTTAAACAAGGCAAGTCTAACCGTTTCGAAGCTACGGAGTAAAAAAGTGCCAATAATGGCAATTAAATTTTTGAGAGAACGGAGCGACCGATTCAAATTATTCAAAAAAAAATTTACTTGTGTTCATGGAATGAAGAATTGATTGAATTTTAGATCAAACAAATTTTCTCGATGTTTTCACACTATAGATCAATCGACTTCAATGAATTTAAAAAAACGATATTTTTCAAAAATTTTAACTTTTTTAAAAACGTCCAATTTTTTTTTGGCTGGAAATATCTAGAAAACATGAAAATAATAGCAAATTGGAATTTCTGGCACAGATAGGAACATTTTTAAATTAAAGTGTCATCACAACAGCTCCAAGAACTGTTAAATTCTAATTGTTGGAAATTTCAGTACCAAAAATTATTTTTTTTTAAAAGATTCAAGTTTTTTTTAAAAAACTCGACCTTTGAATTTTTTTAAATATTTGAAAAAAAAAAGAAAAATTTGATATATTTATACTTTGAAATAATTTGGAAATTTTTAACTTTTTTTTAAAGCAATCGCGTTAAGTTAGCTGCGTAGAGACATTGGTACGGAACCCACAGAAATATGAACAAAATTGTTATTATTATTAAAATATATATAAAATATGTAATAATTTGATGTGCATATGTCTAATGAACATTTTTATCCGCCAACTGGCATTTTTTCACTGTTTTATTGGATCTCCAAAACCGCTAGACCCGCCGACCCAAAAATTCATCATTTCTTCATTTCGTCAATACAAATAAAATGTTTTTTTAATTATTGAAATCGGACGCTCCGTTCTCTTAAAAACTGAGTTACCGTTTTCGGCACTTTTTGCCCCGTATCTTCGGAATGGCTAGACCTGCCTTCGCCAAAAACTAATCAGCACGTCTCCTTATCAATACAAATCGAATGTTTTTTGAATTATTCAAATCGGTTGATCCGTGTTCCCGAAATCGTCGACGAAAATTTGTATCCGAACATACATACGCACACACACACACACATACATCCATTTTTTCTAAGGTATGCCAAAATGTTCAGAAGGTTTTGAAACGTAAAGATCTATAAAAAAATTCATTTTTGATTTTTTTGCGATTACCATAACTTGCCCTACGGGAAGTTAATAAATGTTGTGAAATTTTTCATGAAATTAAACATGGTGATAAAGTTCATGCACTAAACAATCCTATAAAAATCGGTTGAATTATATAAATTCATAAAAATTTGGAATAATAAGCTACAATTTTAGGACGTACAAACACGCGTGTGAGCGCTATAATTAATTTAGTTACAAATATTATAAATGTGTAAAATGTCTAAATCTCAATTTTGGTAGAATAGGTCCTTTTGTTATTACAGCTATCGCGAATTTCATGCAACTTGCCTTTAAGCAAAATGCCACTTTTAATTAGTTTTTTTCTGAAACCCTGTCTCAAATAACTTCTTTCGATCAAATGACGTTAAATTGACCTTAAAGATCATTACATATCTCTAGTTTGGATTTCGCTCGAATATTGTTTGACAACAAATCATCATGAAGAGCGGCATTCGATATATAAAACATGTATATCGCGCGTTTTTTCTCAGAAATCTTTATAAATATTGTGATGAACGGCCGTGACGTAAAGGAATCAAATCAAATCGTGTCGCAACATTATTATAACGACTTTATTCCATAAATCGTAAGAAGTTCATTGAATTAAATTTAAAGCATCATTACACTCCGGCGATCATCTTCGCAATTTGAGGTCAGATCATATTTAACACGAGATTATAATTATTTTATTTTTAACACTGCATATCATGGGTTTCATTCAGATTTTGTTTTTGAAATAAATTCAGTATGTTTTGAACTTGCAACTAGTATTCTAAACATATCATAAATGGAATACCATTAGTTGGAACGCTCAACGATCAGTCGAACCGTTTCTTTAAAATTCAAACACTACTCTAAAAATATAAATTGGATGTTGATGGATCCAATGATGAATGGAAAAAATGATAAATTTCATTATCTTTTGTATATTTCTGTATAATGAGCTAACTGCACTCTTAAGGCTCGTCCATTAATCACGTGATCGATTTTTTAGGAATTTTTTAACTCTTTGCTACGTATCTCCGCAACGGCTGGACCTGCCTTTGCCAAAAACTAATCAGCACATCTCCCTTTCAATAGGAATCCAATGTTATTTTAAACCACTCAAATCGGTTGATCCGTGATCTGTTTTTTGAAAATCGTCTTGAAGTTTTCCGTGGCATCGATCGATGCGTTTCTTTATAATTAGCAGATAACTCGTCAGATACAATATTTTCGCTAAAAATCCTGAACTGATCTTAAAGTTTCAAAAACGTTCGTTGGGTACTTTGCTGATCAATCTTTGGTAAAGATCGACTAGGCAGTTTCTTCTTAAAAATATTTTGAAAAAAATTGTTAGTAGAGTTCATGACACATCTTAAAATATTATAGGCCTACGGAAAGCGGTTTTAAAAAAATTAATTTAATTAATACAGTTACAGATATTATAAATTTGTTTGGACGATATCAATTAATTAGAAAACAAAAACTTTATAATCGAAATAAACAATTGCATATTTTATCATTGAAATTTGCAAAGTTACTTATCATCTTAATCATCTAAACTAATCATCTTAAAAATTTAAATCTATTATATACATGCAACTTGCCATAAGACATTTACACCTAGTTTTAAAAATAATTTATGCAAAAACAAAAAAATATTGGCAAATTAGTCCTTTAATTTTTTAAGAATATGATAAATATAAAACAGTTTTTGTAAAACAACATGTATTAAATATATCTAAACAATAATATTAGTCATATAATTTACAAATTTATATTTGTCAATTTATTATCTAAAGATATATTTAACAAATTTCTTCATGTTTCAACCAACTCCTTATAAGCAATTTTAAATATTTAATTCCATATTCTGCATATGGATCTGCATCCGAATTTAAAATAGAATTGACTAAAATTTTCAAAGGTTGAGCATGATTTGCTTTAGTTTGCAAAAGAATTTTACACTCTGTATCTTGTTTGAAAACTTTTTCACAAATACTTATTAAATTATCAATAGCTGGTGGATTGAATAAATTTTTATATTGCATTAGGTAATATGAAGTTTTTAAATATTTAATTAAAATTTTTGAACTTAAACGGTGCGTTAGTTTTTGTGATAACATAGTAATCAAAGTACAAAGGAAAGTAGTTGTGTGATCTGATAAAATCAAATTTTGGGCATCCATTACATTACTAGATATTAAATGTTGGTTTAAATTATAAGCAATCAAGCTACATCTTAAATTATTAATCAAAACTATAACAGCAGATATTAAATCGAATTCTGTCTGATTTAAAGTTGTAATCACACCCAGCAACCATGGCAACAGTCCATGTCCTTCTGCAAGAAGTTTAGCTGCTTTTGGTATTTTAATCGTATTATTCATTATGTTCAATATTAAAATTTTGCAATCCTTATCACATATAGTACATGTATAAAAATCCATGATCAACTTATATGCACAGCTATTTAACATTACTTCAAAATCATCGGTTGTTTTTACACCATCTCGAAGTAGTTCTAACATCCACACTCTGTGGATTTTATATTCCGGGTTTGGACTGTGAAGAAGTAATAACATCTCAGGCACTGTTTTTAATTCCATTCTTTCTTTGACGACTAAATAATTTGTTAAAGGGTTGTAGAGACCGTTCAAAGGTTGTGTTAGAACTCTTGATGTCCTTGATAGGAATAAGGAAGTTATGGAGGATAAACTAGGTGCAGTGGAAAGATCAGGTTCTTCGGTTTGCTCTTCTGATATGGCTCTTCGGACAAAGTCTATTGAATGTAACCATAGGTCTTTATCTTTTGCATATCTGAAATAGAATAAATTAGGTGTAAGTGGTATTTCGCCTTAAGGCAAGTTGCATGGTTTAGAAATAAACTTTTTGCTTTCACCAAAACCTGATGCATGCCATTTCCAATTTACATCATTCAAGTAAACTTATAATATATGTTTATTTATTTAACAAATTGTATTCTTTGTATTCTAAAAATGTATGTTAAGTGTGAACGTCAATGGAAGATGCACAGTGCACGTCCTGAGGGTGCGACTTTATTCAAAATAATAATGAATTTTATAAAAGATCCACTTTTCGTAGGCCTATAATTTTTAAGAATGACTAGTTTATGTTTACCCAAAAAAATAATTATAAAGAAATGATACATCTGATCTTTACTAAAAACTAAGCAGAATAATTCCAAACTGATATTTTTTAAAATTTTGAATTTTTATTTTTTAGAAAACGTCGTCGAAAAGTGAAATTTTAGTTCATTCACACTTTTTTCTCAATTTCTATGATAAACAATACAGAATGACTTAAAAACTCGAAATAGCACAATAAAAAAATAAATTTTTTTCGGGTATACAAATTTGTCTTTTTTTCATTGTAAAATAAAATTTGCAATTTGAGTAAAGATATAATTCCAAGTAAAGTCGTAAACATTATATGTGAACTTGAAACACAAAACTAGATGTTGAAAACCATTTTGATACCTTGAAATTATTTTTGATTTTAATCTAGAGCCATGAATTTTGTGTGATTTTTGAAAGACTGTAAAAAAAGCAAATAATATTTTTACCATCAAATTTATAAGCTATAAACTAATGTTCTAAAAACACACAAATAATTAAAATTAAAAACAGTTTTAATTCTACCAGGTGATATAAAGAAATTGACACAGGACCATACCCCCGGTTTGAGCCCTTTAAAAAAACTTCTTCTGATATTCTCGATTTTTTTGAAAATTTGGGGACAAATAAAACTTTTAGTTTTCGGTTCGCCTAAAACCACTTTCTATGTATATATCTCCTCTAAGAGGACTGAACTAGAATATTAAAAAAAAAATCGATTTTATTTTGATTTTTCAAAGTTTTACTAATTCAGGAATACAATATACAAGAGGATTTTTCAAAATTTAAATTATTTTTGGAGATATAGTTATTTGACCACTAATTCCCCTCTGTTTCATTTTTCCGCAAAATTTTAAATGTGTTTTTCTTGAAACTGATACGATACGCACGATTTCTCAACTTTTACTCGCGCACATCTCCAAATTCCTATTTTTACTATTTTTTAAATTTTTAAAATACCAAAGAATTATACAAATGCATTATTTTATATTAATAATCTTCTAATTAAAATGAAAATATTTAAATATCTTTGCGTTTCAAAGGTTTCTGAACATTTTGGCATACCTTAGAAAAAATGGATATATACGTATGTGTGTGAACCGATGAAAAATTAAGGAATTAAGAAAAAAAAAATTTTTTCAAAAAAGAATTTTTTTGTAAGTCATAAAATTTTCAAAAATTTTCAGTTTTCAACAAATTTCAAGGCTTTTTTAAATTTTTTAATTATCTCTACGGGAAGTTTCAGCAATTTGCCTTGAAGCACGATGCCATGCACTACTATTTAACGGTTTATTTGGAGGATTAAAATCATAGGTAAGGTCACGCAAATTTTTAAGGCCCCCTATTTTGATACCTAGAATTAAAATTCTGGCTATTTTTAATTTTTCTTTACATTCTCAAAACATTAAATATTAATTTGTACAAACATATTATAGAAATATTATTTGCCTTTTTTAAAGCATTAGCATAAAATTCATGCTTCCAGACACCCCCTTAAGAACAGATATGATGGTCAAAAAAAATTTACGATCATTAAATTAATTACCTTTGGGCATCAATGTGTCCTCGTACCCTGGTCAAGGCCAGACAAGCCGCAGACCTCGTATCAGATTGCCGGGAACCCATCGCCCTCCAAATCAGCGACGTCACTCCACTAACAGCTGCTTTACCAGTAGCTGGTGCAGCTTCTGGTGCAAACAGCAGCGAAAACAGCGGCAGGAAAAACGCTGGATCATAAATCTCACTCGATCTGTTCAAATCAGGAGCAGACATCAACATACTTGTTCCATTCTTCAGCACTTTTGATAACACCGTGTTGTCTTCATGCTGCAAAATCGCACGATCGATACATTTTTCCAACAAACGATTTTCGTATTGGTGTCCCGATTTTCCTTCTTCGTTTTCAAAATATATCTGTTCAGTTGCGTCCATACTTCTGGTAACAGGATAATACTTTATGGTGTTATCTACCATATTCGAGTCTAGTAAATCTAGTACTTCGTTCATCGAAGGTTGTCGCCACAAATTGTTGCCTATTGAACCTTTGAGCGAATAATGATTCACAGCAGTTTCGCCCCACAAAAACGGCCTGTATTCGTACAAACTGACTCCTGATTTTTCGTAAAATTGAAGTAAAGCCAAAATCAACCTGTCGCTAGTTGATAAAGAGGCGTGATACGCGCCTAAATATACAGGAACATGTGAGGTTTGCATTACTGATTTATTTTTTTGCACGATACACCACATAAGTTCAAGCAAATATGTTTTGGCATCATTGTCTTCGGTTTGTAAAATAACATTCACAAACTCTGAGTGCGAAACTGCCATTTGGAAAATCGTACAAGCTTCATCACTTTCATCTTGGTAGAAGACTTTACACAAAAGTGCCAAAACTTTTAACAAAACACCATTATTATACTCAAATGCATCTGTGGATTTTGCTGATTTCAAACCATTTTTCAACGCAAGCTTACAAAATATTTCCCAACTGCCATGTTTTAAAATGTTACCACGATTAAACGACTCGTCACCAAACATCATTGTCCATTTATTAATTTTGTCCAGGATAAATAATACTTTATCTAAATCTGTAGTACCTTGGCGTAAAGTTATATTCAACAGCATTATCAAAACAATATAGTAGTTTTCTATAAACTTTTTATCTTTCGTTTTGCCTAAAGCCACTTTCATGTAGACCTCATGCAAAATTTCAATGTGAAATTGTTCTGCAACTTCAAACTTCAAAATTTTGTTAGTAAAACCTTGGCAAACTGGTATATCCATACATTTATTCACAATATAGGCTATCATTTTGTAATTGTCTTTATACATTTGACCAGCTTTATGTGGTTTCTCTATAACCTTCTGAATACTCACTTTGTGTTCGTTGAACACATTTTGCAAAACTGTTTCGTCGTTGAAATTATGATTTAGGGCTGCAGTTAGTAAAGGAAATATAATTTCTTTTTTTGATATATTTTCAGTCTTGTTCACGTACTTGATGAAATAACTTTTTTGGGCCCAATCACGTTCTAAACATAGTGAAATCAATTTAGCAGTGTTTTTACTAATTCTGCTACTCCCTAGCAAATGTTTGAATTTTTTGGAAAATTCTACGACGATTTGAGGAAACGTTGAAAGCAACTTGTATAAATAATCTTCCAAAGTATCAAAATTAATTTCAACATCAAGTTTTGTTTTCAAATTTACATACAGTGATGATAAGTTTGAACAAACTTCTGTACTAATTTTATCTAATTTGTCAGTATTTGTACTCAAACTGCAAATTTTGTTTAATGCAAATACCAAAGCATTAGACCAATTTGATGCATCATTTTCAGCAGATATAAAATTTTTGTAATCAAGCTCCACCAACATTCCCAAAATTGTTAAGGATTCTTCAAATGTAATATTGAACAAATCCAAGACATCAATAGCATCATTATTTTTCAAAACAGTTTCTTTTTCAATCGCTTTTTTCATCGAACGTACAACTTTAGATCTGTATGGTAACAAATATTGTTGGTACATAAGGTAAGTGATGTCATTTTTGCTTTTTAAATGTTTAACAAAATTTGTGACAAAGTTTGTCACTAAACTTTGTTTCTTTTTTGGTATAGGATTGAAATGTTGCAAAATAACCGGGTTTGTAAGGAATAATTTCATTGCATCGCTTAATACGCTCTTATTTTTGTGGTACATGATATCACATAAAGCAAAACATACTTTTTGCGCGTTTTCTACAATATTTTCAGTCAGCAATGAAACTTGTGTTAGTCTTGATATATAAAATATGCACATATTCAGCAAACAAAATATTTCTACGTTGTTTAAATCTTTTTCCAGGACACAAACTTGTCCCAAAATATTTAAGCTATTTTCTATACCCTCCTCACAATTGTTTAAACCCAAAATTTTAAAAACATCTATAGATTCCTCAGCCAAAACTGCTTTGCTTACTTTGCACATCAAAGTCTTTTTTCCACAAATTTTTTTCAAAGGTGTGATAACACTGAGTGCCATCCAGGATTCCAAATACTCTTCAAATAACGCCAATCCAGTATTTTTTATCACATGAGAAACAACTCTGTACGAATAATAATTATGATATAAATACAAAGCAACGTGAGACAAATACAATTTTACGCCCTGGTCATTTTTATACTTTTTGTGCTCTAATAATTCAACAGCACAAATTAAAACCGGTCCTAAGTTATTAATTTCTAAATTCGTATACGAATTATCATCAATATTTTCAATATTATCAAATAAATCATCATAAGCAGATTTGCGTGCAACAAACTCGTTATCATCTACTTGGGCTTGTTTTTTCAATAAAGACAATTTATCAAAATATTTAAAAATACTTTTTGAAGACTCATCAATTACTTGGTACAAAAAATTGATAACCGCGTTTGTGTGTTCTTCATCAATGTATTTAAAACCGTGTAACCAAATTTCCATTTCCGTCTTATTAGCATCATATAAACCTGTTAAATTCATCAATTTTAGGATCAAATTTTTAACATACTCAGAACTGTCGGTGACAAATTGCTTTAAGAGTATTAAAAATGTTTTTTCAAATAGTCTGGTGTTTGGTACAAATTCTTTTGAATTAATTTGCATCAATAGTTCTAAAGTTTTCATACAAACGGAATCGATTTTCGTACCATCGTTGAAACTGGTGATTTTATCTAAAATATCTTCAGAATCTAAAGTTATTGATACATTATGGTAAGCGTTAGAATTGCAATTGTTGTAAGAGATTAATAAGTCTAGAATAAGTTCTCTGTGTGCATCAATGGACGGTTTTTTGATTTCAACATCAGCTTCTGCACTTTCATTTTCAGATTTTAGTTTAGAAGCAA
Organism: Ctenocephalides felis; assembly: GCF_003426905.1. Taxonomy (NCBI): domain Eukaryota; kingdom Metazoa; phylum Arthropoda; class Insecta; order Siphonaptera; family Pulicidae; genus Ctenocephalides; species Ctenocephalides felis. Next base: position 71,112,013 of record NW_020537324.1, read on the forward strand.
GTATCCAACAGCCTAATATATTATCAATCGAAGGAAATGTGTTAGAAATATGTTCTGTGATATATTTTTGAAACTGCTGAGTATCACTTTGGTTCGTTTTCATATAATTTATCGAAGCATTAACTTGCTTCAACATAATTTGAAACAATTTCAAAGCCTCGTACTCAACAGCAACGTCCTTATTTGTTTGGAAAAACTCGTCGTTAAAATATTTCAAAACATGCACAGGCATATATATTAATCCTACAGTATTAGACAATTGTTTCAAGCTCACTTGCTCATTATAATTTATTAATTTATCCGGCGTTATTCTGGATATTAAATTATAAACAAACGATACAGTTTTGGCCCAAGCGTTAGAATTTCTTGGTTGCAAATAAGAACAAATTTGTTGCATATAATTTTGGTACAAATCCGGACAAGCTTCTAACGAAGCTATTACCAAATCTTGCTTTCGCTCGTTTTCCCAAGGTTTGTCAATACTTTTAAGTATCATATTTAACAAAGGATTGTTATTGGTTTTGCCGAAACTTTTATTCCTGAACACAATTCCGAATCTGTACGAGGTACACAAAACAAGCATTAAATCATGTACAGACTTCAAAACAATTTCTTTATCATCTGCACTCACTTCAGTTACAGTTTGCTTAAATTTCGACTTTCTTCTGGTTTTATTTTTTTCAAAATTGCAAGGTCCCAACCAATCATACAATTTAACCAAATGCTGCACCACAAAAGTGTTAAACGTTTGCATTTTGAGTGTTTTGGAAATATTTATATTCTCAAGCACACACGTTCTTATAGTAGTCAAAACTAAATTTACAGTGCTGGGTAGATCGTATATTAAATCTGGTATTATAGCACTCAGAATACCTTTGCGACTTAAGAATTGGCGTATCAAAGGTAAATCTCCTTCAACCAGAAAAGACATTAGAAAGTGTATAAAACAAACTCGCACACTGCCTTTGTCGAAAGGATTGATTTGCATGGATAACATTTCAATAATTTGTAAATGCAAACTTAAATGACTTAATATATCTCTTCCTAACAATGAGTTTACCGATACCATAGCAGTGAGTAATTTTAAAGCTGACTTTCTCTGTATAGCTTTGCCCGTTGAACTTAACATAGTGTGAACGAAATTCATATGTGTGTTCATAAGATATCTACAGGCTTCTAAAGCATTTGGTATAAGATGTGCATAATTAGCAATAATTTCAAACAAAACCCGGTGTAAAGCTTCGAATATTATCATGGCTTCTCTAGTGTTTTTTTTATCTATTTTACTAATTACACTTAAAATTTCAAAAGCATTTCCGCCAGTTCTTAGGTAATCACTTACTGTATCGGGTGAAGAACGATTGAATCTCTTGAGCACTGAAAGAAATTTATATAATATAAAAGGATATACATATTTGATATGGCAACTAATTAAGTGCGGCTTTTACTCTTAGATGGTTTCAATTGAATTTAGGTCTGCTAATGTAGTCTAAATGTGAAATACCTTTTGTTAAAGACAGTAGGCAATTTATATTAGTAAAAAAGAATGTTTGTTCAAAGATGGATAATCAAATCGAAATTTTCTGTCATATTTTGCTTTTTTATTTCTTCTTAGGTGAAAACATTTTAAGATTACAAAAAGTAATGCCCTGTTTATGGTGACAAACAAAAAAATAGCTATAAAAAAACAGCAGCATCAAAATTAGTTTAACAAATTTCATTCTAGTCATTTTTCACTCAAAGATAAGAAATGTTCTTGTCATCCTGTTGAAATTGATTACAAAGGAATTGTCTACTCTTACTCTTACGACCAAACCGAACGGTCAATTCAGATGTCTACATTGAATAACTGACAAAATTAACCAATGCACTTCAAGAAAACTAGCCTGAATTGACAAATCGAAACAGTGATTTATTTTATTATTGTCATCACATATATTAAGCCGTATTAGAAGTATTTCACAAAACTTATAGGACCTTAATTGGGATATTTTGTCATATCCACCACACAGTCCTGACCTTGCATCTTTTGATTATTTTTCGATTTCGTCTTTACAAAACTCTTTGGATGGTAAACAATTCAATAATTATGACGGTGTCAAATCATACTTGATTCAGTTTTTCGCTAATAAAAACCAGAAGTTTCATGAGAGTAGGATAATGATGTTGCTTGAAAGATTACAAAAAGAATAAATACATTACAAAATAAAGTTAATTAGTTCAATGAAAAAAATGTCTTTGATTCTCTAGCAAAATCCGCACTTACTTAGTTGCCAACCTGACACTTGCTAATGAATAGCTATAATTCAGCTTAGAAATTTAAATTATTAGTAAATTATTACCTGCTAAAGCATTTTCAGAAGATCCATTCAGTTCATTCCTAAAAGTTTTCATATCCAAAGGGGGCAGAGCCTCTTTAGTATCATTCTCATTTTCATTTTCATCTTCAGATTGACCATCATCATTATCTTCCTGGTCATCTTCATTTTCAGAATTTGCATCGTGCCCGTTCTGTTCAACAACTTTTTTATCGGAAGAATTCGCAGTATCATTTTTTTCTTCTATTTCATCAATTTTACTCTCATCATTTAACTCAGAAGTTACACTTTTATTTTTTGTACGTCGTTTTTGTTCAGGAGAAGCACCATTGTCAACATCGCCTGATGCTTTACGTTTTTTACTTTGTTTCACAGACATTTTTAACAAATATTATAAATTCTAAAATATCTTTATTTAGTTACTAATTATTAAATATTGTCTTTTGTTGGTTATTCGTTCAACACGTGCGTGTTGACATATTTGTTTTAGGTTATGTTTTTGTTAGATTTCCATTTGAGTTGGTATCTACCTTCATTGCAATTCTCATACAGGCGTGCCAACTATTTTCTGTCTTAGTTGTCAAAATGTTTTTGAGGTTATGTTGAAATATGTAATTCAAATGTACAAAAGTTGTTAACGTTTTTATATATAGTGCGGTGTAATTAATTAATTAAGCTGTTGAAAGCATGAAAAAGTGTTCACAGTGTCGCCTAAAGAATAGTTTATCGATTTACAAAGTGCCACATAAGTCAGGTTAGTCAAAAAATTATGATAGAAAAGAAACTGTTATACATTTTAAACGTTATTGCCATGAATAGATAAGCATAACTTTTGCATTTTGCTGTCAGGTTTTGATTTTTAATCTTAAATTAATTTACTTTTAAATAACTTAATTATCCTTTAAGTTTAATTTACAATTTAGTACTTTGTAATAAATTTTTAACATTCTGAAGAAAAGGTTTGTTTTCTCCAAAAAATCCTATTTGCTATTTCTTTTATTATCTCTTTTATTTACAACCGTCCAGTTAAGGACATTTACTAAATTTGTGGAACTTACAAATGAACAGAATGAGACCAAATTTGGAAATAGTATGAATATATGTAATAGTACATCAGGAGAACAAACGCAAATTGTTCTGTCCTTTTGCATTGAAATACATGGTGTTAGTAGAGCTAGTTTCGCGACACAAGCCAGATTCGCGACACAGCCGTATCAGGAGAACAAACGCAATTGGTTTGTCCTTTTGCATTGAAATACATGGTGTTAGTTGCTAGTTTGGCGACACAAGCCAGTTTCGCGACACAGCCGTATCAGGAGAACAAACGCAATTTGTTCTGTCCCTTTGCATTGAAATACATGATGCTAGATTCGCGACACAAGCCAGTTTCGCGACACAGCCGTATCAGGAGAACAAACGCAATTTGTTCTGTTCTTTTGCATTGAAATCCATGGTGTTAGTTGCTAGTTTCGCGACACAAGCCAGTTTCGCGACACAGCCGTATCAGGAGAACAAACGCAATTTGTTCTGACCTTTTGCATTGAAATACATGATGCTAGATTCGCGACACAAGCCAGTTTCGCGACACAGCCGTATCAGGAGAACAAACGCAATTTGTTCTGTCCTTTTGCATTGAAATCCATGGTGTTAGTTGCTAGTTTCGCGACACAAGCCAGTTTTGCGACACAGCCGTATCAGGAGAACAAACGCAATTTGTTCTGTCCTTTTGCATTGAAATCCATGGTGTTAGTTGCTAGTTTCGCGACACAAGCCAGTTTCGCGACACAGCCGTATCAGGAGAACAAACGCAAATTGTTCTTTCCTTTTGCATTGAAATACATGGTGCTAGTAGATAGTTTCGCGACACAAGCCAGTTTCGCGACACAGCCGTATCAGGAGAAGAAACGCAAATTGTTCTTTCCTTTTGCATTGAAATACATGGTGTTAGTAGCTAGTTTCGCGACACAAGCCAGTTTCGCGACACAGCCGTATCAGGAGAACAAACGCAAATTGTTCTTTCCTTTTGCATTGAAATACATGGTGCTAGTAGATAGTTTCGCGACACAAGCCAGTTTCGCGACACAGCCGTATCAGGAGAACAAACGCAAATTGTTCTTTCCTTTTGCATTGAAATACATGGTGCTAGTAGATAGTTTCGCGACACAAGCCAGTTTCGCGACACAGCCGTATCAGGAGAAGAAACGCAATTTGTTCTGTCCTTTTGCATTGAAATACATGATAGTTTCGCGACACAAGCCAGTTTTGCGACACGGCCGTATCAGGAGAACAAACGCAATTTGTTCTGTCCTTTTGCATTGAAATACATGATAGTTTCGCGACACAAGCCAGTTTTGCGACACGGCCGTATCAGGAGAACAAACGCAATTTGTTCTGTCCTTTTGCATTGAAATACATGGTGTTAGTAGCTAGTTTCGCGACACAAGCCAGTTTCGCGACACAGCCGTATCAGGAGAACAAACGCAAATTGTTCTGTCCTTTTGCATTGAAATCAATGGTGTTAGTTGCTAGTTTCGCGACACAAGCCAGTTTTGCGACACAGCCGTATCAGGAGAACAAACGCAAATTGTTCTGTCATTTTGCATTGAAGTACATGGTGTTAGTTGCTAGTTTGGCGACACAAGCCAGTTTCGCGACATAGCCGTATCAGGAGAACAAACGCAATTTGTTCTGTCCTTTTGCATTGAAATCCATGGTGTTAGTAGCTAGTTTTGCGACACAAGCCAGATTCGCGACACAGCCGTATCAGGAGAACAAACGCAATTTGTTCTGTCCTTTTGCATTGAAATCGATGGTGTTAGTTGCTAGTTTCGCGACACAAGCCAGTTTTGCGACACAGCCGTATCAGGAGAACAAACGCGAATTGTTCTGTCATTTTGCATTGAAGTACATGATACTAGTTTCGCGACACAAGCCAGATTCGCGACACAGCCGTATCAGGAGAACAAACGCAAATTGTTCTGTCCTTTTGCATTGAAATCAATGGTGTTAGTTGCTAGTTTCGCGACACAAGCCAGATTCGCGACACAGCCGTATCAGGAGAACAAACGCAATTTGTTCTGCCTTTTTGCATTGAAATCCATGGTGTTATTAGCTAGTTTTGCGACACAAGCCAGATTCGCGACACAGCCGTATCAGGAGAACAAACGCAATTTGTTCTGTCCTTTTGCATTGAAATACATGGTGTTAGTTGCTAGTTTGGCGACACAAGCCAGTTTCGCGACACAGCCGTATCAGGAGAACAAACGCAATTTGTTCTGTCCTTTGCATTGAAATACATGGTGTTAGTTGCTAGTTTCGCGACACAAGCCAGTTTTGCGACACAGCCGTATCAGGAGAACAAACGCAAATTGTTCTGTCATTTTGCATTGAAGTACATGATACTAGTTTCGCGACACAAGCCAGATTCGCGACACAGCCGTATCAGGAGAACAAACGCAATTTGTTCTGTCCTTTTGCATTGAAATACATGGTGTTAGTTGCTAGTTTGGCGACACAAGCCAGTTTCGCGACACAGCCGTATCAGGAGAACAAACGCAATTTGTTCTGTCCCTTTGCATTGAAATACATGGTGTTAGTTGCTAGTTTCGCGACACAAGCCAGTTTTGCGACACAGCCGTATCAGGAGAACAAACGCAAATTGTTCTGTCATTTTGCATTGAAGTACATGATACTAGTTTCGCGACACAAGCCAGATTCGCGACACAGCCGTATCAGGAGAACAAACGCAATTTGTTCTGTCCTTTTGCATTGAAATACATGGTGTTAGTTGCTAGTTTGGCGACACAAGCCAGTTTCGCGACACAGCCGTATCAGGAGAACAAACGCAATTTGTTCTGTCCCTTTGCATTGAAATACATGGTGTTAGTTGCTAGTTTCGCGACACAAGCCAGTTTTGCGACACAGCCGTATCAGGAGAACAAACGCAAATTGTTCTGTCATTTTGCATTGAAGTACATGATACTAGTTTCGCGACACAAGCCAGATTCGCGACACAGCCGTATCAGGAGAACAAACGCAATTTGTTCTGTCCTTTTGCATTGAAATACATGGTGTTAGTTGCTAGTTTGGCGACACAAGCCAGTTTCGCGACACAGCCGTATCAGGAGAACAAACGCAATTTGTTCTGTCCCTTTGCATTGAAATACATGGTGTTAGTTGCTAGTTTCGCGACACAAGCCAGTTTTGCGACACAGCCGTATCAGGAGAACAAACGCAATTTGTTCTGTCATTTTGCATTGAAATCCATGGTGTTAGTAGCTAGTTTTGCGACACAAGCCAGATTCGCGACACAGCCGTATCAGGAGAACAAACGCAAATTGTTCTGTCCTTTTGCATTGAAATACATGATAGTTTTGCGACACAAGCCAGTTTCGCGACACGGCCGTATCAGGAGAACAAACGCAAATTGTTCTTAGTTTAAATGCAAAATTATCTGATCCAAGAAAAGAAGGCATCTGAACTAAGTCTTTGTGCAAGGTCTATTTTTGAAATTAACAGTTGAAAATTTTATCTAAATAACTAAGTTTCTATCGATCAAGTTTATTATTACACATATCGTGTTCATGCTACTTACCTTAAGGTCAAAAACCGCTTCCACCTAGCTTAGTTGTTAATAAGAAGACATTAAATTATTGAACTTTTAAATAATATACACCTCAGGACTATTTTTTTAATAATATTTATTTCTATCAGACATCTAAATTATGTTGGCTATAAACTTAAAATAATCTTAATTTTACATGATTGAATAAATTAGGAAGTTCAACATTTTTGTACTATTCTTAATTACACTGTTCACTATATCAAAAGCATTTCTATAGTGAAACCTGATATGCTACTTAGTCACTATTAATAATCATAAATGCTGAAATATATAAAACTTATATCTTATTGTTCTTGGATATGTTTCAATATTTTTTCCTTTAGGTACTTTCTCATCTTATCATTGTCGTTGACAAGATCTTCCACAGTTTTACCATCATTATTGGCAATATCGGTTTTGGCTTTAAGATTCTCTATTAAATGGCAAACGATTTCATCTTTTCTTTGGAACAGTCCCTTTTCAGAGACTTTCTCTGATGCCGCGTAATGAAGTGGCGTATTTCCTGTTTCATCTATATCATTAATATTTTCTTGCAATTCTGAATTTTCTGTTAAAAATTTGACACACTGCAAATAACCCATGCTACAGGCATGATGTAATGGAGTTCTACCAGAATTGTCTTTAACATTTAAATCTGCACCTAGCCGAACCTAAAAGGATAGGAGAAAAATAAAATTCTATTAAAGTTATTTGTTTAATATTTATAAACTAGCAAACCCGACGAACTCCGTTTCGCCACCAGATGGTTTCGTGAGAAAGATGAAGAAATTTTTTGTTTGTTTTATATTTGAAAAGAAAAAATTTGATTTTATTGCACAACAGTAATGAATTTATTTCGATTACAAAAATGAAGTGTTTTTTGTTGAACTTCTCTAAGTAAATGAAAGTGAATCCGCAAATTATCCGTTTCATTGAAGTGCTCTTTGGTAAACCACATTTTTTGTTTTTTGGTCTGACGTTAACACAAACAAAGCGGATGGTTTTCCAACTCGTGAACAGGAACGTATAACTGCCCATGTGAAAAACAATGATTTTCTAAATAATCTATTTGAAATTTATCCCGCAAACACTAAGCGATTGGCCTTGCGACTTGTTATTGCGAACGCAAGGCGAACTGGAAATTGCAATTGTTTGAAGTCAAACGGAAAACCAGTCGGAATTATTGGTATGTCACCAAATCGCCAGCAATTTTTGATTGAAAGGTGAAATTCAGTGCGTGTACATCATTATTCTTTGCGGCAAGAACTGCTCACTAATGTCAATACTCAAAATTTTAATTACTGTGCGTGAAATTCCAGCAATATGCATTAGGGCACGATGCCATGCACCACTAATTTTCTTAGCTATAAACTTGCGAAGCCCGAGACCTTTCCAACGAATGCAAAATTGTCGAAATCGGTTCGTGCGTTCTGGAGTTATTTCGTCAGGAAGGAAAACCCGACTTATTTTTTTATATATATAGAAGATTATTTTTTAATATTATTAAAATTATTACTTACCAATATTTCTAATACTTCAGTAGAATCAGCATTCTCAATAGCATAAAATATAGGAGTCCGTCCAGTTTCAGTATCTTTCACATTCAAATCAGCACCGGCGTTGATCAGAAGCTCAATACTTCTGCAAGATTTTTTTAGATCATAAAATTACATTTACAAAATTATACATGATTTTATTACGAAATTTACTTTCTGTCTATGCTTCCGGCGGTGCAGGCGTAATGCAAAGGCGTCAGGCCTGCATCAGTGCGTGCTTCAGGGTCTGCACCATTTTCAAGTAAGGCTGCTACCACACTTGAATCTACTTCTGCACATGCAGTGTGCAAAGGGGTTTCACCTGTATTTGTCCGTGAATTTACATCTATTCCCGAAGCAATCAGGAATGGAATCACTTCGCTTCCAGCTGAATGCATTATATTCTCACCTAAAATAATAACTAGTTGGTATTGGTATTTAGCCTTGAGGCAAGTTACATGAACTTCCCGATATGTGTAAATAATCGACTTAATTCATGATAGATAAATTAATTTATGAGTGATTAAAAGTATTGGAGTGGACTTATAACACATAATTGAAAACGAACGAACACGTTAATCGAAGTATTTTCTAAGAGCAAATTCTCAAAAATCAATAATTTATATAATTGAATCAGTTTCCGCAGAACGTTAATGGTTTAATATGTTCATTAAGACCAAGTAATCTATCGTTATACCAAGTAAATCCTCTAAATGTAATATTAATAAATGTCAAAAAAACTACTCATTTGCTTTGATGAATTTTTAAAATTCAACTACTTGTCGTAAGGCCGTAATAATTCAGTAAGTTCTATAAGACCATGGTATATATCGCCAAAAAAAGTTCCATAAACATCGTATTAATTTTTTTTCAACAGTTAATTACAAGAAAACGGCTCGGTAGATTTTCACCTAAAACAAATTTGTATCAATCCCAACTAATATCTTTCGAACAGTTTTTGATTTTTTTAAATCGATTCGGTAGAATGAGCTTAAATGTAGTCGAAAAGTTTAACGCTTTTTTCCAAATTTCGAAGAAACGGCTCGGCCGATCGTCGCACAAAAGTGACAAGCGATAGTCCTCATTGAGACACATCAAACGGTTTTTGAATTTCTGAAATCGGTTCAGACGTTTCTGAGCAATCGTCAATGAAAGGTCTAATTTTGACAAATGCTAAAAAAACGATACTAATTTTTGCAAACTTTGACGAATTTTTAAAGCTAAACGAGTTGTCGTAGGTCCGTAATATTTTAGTATGATCTAGAAGACTATGATATCTACCGTCAAAAAATAATAATAAAAATCATCGAAAAAAATTTTTTAACACTTTATTACAAGAAAACGGCCCGGCCGATCTTCTCCAAAAACTAATCAGCACGGTACCCAACCAATATCTTTCGAACGGTTTTTGAATTTTCAAAATCGGTTCAGAATTGAGGGCTAAAACGTGGACGAAAATTTTTCACTTTTCTGCAATTTACAAAGAAACGGCTCGGCCGAACGTCGCACAAAACTCAGAAACGCTAGTCCTCGTCGAAATACATCGAATGGTTTTTAAATAAAATATTAGGTTGTCAAATATCTCCCTTCCGCTTTTTTGCTCTTGGTTTATAATACAAAAAGGCGGAAGGGAGATATTTGACAACCTTATATTTGAAATCGGTCTAGCCGTTTCTGAGAAATCGTCGATTTACGGCAAAAAATCTGTTCACATACACGCACACACACATACACACACACATACTTTTTCCAAATTTGGTCTCATTCGATTCAGAATGGCTTGAAACGTCGAGAAAACATAAAATTAGCGCATCGGATTTTTTGATGAAAACATAAACTTCTCCTTCGGGAAGTTAATAATAATTGAAATTAATTAGTAAGTCATTAGAACTACTGCTTCATCTCTTACCGTTGTTTTTAGTGTACGTCAAGTCTGCTCCAAAATCCAATAACTCCTTAATCTTGTTTTCGGCATCTTCAGCCTGAGACATTCTAAATATTGGCGGTTCTTCACTGTGGTTCAGAGCATTGCAATCAGCACCATGATTTATTAATAATTTTATAACATCCAAAGTTGCGTTATAAACTTGATGCAAAGGAGTGCATCCTTCTTCATCCTGACAATTAACATAAGCCCCCGATTTAATGAGAACTTTTATAATATCGATATTGTCAATAAAGTAAATGGCATTCAATATGTCACGTTCTATGCCTCGCTTCTCAATCAGATATTCCACCATCTGAAAATAATAGATATATAATAAAATAAATATGTAAATATTTATATGATATGTGTATTATTTTTTACGTCTAAGTGTCCTGCAATCGCAGCAGCTTTCAAATTCGATTCATTACTATCGTCTATGGTAATGTCAGCACCAGCTTCTTGCAGCATTTTAGCAGTTTCCAAATGTCCATTTCGGCAACATTCACCAAAAGGCGTTACATTTCTCTTAGTGACGTTGTTGATTGGTGCTCCTTTGTCAAGGAGATACCTTAATTTTAAACATAAATATTAATAAACAGAAATGTTATATTAGAGATTTTTGAAGTAAAACTTCTTTAGGCGCGACATGGGTTAGCAGTATAATTCGTGAGTTAATAAAAATGTCATGATCGGAAGAATATTTTATCCCGTCCCCCATAAATAAATGTAGTGCAAATGATCGCAAATAAATAATGAAACAAAGGAAAAATCTGCGCTGCGTAAGAAATGTTAGTTTATTGAAGTAATTTGTATTATTCGAGTTTTTCGAGGTTACTATATACCTTTGAGGTTATTACTAAAATGGAAAATTTTATTTTTATTTTTATAGGCAAGACAGATACTACAGTTGCTCAAAGAATGAAACTGTATCGCCAGTCAGTTACTGCCAATTTATTAGAAAATATTGAGCCAGGTATCATGTTAGATGTTAATAAGTAAGAATCTTTTTGACTACTGAAAAACGCTACAACTATTCACATTTAAACATATTATTCTGTTATCTTTTTAGATGAAAGTACTGCTGTTACTTTTTCTAATACAGCAACATCATCACGTCAATTGCAAATTGATGATTCTGTATATAATGTGACAAGAACTGATCTTTTGCAAGAGTCAAATGAAGTATCTGAACTTCCATATAAAGACATCAATTTGTTTAGGAATACACGAAAATTGTTTGAAAAACAATTTACAAATGATAGCTTTGGCTATGTATGCTTTGTGTGTCGACTTTGGTTTCAAAGTGACTTAAAAATATCAAATGATGTTCAAAAACAAATTCTTTATAATGGTTTTTTGAATATTGATTCAAATAATCAGGTTGGATGTCAAACTTGTCGAAAGGCATCAAAATTCGGGTAAAATTCCCACTTTGTGTAAATTTTACGGGTTTGTATTTCCACCTATACCAAATTATCTACCTAAACTAGATACTGTTTTTGAAAGGTTAATTTCACCTAGGTTGTGTTTCATGCAAATTAGACGATTGAGACATGCAAATGGACAATTTGGAATATTTGGCCAAATTATAAATGTCCCTGTTGACATTAATAATAGGGATAATTATTAATTAAATATTATGAGGTAATTATTGATGATGATCATTGCATTAACGTTTACATAAAAAGAAAATGATTCATAGATCAAGCTATGTGCAGGACTTGATAAATAAAACAAATATAATAGTATGGCTTCAATTTTTTAGGCAAGACAGATATTACAGCTGTTCAAAGAATGAGATTATATCACCAGCGAAAAAGTAAAAAAAATACTCAAAAACAATATTTGTTTAGGCGTTGTTTAACATAATCCACTGTGTGAACAAATATTATAGAATTTATTAATCAGCAATTACTTTAAACCGATCATGTCATATTTCAAGTATGACCTTGATTACATTATTGTTTGCAAATATTATACATATTTTTAATTCAATCATAAATATATAATTTATAATTTATCATTATATAAATATGTGTATAATGATTGAAGACACTAATAAATGTGTGCATCACGAGTGTTACCATATTACTAATAAACATTATTCAAAATTGTTACATGATGTATTTATATTTTTACTTAACTTAAATTTGCTACTTTGTACAGTAGCAAATAAGTTTTACTTCAATCGCGTGTGAACCTTACGCGCACTCTTTTTTTTACTTTACCTAGCTACATCCTTATGTCCATTTTCGCAAGCAACATGAAGCAGACTCTTATCATAAAAAAGCCTTTGCATGAGTGTTATAACCCAGGCGCTCTATGAGAAATTGTACGGCTTTCAAATTTCCTTGTTCGACGGCCAAAAATAAGGCAGTATATCCGCAACCGTCTGAATATTCTGGATCCACCATTGCAGGGTTACTTTCAGCAACTTTTAGAATATCATCTAGAACAGATTCGTCTTTGATGCCTTCCAAGGCTTCATAGACTTGTTTGGACGTTATACGAAGTCGTTTGCAGCTGTTGCAGATGTATTTTATGAGAATTGGACATTTGTTTTGGATTGCTTTATCTAGTCGACGACCTGGAAAAGGAATTAATGGTCAGGTTATATTGGAAATTTTTCCAAGTAATAATAATAATAGGTGGTACTGCCCTAGGGCAGGTCCGCGAGCTGAGTTAAATTCTACCTTGATTCAGGACAGAATAGTGTGAGCAATTTTCCATTGCCATTTCACAAAGGAGTGCCCGAAATGCGTATTGGTATTTTCAAATAAAAACATATTTTTGATCTATATTTCCAAGTAAAAATGGATATTGCTACTGCCCGATATCAAGTTGCCACAGAAGGATCTTGAACTCGAATTTTTCAAGGTAGTTAAGTCTTATAGGTTCTAATAAGCAAAATACGAACAAAATGATATATATGGATAAAATGGCACAGTGGTCCTATTTAAAAATTGGCGTTACGTTTCTGCGACTGTATAATATGAAGAAATCCATATTAACAACCCTGCCAGATATTGATCGTCATTGTCGCAGTCTTCAGTTCAAATGTATACCACACCTTCAAAAGTTTATTTTGAAGGTGTTTTTTTCATGTTTATTTGGGACTTATTTATTGTTATTTGTAATTATTGCGATTATGCCAGTACTTATGCTAGTACTTTATAGTGATTTCGATCCATTTTATTGCAATAATTAGGAGTTTGTTTCTATTTCCATTTTTGTTCACTTTTGGACAAAATGATGTACTTATACAATTAAAAAAAGGATATAACACTATTTCGCAAGCATGACAAGATAGTTTATAGAAATATAGAAAAAGAAAATTGAAACCTGCAAAGGTAATTAACTTAACGTCTACTCCAATACTTCTAAAAATAGATAAAAAAAATCCACCAGTTTAAAAAAGAGATATTGCAATTTATGCATTCATTCCCATTATGACCCGAGCAAAGTTTGATTAGATAGTATGATTTGTCGCCCAAATCAAGGCATTACATAAGATAGTTATACATCTTTTGCCCTCTCCTTCAAAATAGTATGGTAAAAAACAGCATATTTTACTTGCTTTTTAGGTACTGTTGGTGAAACTTTTTACACTATTATATTTATTGTTTTATAAAAACTTTCATCTTACCTATTTCTAAAACAAGTGCATTGTTCGTCGTCTTCAAATCCTTGACATCAGCACCGTGGGCCAATAAAATTTCAACAGTAGCCGCAAAATCAGGACTTAAATCTGCATACCGCAGTGGAGTCCATAGTAAAACATCATCTAAGGCATCAGGATCAGCTCCCTTTTCTAATAATAAACTGGCAACATCGGAAGCACCTGTTATGGCTGCTAAATGCAGTGGCGTACGACCTCCACGATCTTTATTGGAAATTGATCCATCATCCAGCGCCTAGATAATTGACACAGGAATAAATAACAATAGTAATTAAAATATATTTCTATTCATCATGCTTATTAGAGATGCAATACCGATGGGAAATTTCAATACCGGTATTTCGGTAATTTTTCATTTTAAAACCGGAATACCGGTAAATTACCGGTATTTTTATTATTCTAAACGAACGTAAACAAAATTGAAAGTTACTAGTACAAATATAAAAAAATGTATATACAACTACAACTATATTCAATTAAACAATAAAAACAATAAAATAATAATTTAACAAAATTATATGCAATTTAATTAATTCATTTTCACCAAAAACAAACTTATGAGTAAGAAAAACCAAAAACTCATAAAAGATCATATCACATTATTTAAACTGTATTGTCTGTATCCGATGTGTTAAATTAGCATAATCTCCAATATTTAAAAAAATGATTTTTCCACACTGATTTAAGATCGGATACTTTGTCGAGATAAATTATAAGTTAATATAATTGTTGAGTGTTGTTATTTAAAACAATGTGATGCTTCTATAGTATTTTCAAACTTCAAAACGTTTTCGAAAAATAATATTTTATAGTTGTAATAAGAAGCAAAAATATTTAGTACTTATCAAAATTATTATGTATGAAGTTAGAAAAAATTTAGATTACGCAGGGGTAATCTGTATGATATAAAATATTTTGCCGCAAATATCACTTAAAAAACTGTTACATTTTTACATAAGATGAAACAAACATCATTATCTATCAGTCCAATTCTATTTATTGTAACACGATATGTAGCCTTTAGTAAAGCAATAAATATTCAGTTTAATGACGAGTTGAGATAATATTTGACATTTGTTTATCCTATAGAATCACTTGAAGATATAGCTGTTTATGCGATTATGGAATTTAAAGATAAATTTGTTCCGAGAAATTTAATTTTTAATGTATTGTGTATCAAATAGCGCTTATGTAAAAATACCGAAATTACCGGTATTTTTAGGGTAAATACCGGTAAAAATCCCGACGAAAAATCGGGCGGTTTACCGGTAATTCGGTATACCGGTATTGCATTCTCTAATTGCTTACCAATACTTCTGTAACGCGTTCAATATTATGATCAATAACTAATAAATGCAAACTAGAATCATCAGCAAGATGTCTGTTGAAGAACATTGAGAATGTGTTCGTGCACAATCCACAACTTATGCACTCAGCTATTTTCTCTCTATACATTGAATAATTATTTGCTATCCATTTGGCAGCTAAGAAGTCCCTAACAGTCAAGTGTTCAAACTGCACGATTTTGCCTTCAACGTAAATAAATTTATCGCTCCAATCCGAAGATATTCTATTTTCTAACAAAGCCAAAACGTTTCTCAGCATTGGAAATTTTTCTACTGCGTCTTCGAATAATGAAATCATTGCCAGTTGTGTGAGGCAGGATTCTAATATATCCTTATCCTCTTGGTCGAATTCGTCTAATTTCCGTGATGCATAATCGTTGTAAACACATAACAAGTCATCTGGTACATCTGCTGACTTTGATAAAAAGTCTAAATGCAAGGGTAGTGATATAAAAGATTCTTCATTTGGGCAATCATTGGAATCCATAGTGTGGAAACAAGAAGGCCATTTCCAAGAAGCACCAATTGCTAAAGATCCATGAATAAAAGAATCTATATCGACTTCTAAATCTTCACGTTCATTTAATGCTTCTTGAAGAAACGTCCTTCTTTGTTCTTCAATCAGAGGTGATAGATATAGAACAAAAGTGCCACATGTTTTTTCCAAAGCATCTCTCGCAAAATTAGTGACGCAAGTGATCCAAAGTTTGATCAGGTTGTAGTTTTTATGTATATCTTGCAGAACCTGTTAAAATATAAATGATAAGTAGTTGAAAATGGCATTTTGCCTTAAGGCAAGTTGCATGAACTTTCCGAAATGTGTAATAATTAACTTAATCAACCGAAATTTAGATTTAGATATTTAGATGGAATTTTCAACTGCACGGTTACATATATGATGTACGCAACCTTTGATATTATTAACTTCCCGTAGGGTAAGTTATTGTAATGGGCCGAAAATCGAAATTGAAAATTTTTACATTTCTCGACGTTTTGAAGGTTTCTGAACATTTTGGCATACCTCAGAAAAAATGGATATGTGTGTGTGTATGTATGGATACAAATTTCCAGTCACGTTTTCGGACGCTCGGATCAACCGATTTCAATGGTTCAAAAAACATTCGATTTCTATCGATAGGGAGATCTGCTGATTAGTTTTTGGCAAAGGCAGGTCCAGCAGTTACGGAGATAAAGATCAAAGAGTGCAGAAAATAGAAATCGAGTTTTTGAGAGAACGGAGCATCCGATTGGAATGATCTAAAAACATTCAATTAGTAACGATTGGGAGAAGTGTTTATTAGTTTTTGGCAAAGGCAGGCCCAGCCATTGCACAGCACAGAGCTAAATGTGCAAAAATGGCAGTTTTTGAGAGAACTAAGCGTCCAATTTAAATGATTCAAAGAACTTTCAGCTTGTTTTAACAAAATAATTGATTTTGGAAAAAAATTGTATGATTTTTTTTTTTTAGGTTTTTTTGTATATTGAAAATAATTCAGATTTTATTTTTAATTCTGACTATAGTTCTAATATACTTTAAACAAATAATTTTAACTTTTCAATTCAGTTTATATAATTCTTATAAGTATTAGACAATTAGAACATTTCGTTACGGTACGGGAAGTTCCAGCAATTTGCCTTAAGGCACGATGCCATACACCCCACTAGTTTAATGATTTAAATTAATGGTAACATTTTTTACACAACTAGAGAACTTTAGTAGACTTCTTCCATTGATTCCAAAAAAAGTTGCTTTTAAAATTGTTATATTCAAATTTGAAGCATCACATCACAAAAGAGACTTTTGACACAAATTTTGACTATAATATTGTTAACTTCCCGCAGGGTAATTTAAAGTAATCGCAAAAAAATCGAAAATGAAAATGTTTGTATATCTTTACGTTTCAAAAGTTTCCGAACGTTTTGACGCAGAAATAGATGTATGTGTGTTTGTGTGTGTGCGGATACAAATCTTTGTCGACGATTTCAGGAACACATACACTCATCTCCATACAGCTAAAGCAGTGCAATTGCTTTAAAAAAGGTTAACAATTTCCAAAATATTTCAAAATAAAAAAAAAACTTCTTTTTTCAAAAGTTTTTCTGTAAAATGTAAAATTTCTCAAAAATATAATTTAAAAAAATAAATATAATTTAAAAAAAAATTTTTTTGGTACGAGAAGTTCTAGCAAATTGCCTTAAGGCACGATATGCCATACACCATTAGTTGCAAAATGTGATAATTTTTTAACAATAAACAGCTCTGCCGTAGGTTCGTAAAATTTAAGTATGTTATTTAGGACTATGATGTCTATCAACATAAAAAAATGATTTTTTTTTCTACAGTTAATTACTACTAATCAGCACGATTCCCAAATAATATTTTTCGAATAGTTTTTGAATTTTTAAAATCGATTCAGAATTTTTGGCTAAAACTTGGACGACAATTTTGCACTTTTCTCTTAATCACTAAGAAACGGCTCGGCCGATCGTCGCAAAAAACTGTGAAACGATAGTTCTCATCGAGATGGCTTTTAAATTTTTGAAAACGGTTCAGGCGTTTTTGAGAAAACGTCAATGACAGATCAAAATTTTCACACACATATACTTTTTTCAAAATTGGTCTCATTCGATTCAGAATGGCTTGAAACGTCGAGAAAACATAAAATTAGGAAATCGGATTTTTTTATGGAAACATAAATTTTACTTTCGCGAAGTTAATAATCGATCTTTTTACCTCCTTGGCTGTCCAATTTTACTTCGCCTTTGGGATAAAAAGAACCATGTGGAAAATTTTTAAAAATTTGCAAAAAACACATATCTGCAATAGGAAATTTTTGAAAATATGCAAAAAATATATCTGCGATAAAAAATACTGAAAAATAGTTTTATAGTTGTTTAATTTATGTATTTATCAGGAATATACAGGGACTGATTCTGCCGCATAACAGAAAAATGTTATGGCAAGGCCATATTACGCTCCAAACTCCATACCATACACTATGCTACTGAATCATACTGAATACTGTCAAAATCATGTCATGTATTTGTTGTGCATTCAGGCGTTTTACACATAAACTGCAACGCCACTCGTATGTCATGAAGCTGGATCAGAAAGACCCTGTTATCTAACATCGTTTTTTGACAATTATGCGGTTTCCGTGATAGGTTTTTTATCTGACAACCAGAGACAAAAGCCTGGCTGCACACCAACCACATGGCTTTTGTCAATATTTAGTATGGAAGGCTCATTTTCGGCTCACAGCTTATTTCGTTTAACAGTTTGTATTTTTTGCTAATTAAATTTTTCCTTTTTAAAAATAATAGTGTTTGATTTTGCTTTTTCCATGGTCAAGTGTCGAAACGTTAATTCACTTTACTTTTTTTATATTGACCGCAAATTATTCCACTTGATATATAACTAAAAAAAGTTTTTTACGGGCATATATACAGTTATTAAAACAAAACTTGTTCAATTTTTTTTAAGTCTTCCAAACGTATCGTTTTGAATTTTCTTCAGTGGTTAAATTGCTTTGAAAAACATGAAAACCACGCACGATTATTTATGACAAAAGAATCACATTTTTGCTAAAAAGTTATATATTTAATATGAAAAATTAAACAAAAATAAAATGTTACATATAAGTTTTGGGATTGTGTAAATGAACCGTGTTATTGTATTATTTAACTTTATAAATTAACATTTATAAATCCTTAAAAAAGTATATTTTAATATTCGTTCTTAATTTTTACAGAATATTTATATATTATTTAGTATGGAAAGTTTTTTATAACATGGCCTTGCCATAACATTTTTCTGTTATGCGGCAGAATCGGTTCAATAGTCACAGTATACTAAAAGTCAAATTGGACCTTTGTGCCCTGTCCTACCCTGTATACCATGAGATTATGTTAAGAAAATCTATTATCAAAATAGTTTTTACACTCACCTCTAAAATTTGTCCAGTTTCCGACTTATGCATGTCATCAACGCCATCAACAAACAAAACCATATTTTCATCCACTTCAGGAAGTTCCAAATACTTTAAAAACTTTGCAGCTTTTGCTTTATCATTTTGTTCCTGCAAGCCATCATGTACAAACTTCCTCATGCTCAATGCATTCACATATTTTATATGTATACTAATTTTATCTTTCTCCAAATTTTCTTTGATATTCTCCAAATACCTTGTTTTACCAGAACCACGGTCACCACAAATAATGTTAATAGAATTTTGCGATATATCATGATCCAATTCAACAAGAGAAAATTCTATTAGGCAAATATTCCTCAAAACTGACATGTCTGATCCACGTTTAGATTCAATCCATAACAAAGAACTTCCTGAAGATATGTATTTGGTGTAATGGACATTGTCGTGGTTTAATTGTAGTTCTTGGAATAAATGATTGTTTCCCAGGACAAAACGTGTTTTGTCAGTAATATCGTCGACAGTCGATATTGATTCTTCTGGTGCACCGTGGCTGGTTAGACAGCTTTTGAAAATTGCATCGTCCACGACAAAAATGCAACGTAAGGAGTTTAATGAGTTTACTATATTTGGAATGTATAAGTGGGATTGCTGCAGAAGTTTTCTTTCTATGTACTTAGCCATGGTCTGAAATTGAAAAAATATAAGGTTGTCAAATTTCTCCCTTCCGCCTTTTTGTATTATAAACCAAGAGCAAAAAAGCGGAAGGGAGATATTTGACACGTATTAGTATTAGGCAAATCAGATAACGTATTTTATTATACGTTTCGACACTTGATGTGTGTCATCATTCAGTAAATTAAGCCAGGACAAAACCAAACCAAAATTTAAGTTCAATTTTGCTATTAACAAATAAAGCATTTTTGTTTTGTCAAATTTACAAGATATTTTCTGTGTCAGTTTTCCTTATAAAATAGATGTTTCTATTTTTGTTAATTAATTATTTTTCAAATAATAGTGTTTCAAAGTTTAGGTTTTTACTTGGATTTTACTGAATGATATCACACACTAAGTGTCGAATTGTATAGGAAAAAATGAATTAAAATTCTAGCTGCTCTTTTAATTGTACAAATTGGCTGCAAATTATTTCAGTTAACATATGAATAAAAACAAAAGGTCAATTATTTAACTAATCAATTATCAATTATAACAGTTATTAAAACAAAAACTGTTATTTTTTTAAGTTTTCCAAACGTTTCGAGACTTTCTTACAATTTTTTTAATGGCTGTTTTAAAAAACGCGAAAACCACACGATTTATTATGACAAATCACATTTATGAAAAAGAATTATATAAAATATCACATTTATGATTATAAGGAAGAATTCAATATAAAAAATTAAACGAAAATTAAATATAACAAATAACTGAGTTGTAATTCTGTAAATAAACTGTGTTATAAAATTTATTAAAAAAGTAAATTTTAGTATTCTTTCCTAATTTTTGCTGAATATTTTTTGTTTTTAAGAATCTTTTAGTATGCAAGAATTTAGTTACTGTTTGAAAAAACTCAATTCAATATCTCAATATTTAGTTGAGATTATCACTATCAAAATTAAACTAATATTACAAGCTTTTCAATGTTACCAAATTAGTTTTATTTTATTTTAATTTTAAATTAAAACTATATTTTAAATAATTTTAACTATATTTTTAAATAACACATGCTCATAAAGTCGTTAACTTAACTTTTAAAATAAATTGGAATTTATAAAATCCAATTAAAACAATTAAGGTTGACTTCAAGAACCTTCATATTATTGATCGTTTAGGTAATGGATATAATTGATTTGAATCTTTTAATACAATTTATAAAATATTTTTTCTTCAGAAAATTATATTTTTTTTTGGGGAATTAGAACAAAAAAAACTAAAAATTATTTAAAATTTAATAGATATGAAAATATTTTTATTAAAAAAAATTCTAAAGAGGTTTAATGATATTAATGATATTATATTGTTATATCTCTCAATTATTTGAATATAAAAATAAGATAAAAATATTTTTTATGTTCTATTTACTTCTGGTGTAAAAGTACATATGAAAACTAATATGGTGTAAGTAATGAAATAAATTAGAAGAAATTGAATCACTAATTTATTTTCCCACTTTTTATTTTAATTTTAATCTATATTTCAACTAATTTTAATTATTGCTTTAAATAACTCATGTTGCACTAAATTTAAATTCTAACACTAAATAATATTTTCTGATTTATAAAAATATTTTATATCATTTTAACAAGCAACTAACCGATATTTCACAATTCTCTAAAAAATACCGAACATGACTAACAAATCGTGAACTAATTCCACGCAAAGAATCGAAATAGAAAATTAAAACATCCTTGTATGAGGTGTATCTCGTGTTTGCAAATATTCTTACACATACATATATACAAAACAATATATTTTTATTTTTATGCTAATAAACGTGACATATTTTTATAATATGTATTGAGTTTTGTCTTAATTAAGTTATAGTCACAAAACGATATGTTTTGACCAAGAGCTGTATTGATGTATCATTGATGACACTTGTGGAAAACCCATAACAATAGCAATATATATATATACACCTAAGTCTGTTTTTACACGGAGATTGGTTCCAGAAGAAGCCGTGTAAAAAAAAAACCGTGTAAAAAAGACATTGATCTTATACAAAAATGGGTGATTTGTCCTACTCTCTAAAACCTATTAAAATTAGTGGAAAACAAGAATTTTTAAGAACAAGAATTAAATTAGTGCTATTCACATTTGCTTTGACCCGTAAAAATTGTTTGTACGCGCTAAAGGGGAATTCACTTAAATCTTTAAGCTAGTGTTCGCAAACTTTCGATACTATCGATGGTTTCAGACTTTTTTCTTTCATAAATACTTTTTTGTGATATGAACATACTTCGCAAAAATTAAATTTGACAAAAAAAATTTAAGTACATAAAATTTCAAATCGTGCTAAATGGAATAAAATCGTGTAAAAAAATTAAAAATATTCAATTTTCAAACCGTGTTATATCAAAACCGTGTACAAAAAGACCGTGTAAAAACAGACTTAGGTGTATATATATATATATATTATATATATATATATATATATATATATATATTGTATATATTCAATCTTAATCAAATCAAAATTAATCATCTTAATCAAATTCAATATTCAATTAGATTATTTTCTGTTCTTGTGGGCAATAAAAAAATTTGGGCAAACAAATAATATTTAAACCAATTCTAGAAATATACTTTTACTGCTAAGAAACAAATATTTCTACATGTTTTCAATACAAGATTTGAAATGTATAAAAATGCAATATTATAATAAGTGCAAGTTTTTAAAATAAATTAAACTTATGAGTTTATGATGGAAGAAAAAGGCCTAAGGGACTATTTATAAATATTAAGTGTAAAAAATATTAACTTATTAACCATGAAACTTACGTATTATGATGAACGAATCAGTTACAACTGCACATTGATAAATAATTGATATACACAATTAAAAAAAAATAATATAAAATTAAAACAATTAGTGAAATGTTAAAAAATTTGGGTTAGTCTGTATTTTAATAAAGTGTTTTCCACTGATTCTCATGCAAATAGAAACTTTGGACTAATTGTAAGTCTCAATGCTGTTTCATGGCAATTAGCACATTGCCTTTTACAATTAGATAAACATTATTCGTTGAACGGTTTTTAGAACAATGAGGATTCCTGAACAAATTTATAAACATCCATATGCAACTATACACAAAAGTACACTATAAACAGTACACAATATATATGTGTGTGTGTGTGTGTGGGTATGTGTATAGTTACCTAAGGATGTTTATAAATTTGTATAAGAATCTTCATTGTTCTAAAAATTATACAATGGCCAAGTTGTCGAACTAAAGATCGTTAAATACAAGAATTAATAACTTCCCGTAGGGTAAGTTATTGTAATGGGCCAAAAATCGAAATTGAAAATTTTTACATTTCTCGACGTTTTGAAGGTTTCTGAACATTTTGGCATACCTCAGAAAAAATGGATGTATGTGTGTGTGTTTATGTATGTATGGATACAAATTTCCAGTCACGTTTTCGGGCGCACGGATCAACCGATTTGAATGATTCAAAAAACATTCGATTCCTATTGATAGAGAGATGTGCGGATTAGTTTTTGGCAAGGGCAGGTCCAGCCGTTTCGGAGACACGGAGCAAAGATTGCAGAAAATAGAAATCGAGTTTTTGAGAGAACGGTGTATCCGATTTGAAGGAACTAAATAACATTCAATTAATAATGATTGGGAGAAGGGTTTATTAGTTTTTGGCAAAAGCAGGCCCATTCATTTCAAAGATACGGAGCCTAAAAAGGAAAAAGAAATTTTGTTCCAATTTTTTTTTTTTTAATTTTTTTTATATCGAAAGTAATTCAAATTTTATTTTTAATTCTGACTATAGTTCTAATATACTTTGAACAAAAAATTTCAACTATGCAATTCAGTTTATATAATTCTTATAAATATTAGACAATGTTACAATATTAATAATAATCTATTTGAAAACATTCAGTATTCCTCGAACATTTCGTTACGGTACGCGAAGTTCCAGCAATTTGCCTTAAGGCACGATGCCATACACTTCACTAGTTATAATTTATTTTGTTAAAGTAAAAACAATTTATAATTTTAAAATTTTAAACTTTATACATTTTTATTTTTTCTCTAAAATGTCTGAGCTCGAGTGGTCTTTTTATATTAGTCTGCAGTTAAATATTTTTTATTTCTTTATTTTCAATATTTTCAATATGTTTTTTTCTATTTTTATATTTCTTCACAAAGTACATTTATTCTAGATATTTATTTTATAACATAAATATATATATTTTTTTAAAAAAGAGTGTTTTTAGTATTATATAATATAAAGATGTATTTTTGTTAGTTCAATCTGTTTATCTTTTCAATAATTTTTCATTTTCATATTTATGTATATAGCATTACGTATATCTTAATATAAATGTTTGTTTATATCTTATTTAACAATAAAAACATGTTCTTGATAGATGTCTTGAGGGTGAAACATTCATAGTTTTAAAACTTTGACAATAAATCATATTTGTTAAAAATCCTTAAATACAGACAATGCATCATATAAATCCATAAAAAAATAAAATTAAACTATAGTACTATTATTTTTGCTATAAAACAATATTTTGCTAGATTTGCTTTGTGAATAAAAATCAATGTGTACTAAATATTAAATTTATTTACATTATTTATTTTCTTATCCCAAACAAAAAAAATATAGATAATATAAAATAATAATAATAATAATGCATAAATAAAGATTATGATAAATAATACTTTGATATTAATTAATAAAGCTTAAGCTACACTAAAAACATTCTATACAATCACAATGAGCTAAATTATAAATTAAAAATATATAGCATACATTAAATAACTAAATATTTATCATATATAATCATACCTTTTCGTTACTAACAACTTTGAACCAATTATTATATTTTTTAAAATTTAAACTTTTTTGAAATTCAAATTTCCCGCTCAACTAATGGAAGCCATGTTGCTCGAATTGGTAATTCTGTGGAAGATTTTGACATTTGCTTTGTATTTGTATATATTGATTTTGGCTTAACTATTGCATTATAGTCTTCAAATTAACGTATTGTGCACTGATAATAAAAATAATTATTTCTTTAATATTTCTCTAAATCATAAGGAATGTACAGATTTTAAATTAATTTATTTACACCACCGTCTTCACTTTTGACAGATATATACTTTGTTATCAAAAAAGTGACATTGTTGTTCTACAAGGCTCGTTCTATTGAAGATGTCAATATTTACACGGAGATGAAATCAGAAATTTGAATTAAAAGGCGCTAAATTATTTGTTTCGAGGTAATAATGTATATTGGATAATTGAAATAAAGGAGAATCAAATATAAAATGGAAGAAGCTGAGAGCATAATTTCACTTGCAAGAATTTGCAGAGCTTGTTTAAATGAACGTACACAAATGAAACCTTTATTTGATGCTCGATTAGCTGAAATGATGATGGCTTGTGCTAATATTGTGGTAAGAAATAATATATATTTATATACAAAATGCTATTTCAAGTTGCAGTTGCTTTAAGACTCTTGTTATAATGGACCTAACCTTTCTTACTTGTTCAAACGCTATTAGACTATTTGAACTTTTGCAAATTTATAAAAATAATGATAAATAATATATATATATATATATATATATATATATATACTTATATATCTTAGTCAATCTATAAACTAACCTATAATTAAATTACTTCTCATTTAATTCAATTATCTCAAGTATAAATAATTCAAATTCTCCTCGACCAATGTTTCAAATAGTGTTCTGATTATATATATATATATGTATATGTATATATTTCTTTTTCAGTTAAATGAAGGCGATGGTCTCCCAGCACAGCTTTGTGTTCAATGTGTAACCGCAGTCAGTCGAGCATTCTATTTTAAAGAGCTCTGCGAAAGAAATGATGCTACTTTGAGACAATTAGTACTTTTGCATCAACCGACACAAACTTATGAAGAACCGTTGAAATATGAACTGCTGAATGTTATTGTTGAATATCCAACAGGTATAAATTGTAGTTTTGTTCAGAAATTTATTTAATTTCTGAAATTCAAACCTTTTTATGTTTATCACGCAAAACATGCGCAAGGCGCAAGATATATACTGCCAATTTTTTATATTCTTAAAATTATTGATGTTGCTACATAATTTTTATTATATATGTGTATATTGTTTTATACAGTTATTCGAACAGAATTAAAAGAAATTCTTCATTGAAAATTGGATTTGATATACTACATTTATTAAAATAACAGATTTTATTGTTCATGGAAAAGTATCTACTTACTTCATTTTATGCATTTATTTATATAGGGTACAATCCGAATAAATCTACCTCCAAAAGCTTGTAATATAAATTGAATGACTTACAAAACTTTCTCAGAGTTTAATTTGTAGAATTCTTGGCATTTATTATGTTGTACTTGCTAAAATAGTTTCTACATATATTTATATAAAACTAAGGGCTAATACTTATATGAAAATATTGTAAATAAATCAAAAACTGCAAAATAATGTAAAATATCTGAACATCACCAAAAATTTGAATAAACAACAAATATAATATATAATATAATAATACTCGTAATAGGTAGTTGGATATATTGTAAATTCATAAAACTTTAAATCAAGAATTGGCGTTTTTTGGCTTGAATTTCATTTTGCTAGTGATTTTGTAAACCTTCTAGCTGAAATAATGTCTAAGAAACTAATTATACCATTTTTATTATACATTTTACAAGCAACGACATAGTATTTAAAAGAACCTCAATTTATAAATATGAAATTTGCTTTGTCATAATACACTGAAAATCTAGTTTCTATTAATATAAACAAATTATAATGTCCGAAATGAAAATTTAAAGTTATTTGAAGAAACTTAAAAAATGTTCTAAATCCATGTAATGGAAATTATCAAAATACTAAAGTCCGCATTTTGACTACGAATTATTCAAAATTTCAATATCTAAGTGTATACAACAGTTTTCACTAGATGTTAGTAAATTTTATCTAGTTTTTACTAATGTAAACAAACTATTATGTCCGAAATAAAAATTAAAAGTTATTTGAAGAATAGTAAAAAATGCTCAAAATTCGTATCAAAAATTATGAAGTCCGCATTTGAACTACGAATTATGCAAAATTTTGTTATCCAAGTGTATATAAGTAAAAAATTTTGCTAAATTCTAGTGAATTTTGTCAATGCGAACAAATTATAATTTTCGTAACGAAAATTTAAAGTCATTTCAAGTATTGTAATAAAATGTGTTAAATTTTACATATTACTTATTTTTTAAATACTAAATATACTAAATTCTATAATAAATGACGGTAAACTAAATCAAATGAATCTAAAGAAAAACTCTTCATTTATCATATGCAAACTGAATTTAAAATTAGTAACATTCAAAAGGACATAAATACCAGCACCAGACGTCAGGACGGGTAGTTTTACCCGCCCCGCCCATACAAAATAATTTTGCTTTTCATGTATGCTAATATTTTTGCTATCTATAAGTCTCGTTACAAGTCATAATTTTAAAAATTATCTTCTATATATATAAAAATAAGTCGGGTTTTCCTTCCTGACGAAATAACTCCAGAACGCACGAACCGATTTCGATAATTTTGCATTCGTTGGAAAGGTCTCGGGCTCTGCAAAGTTTATAGCTAAGAAAATTAGTGGTGCATGGCATCGTGCCCTAATGCAAATTGCTGGAATTTCACGCACAATAATTAAAAATTCGAGTAATGACATTAGTGAGAAGTATCAAAATTATCCTTGGTTAAGTCAACGAGCAATTCTTGCCGCAAAGAATAATGCACTGAATTTCACCATTCAATCAAAAATTGCTGGCGATTTGGTGACATACCAATAATTCCGACTGGTTTTCCGTTTGACTTCAAACAATTGCAATTTCCAGTTCGCCTTGCGTTCGCAATAACAAATCGCAAGGCCAAGCGCTTAGTGTTTGCGAGATAAATTTCAAATAGATTATTTAGAAAATCTTTGTTTTTCACATGGGCAGTTATACGTTGCCCGTTCACGAGTTGGAAAACCATCCGCTTTGTTTGTGTTAACGTCAGACCAAAAAACAAAAAATGTGGTTTACCAAAGAGCATTTTAATGAAACGGATAATTGGCGGATCACTTTCATTTACTTAGAGAAGTTCAACTAAAAAACAGTTAATTTTTGTAATCGAAATAAATTCATTACTGTTGTGCAATAAAATCAAATTTTTCCTTTTCAAATATAAAACAAACAAAAAATTTCTACATCTTTTTCACGAAACCATCTGGTGGCGAAACGGAGTTCGTCGGGTTTGCTAGTCTTATTATAAAATATTCTATTATTCCGGTTATATTTAATTCCCTTACAGAACTCACAGACACAATGGGTGGTAATTTAATTCTACACACCGAAAAGTTGCCTCAAATTCAAGACATCGAACCCGAACCAGACCCCACAACATTATTCATCGAATCTTCTGCTCCCAGTCCCCTTGCACCAGATTCTCTGAACGATGAACAAATGACCAATGATAAATTAATAGACCTGCAAGAAATAATTATGAGTCCAGGAATTGACTATATATCAGGTGTAGATCAATCGGTTGCCGTCTCGATTGGAAATGCAGAAAATGTGACATTAGATAATACAAATGTGACGTTGGACAATACGACTTTGGAAAATGTTATTTTAGAAAATGCATTGTCGGAAAACGTCGTACATGAGAATATTGTTATGGAAAATAAAATAGATGCAAGGAAAAGTGATAGTGCAGTATCGAAAAACACGAATGAATTTGTTACTTGTGAGGTAAGAATTTAATTTAAATTTATAAATACTATTATTTATGAAAATAGAAATAGAAGGATAGAAAATTGGATATATATTAAATTAAATAACTCTGCTTATTTTTAATGAAAATAAAGTGAACACACATTTTATACTAAAATCAAAATAATATACGAATATATTTCGAAAAGCAAAGGCATTTACCATATTTTTAAACGGTTTTCAAAGTTTTCAGTTGATTTGCAACGTTTTTAGATTTGCAACGTTTGGTCGAGAAGATTGTTAGACGATTTACAAGATTGTTAGACTATTTACAGCGTTTCTAGATGATTTTCAAGATTTTTAGACGATTTGCAAAATTTTCAGATGAATTGCAAGGTTTCTAAACGATTTACAAGATTGTTAGACGATTTACAGGGTTTTTAGATTATTTACAAGATTTTAATACGATTTGCAATGTTTTTAGATGATTCGCAAGATTTTTAGACGATTCACAAGGTTTTTAGATGATTTTCAAGGTTTTTAGACGATTTACAACGTTTTTAGATGATTTACAAGATTTTTAGACGATTTACAGGGTTTTTATATTATTTACAAAATTTTTATACGATTTACAACGCTTTTAGATGATTCGCAAGATTGTTAGACTATTTACAGGGTTTCTAGATTATTTACAAGATTTTTATACGATTTATAACGTTTTTTAGATGGTTTGCAACGTTTTTAAACGATCTACAAGATTGATTTACAATCTTTTCAGATGATTTACAAGATTTTTAGACAAATTACAACGTTTTAGACGATTTACAAAATTTTTAGACGATTACAAAATTTTTAGACGATTTACAAGATTTTTGGACGATTTGCAGGATTTTTAAACGATTTACAAGATTGTTAGACGATTTACAACGTTTTTAGATCATTTACAAGATTTTTATACGATTCACAAGGTTTTTATACTATTTAAAAGGTTTTTAGACGATTTGCCACGTTTTCAGCTGATTTGCAACGTTTTTAATCGATCTACAAGATTATTAGACGAATTACAACATTTTTAGACGATTTATAAGATTTTTAGACGATTTACAAGGTTTTTAGATTATTTACAATATTTTTGTACGATTTACAATGTTTTTAGATGATTCGCAAGATTTGTAGATAATTTACAAGATTGTTAGACTATTTACAGCGTTTTTAGATGATTTTCAAGATTTTTAGACGATTTACAAGATTTTTAGATAAATTGCAAGGATTTTAGACGATTTACAAGGTTTTTAGACGATTTATAAGATTTTTAGACGATTTACAAGGTTTTTAGATCATTACAAGATTTTTATACGATTTACAATGTTTTTAGATGTTTCGCAAGATTTTTAGACTATTTACAGCGTTTCTAGATGATTTTCAAGATTTTTAGACAATTTACAAGATTTTTAGATGAATTGCAAGGTTTTTAGACGATTTACAAGGTTTCTAAACGATTTACAAGACTGTTAGACGATTTACAACGTTTTTAGATGATTTACAAGATTTGTAGACGATTTACAAGATTGTTAGACTATTTACAGCGTTTCTAGATGATTTTCAAGATTTTAAGACGATTTACAAGATTTTTAGATGAATTGCAAGGTTTTTAGACGATTTACAAGGTTTCTAAACGATTTACAGGGTTTTTAGATTATTTACAAGATTTTTATACGATTTACAATGTTTTTAGATGATTCGCAAGATTTTTAGACTATTCACAAGGTTTTTAGATGATTTTCTAGGTTTTTAGATTATTTAAAAGGTTTTTAGACGGGTTGCTACGTTTTCAGATGATTTGCAACGTTTTTAATCGATCTACAAGATTATTAGATGAATAACAACGTTTTTAGACGATTTACAAGATTTTTAGACGATTTACAAGGTTTTTAGATTATTTACAAGATTTTTATACGATTTACAATGTTTTTAGATGGTTTGCAACGTTTTTAAACGATCTACAAGATTGATTTACAACTCTTTCAGATGATTTACAAGATTTTTAGACGAATTACAACGTTTTAGACGATTACAAAATTTTTAGACGATTTACAAAATTTTTGGACGATTTGCAAGATTTTTAAACGGTTTAGAACGTTTTCAGTCGATTTGCGACGTTTTCAGATGGTTTGCAATATTTTTAAACTATCTACAAGGTTTTAGACGATTTGCAACTTTTTCGAACGATTTGCAACGTTTTTTAGACAAATTGCCAGAATCGATTTTCATTGTGGAAACAGAAGGAAATATACTGACATGCAAACTGAAAAACGGATAGAAAAGGAATTCTACTGTCGAGCAAATTAAATATCTTAGATAGAAAATGAGAAAAAGACTCTACTGACGAGCAAATTAAATGTCTAGAAAAAAGCAGAAAATGACTTCTGATAAGCAAACTGCAAAAAGTTTTGAAAGTCGATATAAAGCGATTTGCAACAATTTCATACGATTTTCAATATATTTATACCTTTTCAGACAATTTTTAATTTACAATTTTCTAGTATAAAATATCCAAGTATTATAAATAATTCTTTCATACGAAAGTTTCACTTCAATAAATAAAACATCCCTGGCCCTTGTTTAAATAACAGTTTTAAATACATATGACTAATATACGAATTAGAAGTTTCACTTCAATAAAAAAGAGCGCTAAACGAAGCAGCGTTAAGCGGGCTATTACTTTAAATAATATATTACGTACAAAATGCAAAATATAAATGATTTTTGTGTTTATTTAGGAATGTGGAAAACAATTGAAAGGTCCAAAAGTGCTAGCCAGACACATGAAAACCCATCTAGCTATTAAACCTTATGTGTGTGAAATTTGTAGTAAAGGTTTTCCAGAATCTGGTAGTCTGGTAAGTTTAGAGATCATAATAATTTACCTATCATAATTATTATATTATAACTGTGTATTATTTCTTTAGGTCAAGCATATGAGGAGGCATAAAGGCGAGAAGCCTTACATGTGTAACACTTGTGGCAAACGGTAATTTAATATATCTTTAATCATATGTAAGAAATATAAAGTGATTAATTTTTTTGTACAGATTTTACGAAAGCAATGTTCTCAGAATCCATATGCGTACTCATACAGGTGAGAAGCCATTCAGTTGCAACGAATGTGGGAAATGTTTTGCTCAAACTGGACAATTGGAAATACATAAAAAGATACATCTTAGCGAGAAAACTAATATATGCGAAGTTTGCCATAAAGGTAAGATAATAACAAAAAATTATATATAGTGGAATAAATCGAGGATTAACGAACCGCGGGTAAAAGAATCTACTTCTATTATCTCAATTTTTTTAATTATACTATTTTAAAGTAGAGGGCAAAAGATGTGTACCTGGGTGCACATTGTCAATTTTAAAGCTAAAGTATTTTTTTGGTTTTGAGCACTAGGGAATGCAATACAGATGGAAAATTTCAATACCGGTATTTCGGTAATTTTTCATTTTAAAACTGGAATACCGGTAAATTACCGGTATTTTTATTATCTTAAACAAACGTAAACAAAATTGAAAGTTACTAGTACAAATATAAAAAATGTATATACAACTACTATATTCAACTAAACAATAAAATAAAAGAATAATTTTATTTTTTTAAATAATAATTTAACAAAATTATATCCAATTTAATTAATTCATTATCACTATCGAGTATATTGAGTACTTTTCACCAAAAACAAACTTATGAGTAAGAAAGACCAGAAACTCATAAAAGATCATATTACATTATTATAATAAACTGTATTGTCTGTATCCGATGTGTTAAATTAGCATAATCTCCAATATTTTAAAAAAATAATTTTTCTACACTAATTTAAGATCGGACACTTAGTCGAGATGAATAATAAGTTACTATAATTG
This sequence comes from Ctenocephalides felis, assembly GCF_003426905.1. Lineage (NCBI taxonomy): Eukaryota > Metazoa > Arthropoda > Insecta > Siphonaptera > Pulicidae > Ctenocephalides > Ctenocephalides felis. Next base: position 71,144,731 of record NW_020537324.1, read on the forward strand.
TTGAGTATTCTTATTTAAAACAATGTGATGCTTCTATAGCATTTTCAAACTTCGAAACGTTTTCAAAAAATAATATTTTATAATTGTAATAAGAAGCAAAAATATTTAGTAATTGTCATAATTATTATGTACAAAGTTAAAAAAAATAAAGATTACGCAGGGGTAATCTGTTTGATATAAAATATTTTGGAGCAAATTAAAAAACTGTTGCATTTTTACATAAGATGAAACAAACATCATTCTCTATCAGTCCTATTCTATTTATAGTAACACGATTTGTAGCCCTTAGTAAAGCAATAAATATTCAGTTTAATGACGAGTTGATATAATATTTGACATTTGTTTTTTTCTATAGAATCACTTGAAGCTTCTGCTGTTTATGCGATTATGGAATTTAAAGATAAATTTGTTCAGAAAAATTTAAATTTTATTGTATCATGTATCAAATAGCGCTTATGTAAAAATACCGAAAATACCGGTATTTTTGGGGTAAATACCGGTAAAAATATCGCCGAAAAATCGAGCGGTATACCGGTAAACCGGTATTGCATTCCCTATTGAGCACTGCTGTTTAGTTTATGAGACCTTGATATAAATCTTAAGTTATATGTTATATGTTATTTATTTGTTTTATAAGGTGTTTTATCTCTGATGATGAATTAAATTGAAGCTTCTCTAAACTTATTTCTTTAGTTATTTATTTGATATGTGCTATTTGCTGTACTGTAGTTATTTCGGTGTTCACAGTATAATTACTAGAACTCAAATTGGAGCTTTGTTCTTTACCCTATCCTCCTCATTTCTCGTTAAATAAAATATGTTATGACTATAATATATTTATCATATATAAGTTAACCATATTTACGTAATCAAATATATAATTAAAAATTATGAACGTCAATTTCAGATTTTAGATTGCCTTGGCAATTGAAAATTCATATGAGGGTGCATACTGCCGAGAAGCCTTACGCTTGTACATATTGTGATAAAAAGTAAAGTATAATATACTTGTATATACTTTTTTTATGATATATTGTTTATATTTATTTATGAATTTTGCTTGAAAACGCAACAAAGGTTGTGAAACAAAAAAGATTTTTCTTATAATAGATATTTTTAGCAAAATTCCATATATTACGTCTTTATGGATTAGTTTAAATTGACATTTTTGGTAATTTCAATTATTGATTTATTTTGTAGATTTGCCCAAGGTGGAAATCTCACTATTCATTTAAGAACCCACACTGGCGAGAGGCCTTACATTTGCACAGTTTGTGGAAAGGGGCATGCCAGTAGCGGAGAACTACAAGTTAGTATTAGTAAATCTGACATTCATTTCTGCATAAAAATTATATTGAAACTAATATCTCCGAAACGTCTGGAGTCTCACCGTCAATACGTATCGAATGTTTTTTGAATAACTCAAATCAGTTGATCCGTGCTGTTGAAAACGTGGACGAAAAATTGTATCCAAACATACATCAATTTTTTCTAAGGTATTCCAAAATGTTCAAAAACCTCTGAAACGCAAAGATATGCAAAAATTTTCGATTTTTGAACGGTTACGATAACTTATCTCACGGGAAGTTAATAGATTGTAAATTTATTTTTTATATTTCAAAAACCTAACAAATACAATAGTGATGTAACGAATTAATGGCACTTTAATGAATTTATATGGAAAAAACTTCTTCGAGATACGAGCTTGTATTAAACTCGTATTTCATGGTATTACGTTATATTTGTTAGGGTTTATACAAAATCCGACATTTCAGAAAACCGGTTTTCGAATTTTAATTTTACTAAAAAACCGGTTTTAACCGGTTTTCGAATTTTATATAGAAAATAAATTTTTTCTCGAATATTCTGTAATTTATCCGCAAATTTCGTGTAATTCAGAAGCAGTATTTGACTGAATTTATTTATTGTTCAATTTTATAGATAGTAAATAAAATTATTTTAATTTTAATTAGTAAAACTAAAAAAATAATGGTTTATCTTAATTAAATAACTTTGAAAATAATTATTCGTTATTTATGCATCATTTTCACTTATAAGAATGAAAATATTTTTATGATAGTGAAAGGAAAGTTTTCGAATAAATAAAAATAATACAGTTTTAAATAAAAAAATGCATTAAATTAAAAAAAAATAAAAAAATATTAGATACATGTTGATACATACTTGTTAATACCAATTCTAGTTTTAAAAACAATTAAGCTTAATTCGGGTATTTGTTTCGAACAATTTTAATTAATTAATAATTAATTAATTTTAAAAAATCTGATTATTTTTTTTGTTTAATAAAATATGATTTGAAAAAACTGAGAACGTCTATCGAATTGCTACTTAGACATGTCCTTTGATTTCTCACAAAATTTTCTGAAATAGAAAATACTTTCATACTTGAGACGAAATTATGCTTAATTGTTTTTAAAGCCTGATATAATAATTCTAATTTTTTTTTGTTCTTTAATTTATGACTTCTAGGGTTAAAAACTTTTTTTTTTAAGTTTGAGTAGAGGAAGTTACTTCTTCAAGAAGAAGTCACATTGTTTCAAATTAATATACATTCTGGTATAAAACTCTAAATTAATATATACAAAACCTTTCTGGGAACTGATCAGATATCAAATGCTATTGAACCGATATCTTTAACCGAAGAATCAAAACGCTTTCATCTATCTTTTATATTTGGCTACATTTGTCATTTTCCATTTATACAGTGAAAACCGACTTTTTTCACTAGAAAACCGGTTTTCGAATTCCATAATTTTTGCCAAAAAAACGGTTTTTGAAAACCGACAAACCCTAATATTTGTATAAGTATTACATATTTAAATAAATCTATTTCTCAGGCTCATAATCGCAAACATACAGGTGAAAAGCCGAAAATGAGAGCAACATGCAATATTTGTGGTAAACAATGTCCTAACAATAGCGAGATGAGAGTCCATATGAGGTATTACTTTTAAATTCATAAAATTGGTTTGAACATTTTTAAGTTTTTTGTTTTAATTTGATTTAGATCTCATACTGGAGAAAGGCCACATTTTTGCAACATCTGCAATAAAGGTTTTGTGTTATCGTCTCATTTAATAGTGCATATGAGATCTCATACAGGCGAACGACCTTATGTTTGCGTCCTCTGCTCTAAAGGTAAGGAAAAAAATTCATTTTTTGAAAAAAAAAAAAATCAGATATTTCTCCATGACCTTTTTTAGGCTTTGCGAGTTCCTCGGTTCTTAAGAAACACAATTATGTTCATACTGGTGAAAAACCTTATGAATGTAAGGTATGTGGAAAAAGGTTCACACAACCTGGAGCTCGTACTGCACACGTTAAGGCTGTCCATGAAAAAGTAAAAGCTGTTACTACTTAAACGAAAATCATAAATTAACCAAAATATTTAATTTGGTATAATAATATAGCTCTACTTATTAAGTACTGTAGAAGTTAAAGTTAATTAAATCTTAACTTTAGTGTTTCTGCGAACAGCTGACCAATTATAGCATTTAGCAATGACATTGTCAATTTTAATGATTTTGAAAATTATAACTGGCTCTGTAAGAGAAAAAAAATTGCTTGAAACAAAAATCCATTAATATGATTAATTTTTGATCTCCTCAATTATTTGATATAACTATTTCTAATATCTTTTTTACAAATTCGAAACTATTTAGATTTATTGAAATTAATTAATAAAATCTTTGATCAGTTTAATATTTTTCCCACAAAATTAAAAACTGTTCCACTTATTTTTCTTTCTCTTAAAGAGCTGTGTAATAGTGTAATAGTGTTTATATAAATTTGCGGTGTAGCTATAAGTTGTAAATTTAGCATTCCTACGAATTATTTCAATTCATATTTAGATATAGCAATTGGCAATAAATTAATATATTACATTAATATGTGTAGTGTAATAGCTGTTGTGATATTTAGCATAATTTAATTTATAGACAAAGGGTCAATAAAATATATTATATTAATATATTGAAGTAACAACATTGTTTCAGTTAGATAATTATACTAATTAGAAAGTTAATAAACATCTTTTATACTTCTAAGTGGTAAGGGTTGATCACACCTAAGATTTTTTAAAATTTTTTTGGATCAATTTTTATTAACTTCCCGTAGAGTAAGTTACAGTAATCGCAAAAAAAATCGAAAATGAAATTTGTTATATATCTTTACGTTTCAATGGTTTCTGAACATTTGGGCGCATCTTAGAAAAAATTGATGTATTTGTGTGTGTGTGTGCGGATATAAATTTTCGACGATTTCGGAAACACGGTTTAACCGATTTCAATTATTCAATATACGAATATATACGAATCGAATGTTTTTTGAAATATTCAAATCGGATCAGTGGGAAGTTAAAAAGTTCCAAAATATTTCAAAAAGTATAAAAAAATCCAATATTTTAGAAAGATCATTTTTAACTTCCCGAAGGAGAAGTTTATGTTTTCATCAAAAAATCCGATTCGCTAATTTTTCAAACCATTCTGAATCGAATGAGACCAAATTTGGAAAAAGTATGTGTATGTGTGTGCGTGTGAACAGATTTTTTGCCGTAAATCGACGTTTTCTCAAAAACGGTTGGACCGATTTCAAAAATTTAAAAGCCATTCGTTTTGTGCGACGAATGGCCGAACCGTTTCTTTGTAAATCGCAGAAAAGTGAAAAATTTTTCGTCCACGTTTTAGCCCGTAATTCTTAATTCATTTTGAAAATTCAAAAACCGTTTTAAAGATATTGTTTGGGAATTGTGCTGATTAGTTTTTGGTAGAGATCGGTCGGGCCATTTTCTTGTAATGAAGTTTAAAAAAAAAAATCGACGATTTTTAACTTCCCGAAGGAGAAGTTTATGTTTTCATCAAAAAATCCGAATTGATAATTTTATGTTTTCTCGATGTTTCAAGCCATTCTGAATCGAATGAGACCAAATTTGGAAAAAGTATGTGTGTGTGTGTGTGTAAGTGTATGTGAACAGATTTTTTGCCGTAAATCGACGTTTTCTCGAAAACGGCTGCACCGATTTCAAAAATTTAAAAGCCACTCGATGTATCTCGATGAGGACTATTGTTTGTGCGACGATCGGCCAAGCCGTTTCTTTATAAATCGCAGAAAAGTGAAAAAAATTTCGTCTACGTTTTAGCCCGCAATTCTGAATCGACTTTGAAAATTCAAAAACCGTTCGAAAGATATTGGTTGGGAATTGTGCTGATTAGTTTTTGGTAGAGATCGGACGGGCCGTTTTCTTGTAATAAAGGTCAAAAAAAAAATTCGATGATTTTTATGATTATTTTTTTGACGGTAGATACCATAGTCTTCTAGATCATACTAAAATATTACGGCCCTACGATAATTGGTTTAGCTTTAAAAATTCCTCAAAGTTTGCAAAAATGACTATGGTCTTATTGGCATTTGTCAAAATTAGAACTTGCATCGACGTTTGCTCAAAAACGCCTAAACTGATTTCAGAAATTTAAAAACCATATGATGTATCTCGATGAGGTTTATCGTTTCTCAGTTTTGTGCGACGACCGGCTGAGTCGCTTCTTTGTAATTTGAAAAAAAGTGTTAAACTTTGCGTCCACATTTAAGCTCAAAGTACCGAATCGATTTTAAAAAATCAAAAACTGTTCGAAAGATATTAGTTGGGAATGATACTGATTAGTTTTAGGTGAAAATCTACCGAGCCGTTTTCTTGTAATTAACTGTTGAAAAAAAATTTAAGCCGATTTTCATGGAACTTTTTTGGCGATATATATCATGGTCTTATAGAACTTACTGAAATATTACGCCCTTACAACAGGTAGTTCAATTTTAAAAATTCATCAAAGTTTGAGAACATGAGTAGTTTTTTTTTGACGTTGGTTAAAATTACAATTAGAGGATTTACTTGGTATAACGATGGTAGTTTTTTGTCTTAATGAACATACTAAACCATTAACGTCCTGTGGAATCTGATTCAATTGTATAAATTGTTGATTTTTGAAAATTTGCTTTTAGAAAATACTCCGAGTTAACGTGTTCGTTCGTTTTCAATTATGTGCAATAAATCCACTCGGAGAATACTTTTAATCGCTCATAAATTCATTTATATTTAATTGATTATTTTACACATATCGGGAAGTTCATGTAACTTGCCTCAAGGCTAAATGCCAATACCAACTAGTTCTCAAAAATTTTTAAAATTTCGAAATTTGATTTTTTTCAGTTTTAAAAGAAATTTGAATCTTTTTAAAAAAATATATTTTTGGTATGGGAAGTTCCAGCAATTTGCCTCAAGCAATGCCATGCACCACTAGTTATAATTTACTCCTGACTCTCACCTCTTCTCCATGGCGTCATAACGCCGAACAAAAACATATCGCATCATCATCATCACGACGACTACTATAGTCTGAGAGCCAGTGAACTATTTGACTGACCTGTTTTCTCGGAGCTAGAATTTTTTTGAATGATATTTCATTATCGGTACATTAAGAAAGTGCCGGTCTGGCAAGCATCTCGCGATTGCGTCATCATCCCTCGAGTATTTGAAAATGTAAAAAAATTTTTTTTTTAATTTGCTTTCACAAGGCTTAAATTTTGAGGGTGTATTCTTTTAACTGTTCAGAAAGCATATGTAGAATGACAGACCATTCTGACGATTGCAAGGGTCTGCCAGACGAGTACATAATAGTCACGACGCGCAAGGGTGTGGGCGCATTGCCATACATGATCGACTAATACCCTTGTATTTGAATAATTTATACGCCATTTTGAAGGTCATTCTCTTTTAGTACTGCGAATATTGTTCAAATCAAATTTGTGGAAGACATTTAAAAATTGAAGAAACCAGAACCAGTACTAATAATATTGTTTGAAAAAAAATGTAATAAAATTCAAATAGTTTAATTGTTGTAGATCTTAAGAGTCTTCTTATGGTAAAAAAATCCTTGAAATATCCGTTATGCAATTTTTATTTGAGTCTCATATCTGGAAAATAAAAATTAAGAGCAGTATCAAAAAAGAATATACAATATGAAAATAATTGTAATGATAAAATACTTAAAGTAGGAAAATAGTAAAATAATTTAGAATAAAAATTAGAAAAGGTATTGAAAAGGGAAAAAAATTGTAACTGTTGCAAAAAAAAGTATTAATTAGTAACAGTAGGCATTTCATTATCAAAATAATGTTTGATATCGAAATTGGCAAACTCGGAAGTATCGAAGAAACTTTGAGCTTTTAAAAGTTTAACAATAGTATTATGAAATTGACGATCATTCAGTTTCCCAATATGTAGTGGGAGTAGATTAAAAAGCTGTACTCCTCTTCCGTCTATGGTATTAAAAGATGTTTCCAGTTTAAAAGTTGGTCCTTTTATAGTCAAATTTCTTGTTTTATAATAGGAATTCAACATGGAGGATAGGTTGAAGCGTTCAGGATTATTCTTTATGAATGACAGCGTAATTAGCAAAAATATACAGGGAACAGTGAGAATGTTATATTGTCGGAAAAGATTCCTACATGAGGATAAGGAACTGAGGGAAAAAATTATTCTTAATGCTCTTTTCTGTATTTTGAATATATCCTTTAAGGATGATGAGAATCCCCAAAATTGTATTCCATAAGCAAAATGCGAATAGAAATTTGAATAATAAATTGAAAGAAGGCAATTTAAACTAACTTTTGATTTAAGAATTCTCAACATGAAACAGGTTTTAGTTAACTTAGGTACAAGTATGGAATGAATATGATTGTCCCAGTTTAAGTTTTTTTGTAATTGGATGCCTTGAAATTTTGACACTGAGGAAAATTCAAATTGAATGCTATTGATAGTTAAAGAATTGATCTCATGACTTATCCTATTTACTGTTCGAAAAGACATAATTTGGGTTTTGTCATTATTGAGCAAAAGATTATTAGAATTGAACCAATTCGAAATTGACTTCATAACTAGATTTAATTTTTTATTTACTTCTTCTAAGGAATTGCTTTTTATAATCACACAAGTGTCGTCGGCAAAAAGAATAAATTTACAGAGATCTGTACATTTTGGCAGATCGTTTATGTAGATGAGAAATAATAATGGTCCGAGAGTTGAGCCCAGAGGGACACCGAGCTTAATATTTTGTTTGTCTGAGATAATTACTGAACCACGATCATTAAGATAAACAGATTGAGTCCTATTTGATAATGAAATATCATTCAAAAAAATTCTAGCTCCGAGAAAACAGGTTAGTCAAATAGTTCACTGGCTCTTGGACTACTATATATACGGCGACGAACAAAACTATCTTGTCTCTGTGTCGGTGTTAAAACTCTGCCTCTGGAAAAGACTCAACTCAACTCAACCCAACACACTCTCAACTCATTCCACACACCGACAGGAATGTGCATCTCGAATCGAAACACGACGAAGAAGACAGTCAGTTTAAAAATATTGTATACAATACGATACAGTGCTGTGCCGCGATTAATAAATAAATATATCTGTTTACTATAATAAATAAATTAATTAAAAATTATATACAGGTGACAGATAAATGGTAAATTGTGCAAGTGACCAAAATAGTTATGTTGGTGTAGAGGTGTAGTGACTGTGGCTGCTTCGAGGTTGGGAATACTATCGAAAACCCGGTGACAGTTTTTATACAAATATGGTAAGCGATAATAATTAATTATAAATATTTTTTAGATATGACCCGACAGACATTGTCCTTTACTTACGTCTACAATTCAAAAGTTCCAAATATTTTAATATCCTATCCTTTACTTTTTAATATCCTATTCGATGAGCTGACTTTGTGATTCATTTATGGTCTTAGCATAAGCAGTATAAGAGATTCAGAAAAAAAGTAGTTGGGTGTATGGCATCGTGCAAATTGCTGGAACTTCCCGATATGTGTAAATAATCGACTTAATCAATAAAATATAAATTAATTTATGAGTGATTATAAGTATTCCGAGTAGATTTATTACACATCATTGCAAACGAACGAACGAACACGTTAACTCGCAGTATTTTCAAAAAGCAACTTTTCAAAAATCAACAATTATTATATTTGAACCAGTTTCCGTATGATTTTAATGGTTTACTATATTTATTAAGACCAAGTACTATATTGTTATACCAAGTAAATCGTCTAATTTTAATTTTAGCTAACGTCAAAAAAACTACTCATTTTCTCAAACTTTCATGAATTTTTAAAATTAAACTACTTGTCGTAAGGCCGTAATATTTCAGTAAGTTCTATAAGACCGGGATATATATCGCAAAAAAAAGTTCCATAAAAATCGGCTTAAATTTTTTTTCAACAGTTAATTACAAGAAAATTGCTCGATAGATTTTCAACTAAAACTAATCAGTATCATTCCTAAATGATATCTTTCGAACAGTTTTTCAATTTTTCAAAATTGATTCGGTAGTATGAGCTTAAATGTGGACGAAAAGTTTAACACTTTTTTTCAAATTACAAAGAAATGTCTCGGCCGATCGCTATACAAAACTGAGAAAAAATAATCCACATCAAAATACATCGATTGGCTTTTAAATTTTTGAAATCGGTTCAGACGTTTTTGAGCAAACGTCGATGAAAGTTATAATTTTGACAAACGCCAAAAAAACGACACTAATTTTTGCAAACTTTGACGATTTTTTAATTTTAAACGACTTGTCTTAGGACCATAATATTTTAGTATGATCTATAAGACTATGGTATCTACCGTCAAAAAAAAAATCGTGAAAATCGTCGAAAAAAAATTTTTTTGTTAAAAAACTAATCAGGTCGATTCCCAACCAATATGTTTCGAACAGTTTTTGAATTTTCAAAATCGATTCAGAATTGCGGGCTAAAACATGGTCGAATTTTTTTTTCACTTTTCTGCGATTTACAAAGAAACGGCTCTGCCGATCGTTGCACAAAAAGGCACAAATGCTAGTCCTTATCGAGATACATCTAATGGCTAAACGTCGATTTACGCAAAAAAAATCTGTTCACACACACACACATACTGTTTCCAAATTTGGTCTCATTCGATTCAGAATGTCTTGAAACTTCGAGAAAACATAAAATTAGCAATTCGGATTTTTTTATGAAAACATAAACTTCTCCTTCGGGAAGTTAAAATATTACTCATTAATTTGAAGTATTCATAAGTCGATAAACAATTGGGGTCATAGGCACGTAGCCATCGGCACCGTTTCCTTCCGTATAAATTATGGCGATAATAAATATTTAATTATTATTTAACAATAATTAATATCACTTCTGAATACAAATGACGATCAAGTCAAAGACAATCCCGTTAAATTACGACACTGAATGACCTCGAGATGTCAACTTGCCGGTTGCCGGCAAGACGGACGACAATTTATTTATATATAAAAAAAAATTAAAATAAATCAGGAGTTTGTGGATATCCGATGGTACATGGTTGAGTCACTAGAGTCCATCGTGGTCTAATGGTTAAGAACGTGGGGTGGCATAAATTGATTCCAACTTCAAAGAAGTTGCTCGACTTGACATACAAAATATAAATAACTATAAGTAGCAGTTACTTATTAAAAAAATAAAATTAAATAAAAATAAATTAATTTTCAATAAGCTCATATAATTATTCAAAAATTAATTATTATGTGAAATTTTATTTAAATATTATGGTATGCAATAAATTAATTAAAATTTATAGGCATACATTTCGTATCGAATTCGAATTGTTACACTGATTTATTAACCTAATTATTCAAAAATGAAATTTTTATTACCCGAACTATTTGCAAAATTGTTATCAATTTTTATGCTTTCAAAATTCGCATATTTTTACATTTCACGCAACATTTAATAAAAAGTTCAGAATATATCTCAGAATAACAAGTGATTTAAAACAAACAAAGGAGTGATTTAAAATGAATCAAAACAAATACTCGCCTGTTTTCATTTATGAAATTGATGAAAGACGTATTCATAAGCGATCATTATTCTCACATCGTTATTTGCTATCGCTATTTGTCACATTATGTATTCTAATAATAATCTTATCTATGATAATGGATATTGTAATAGATTCTGATAGGAATCTTATAGGAAGACGGTGTTGCAATAAATTTACAAATAGGATTGTAATTAATGCTGAATTAAATTTTTTTTTCTGTTTATTTTTTATAGCAATCTATACAAATATAACTAGGACAATAAATATTTAATTAATTTCATGTAGTATTTTATTAGAAGTTTGCTTCTTAAGTCGCTTGCGAAAATAATCCAATATTAGTGAAAATTTACAGATTTTTTCAATTATATTATAGTACTTAATATATGGAATGTTACTAGATGTTATATTATTTAGCAGTTGTATTAAATATTGAAAACTAGTGGGGCGCATGGCATCGTGCCTTAAGGCAAATTGCTGGAACTTCTCGTACCAAAAATTATTACTTTTTTAAAAACGATTAACATTGTTGAAACAAATTTACTTAAAAAAAAATAGATTTTTGAGAAACTATAGATTTGACAAAAAATTACTTTTGACATATTTTGGAAATTCTGAACTTTATTTCAAAGTAATCGTACTGCTTCAACTGCCTAGAGACGAAATGTCAAAGCGCGTAAGCGCCGCGTCGCCGTCTAACGGATGAAAATTGGTACGGAACCCATAGGAATGTAAACAAAGTTTATACTTATTGTTAAAATCTCTATAAAATATCTGATAATTTGATGTACATATGTCTAATGTTTATTTTTGACTGCCAATTGGCATTTTTTTTACTTTTTACATTATATCTCCGAAATCGCTAGACCTGCCTTCATGAAAATTTGATCAGTTCTTCATCTTGTCAATACAAGTAAAATGCTTTTTAAATTATTAAAGTCGGACGCGCCGTTCTCTTAAAAACTAAATTACCATTTTTGGCACTTTTTGCCCCGTTTCTTTGGAATCGCTAGGAAATTGGAATGGCTAGACTTGCCTTTGCCAAAAACTATTCAGCACGTCTCCTTATCGATGCGAATGGAATGTTTTTTGAATTGTTCAAATCGGTTGATCGGTGTTCCCGAAATCGTCGACGAAAATTTGTATCCGCACACACATACACACACGCACACACGCACACACATACATCAATTTTTTTTAAGGTATGCCAAAATGTTCAGAAGGTTTTGAAACGTAAAGATATATAAAAATTTTCATTTTCGATTTTTTTGCGATCACTATAAAGTTTCAAAATTTCAAAAAATTTCATAATTTAAAATTGTGTCAAAACAATTAAATAATTTTAAAATTCTTAAAAATCTATTTCTCCAAAATTACCAAAATTTCAATTTAAAATCAATCAATCGATCAATTTCAAAAATGTTTATATTGCAATACGTGAAGTTCCAGCAATTTACCTCAAAGCATTATGGTACATATAACTAGTTTATTTTGGTTTGTTTAGATTTTGATATATTTTCTTGAGAACAAATAATATATCAAGTCGACATTGTTTCAGAATGCAAATCGTATAGTTATTTACGGTATACAACACTAGCAACCCTATTCCTCAAGCCAATTTTGAAAAAGCTCCCAAAGAAGATAAATATTTTCTGATGAAGCCCGATTCTGTTTCTTTTTCTTGAATATCTCGAGAACCAATCAAGACTTCGAATACATATTTAAAAAATGAACAACCAGCATTTTTGTAACATTAATCATATCGAATCCACTTTTTTTTATTATTATTATCTCTTTTATTTACAACTGTCCAGTAAAGGACATTCAATAAATTTGATGAATTTAGAATAGTCGGCTGAAAAGGGACATTGCATACTACAAGGGCATGTTGGAAAAAACAACTTAGTAGTTGTTTTTCCATTCGATATAAAATTCACAATATTTTATAGATAATTATATAATTTTAACTATTTACTTATTGAATAATTTCTTATAAATAATGATTAAGTTATTTCCATTTTTCATCAGAAGAGTTTGAACATCGTAAAGTATCCTTTATAAATTTGTGCCCACATAAATCTTAATTTTTTCAGTACTAGACCCATCTTTCCCAGTTCCCTAGTCACACATTTGTTTTGGCCCAGAGAGGTGTTGGCGCGTGTTGTGTGCAAGTAGGGTGCCTCTCATCAGAATAAATTGTGTGTTGTTGTAGGCTCTCATAGGATGTACCTATAGGTAAATAGGAGCAATGTGCTGTGTTGTGTTATGTTTCGTTCAAAGGCAGAGATTCACGGATATTCAAAAATAGAATAACAAAAATCCACGCGCTTAGCCCTGCATCGTAGGCGTCTTAGTCGGCGTCGGTTGCAAGTTCAGGCGCGAACGTTAAGAAGAAATATTATATATATATATATATATATATATATATATATACATATATATATATATATATATATACTAGCTGACCCGGCAAACTTTTTGCTAAGTAAGGTACATTCTAAACAATTTCTAGAGAATCAAAAATATTAATACCTTAAGTGTACGAAGATATGCGTTGTTTGAATGCTATATTCAAAGAGGTATTATAAAAACAATAAACCCCATTAGTTTGTCTATATTTTGTCAATACAATCAAACTGGAAGATTAATACACTTTCTATAGAAAATCTGGCATAATCCAATCCAAGTCTTTTTTTGGTGTTTCGACTTTTCGATTACGTTTCAAGTTTTTCAGATTCTTTTTGGATTCTGGATTTTGTGTATAATTGTGAATAATACTACTGAGCTTATACAAAATTTTCAAATTTTTGCGAGGAGAGATAGAAAATGAATTAAATATTTCTTCTTTGACCTGCTTTTTGAAAAGTTTCAAGTAACATTCGATGAATTAAAGTAAATTTAATAAAAAGTATATATGTAGAGCAGGACGAGGCACAAGGGTCCAATTTGACTTTGAGCAAATATAAACTATATTATGAAAACCATAACAATTATATCACAACAAATAACACATATCAAATGAACAATTATCTGACTACGTTCAGTAAACTGCCTTCTACTTCATCATTGTAGAAATGTGCTTTTTTTGTCTTTCAAAATTTTGTTATCTAGACCTTTTTACCCCATAAGCGGAGTAACTTGGAACGGCCAGATGGCAAACAGGTTTAATGTCTTATTTTCATTTTAAAGGTATTTTACAAAATAATTAAATACATTTTTAACTAATGTTAAAAAACTACCAACGGAAGAAAATACTTTTATTATGGATTTTCAAAGATTACCGTTTATCCCCGATAGCAAAGTCATGAGAATCAAGGTTATAGCTGGTTATACGTCTTTATTCCTCTACTTTCAAATATTGTTGTTAAACAATGCTTAACTTTACTGATTTTTGACAATAGATATATTACTATCTATTCTTCGATAAATTCTTGGAAAATGTTATTCGACAAAATGTTCATTTGATCGATACCAAATTTGAGTTCTGAATTTAAATAATATAAATAAAAAATAATATAATCTAGAAAATGTTTTATAAATACCAATGAGTATATAATTATACAAATGAGATCTTTCAGAGCACCGTGTTTAAGAAAAATATGCCAAAAAGTGCATTTTTATATTAACATTTCAAAAAAATTGTTATTTTGAGTCTCTAGTAACACTTGCGGCCCGTTTACTAACGTTTTTGTATATATATAAAACTACAAACAAAACTACTTACTACAATTTGATCATATTTAAATAATATTCACGTAAAACATCCTATTAAACGTAATTGAACATCATCTGTCAAATACGTATGACATTTGACGTATTAGCCACCGTCCATGTTTTATTTAAATTACGCTTCTACAAAAATTTTCGAATTAAAAATGTAAAGTTTCTACGCGATTTTGAAATAATATCTCACCTTTCCGACCATCTCTGGATTGGCACGAATTTTTAAGACTAAACCTGGCCAAATCGGTTTAGCCGTTTTCGAGTTTTACCGAATCATTTAATCGAGAGCTCCATTTTTATATATTACTAGCTGACCCGGCAAACGTTGTTTTGCTAAGTAATGTATATTCTGATCAATTTCTAGAGATATTCGGATATTCAGATATTCCGGATATTCAGATATTCCGGATATCCGAATATCCGAATATCCGAATATCCGAATATCCGAATATCCGAATATCCGAATCTCCGAATATCCGAATATTCGAATCTCGGAATATCCGAATCTCGGAATATCCGAATCTCGAAATATCCGAATCTCGGAATATCCGAATATCTGAATATCCGAATATCCGAATATCCGAATATCCGAATATCCGAATATCCGAATATCCGAATATCCGAATATCCGAATACCCGAATATCCGAATATCTGAATAGCAGAAAGTTCTTTGAATCATTCAAATCGGGCACTTAGTTCTCTCAAGAACTGCCATTTTTTGTACATTTAGCTCTATCGGAATATCGGAGTATCGGAGTATAGGAATGTCGAAATATCTGAATATCCGAATATCCGGACATTCGATTATCCGGACATTCGATTATCCGGACATTCGATTATCCGGACATTCGATTATCCGGACATTCGTTTATCCGGACGTTCGATTATCCGGACGTTCGATTATCCGACGTTCGTATATCCGGACATTCGATTATCCGGACATTCGTTATATCCGGACATTCGTTATCCGGACATTCGATTATCCGGACATTGATTATCCGGACATTCGATTATCCGGACATTCGATTATCCGGACATTCGATTATCCGGACATTCGATTATCCGGACATTCGATTATCCGGACATTCGTTTATCCGGACGTTCGATATCCGGACGTTCGATTATCCGGACGTTCGATTATCCGGACGTTCGATTATCCGGACATTCGATTATCCGGACATTCGATTATCCGGACATTCGATTATCCGGAATTCGATTATCCGGACATTCGATTATCCGGACATTCGATTATCCGGACGTTCGATTATCCGGACGTTTGATTATCCGGATATTCGATTATCCGGACATTCGATTATCCGGACATTCGATTATCCGGACATCGATTATGTCCGGACATTCGATTATCCGGACATTCGATTATCCGGACATTGATTATCCGGACTTCGATTATCCGGACATTCGATTATCCGGACATTCGATTATCCGGACATTCGATTATCCGGACATTCGAAGATCCGGACATTCGATTATCGGAT
>NW_020537324.1:71161876-71181457 GCF_003426905.1 Ctenocephalides felis
GGAGTTCTACCAGAATTGTCTTTAACATTTAAATCTGCACCCAGACGAACCTAAAAGGATACAAGAAAATAAAATTCTATCAAAGTTATTTATTTAATATTTATAAATTATTTTTTAATATTATTAAAATTATTACTTACCAATATTTCTAAAACTTCAGTAGAATCAGCGTTCTCAATAGCATAAATATAGGAGTTCGTCTGTTTCAGTATCTTTCACATTCAAATCAGCACCGGCGTTGATCAAAAGCTCAATACTCCTGCAAGATTTTTTTTAGATGATAAAATTACATTTACAAAACTACATAATTTTATTACTAAATTTACTTTCTGTCTATGCTTCCGGCGGTGCAGGCGTAATGCAAAGGCGTCAGGCCTGCATCAGTGCGTGCTTCAGGGTCTGCACCATTTTCAAGTAAGGCTGCTACCACACTTGAATCGACTTCTGCACATGCAGTGTGCAAAGGGGTTTCACCTGTATTTGTCCGTGAATTTACATCTATTCCCGAAGCAATCAGGAATGGTATCACTTCGCTTCCAGCTGAATGCATTATATTCTCACCTAAAATAATAACTAGTTGATATGGTATTTAGCCTTGAGGCAAGTTACATGAACTTCCCGATATGATTGAATAATCGACTTAATCAATAAAAAATAAATTAATTTATGAGTGATTAAAAGTATTACACATAATTGAAAACGAACGAACACGTTAATTTGTAGTATTTTCTAAAAGCAAATTTTCAAAAATCAATAATTTTTTAATTGAAGCAGTTTCCGTAGGACTTTAATGATTTATTACGTTTATTAAGACCAAGTACTCTATCGTTATACCAAGTGAATCGTCTAATTTTAATTTTAACAAACGTCAAAAAAACTACTCATTTTCTCAAACTTTGATGAATTTTTAAAATTCAACTACTTGTCGTAAGGCCGTATTAATTCAGTAGTTCTATAAGATCATGGTATATATCGCCAAAAAAAGTTCCATAAACATCGTATTAATTTCATTTTCAACAGTTAATTACAAGAAAACGGCTCGGTAGATTTTCACCTAAAACAAATTTGTACCAATCCCAACTAATGTCTTCTGAACAGTTTTTGATTTTTTAAAATCGGTTCGGTAGGATGAGCTTAAATGTGGACGCAAAATTTAACACTTTTTTCCACATTTCAAAGAAACGGCTCTGCCGATCGTCGCACAATTGTGACAAGCGATAGTCCTCATTGAGTCACATCAAATGGTTTTTAAATTTCTGAAATCGGTTCAGGCGTTTCTGAGCAATCGTCGATAAAAGGTCTAATTTTGACAAATGCCAAAAAAAACGATACTAATTTTTGCAAACTTTGACAATTTTTAAAGCTAAACGAGTTGTCGTAGAGCCGTAATATTTTAGTATGATCTAGAAGACTATGGTATCTACCGTCAAAAAAATAATAATAAAAATCATCGAAAAAATTTTTTTAACACTTTATTACAAGAAAACGGCCCGGCCGACCTTCTCCAAAAACTAATCAGCACGATTCAAAACCAATATCTTTCGAACGGTTTTTGAATTTTCAAAATCGATTCAGAATTGCGGGCTAAAACGTAGACGAAAATTTTTTCACTTTTCTGCAATTTACAAAAAAACGGCTCGGCCGAACGTCGCACAAAACTCAGAAACGCTAGTCCTCGCCGAGATACATCGAATGGCTTTCAAATTTTTGAAATCGGTCTAGCCATTCACATACACACACACACACATACTTTCTCCAAATTTCGTTTCATTCGATTCAGAATGGCTTGAAACGTCGAGAAAACATAAAATTACCGAATCGGATTTTCTTGATGAAAACATAAACTTCTCCTTCGGGAAGTTAATAATAATTGAAATTAATTAGTAAGTCATTAGAACTACTGCTTCATCTCTTACCGTTGTTTTTAGTGTACGTCAAATCCGCTCCAAAATCTAATAACTCCTTAATCTTGTTTTCGGCATCTTCAGCCTGAGACATTCTAAATATTGGCGGTTCTTCACTGTGGTTCAAAGCATTGCAATCAGCTCCATGATTTATTAATAATTTTATAACATCCAAAGTTGCGTTATAAACTTGATGCAGAGGAGTGCATCCTTCTTCATCCTGACAATTAACATCAGCTCCCGATTTAATGAGAACTTTTATAATATCGATATTGTCAATAAAATAAATGGCATTCAATATGTCACGTTCGATGCCTCGCTTCTCAATCAGATATTCTACCATCTGAAAATAATAGATATATAATAAAATAAATATGTAAATATTTATATGATATGTGAATTATTTTTTACGTCTAAGTGTCCTGCAATCGCAGCAGCTTTTAAATTCGATTCATTACTATCGTCTATGGTAATGTCAGCACCAGCTTCTTGCAGCATTTTAGCAGTTTCTAAATGACCATTTCGGCAACATTCACCAAAAGGCGTTACATTTCTCTTAGTGACGTTGTTGATTGGTGCTCCTTTGTCAAAGAGATACCTTTATTTTAAACATAAATATTAATAAACACAAATATTAAATTTAATTTTTGAAGTAAAACTTCTTTAGGCGCGACATGGGTTAGCAGTGAGTTAATAAAAATGTCAGGATCGGAAGAATATTTTATCCCGTCCCCCATAAATAATTGTAGTGCAAATGATCGCAAATAAATAATGAAACAAAGGAAAAATCTGCGCTGCGTAAGAAATGTAAGTTTATTGAAGTAATTTGTATTATTCGAGTTTTTCGAGGTTACTATATACCTTTGAGGTTATTACTAAAATGGAAAATTTTATTTTTATTTTTATAGGCAAGACAGATACTACAGTTGCTCAAAGAATGAAACTGTATCGCCGGTCAGTTACTGCCAATTTATCAGAAATTATTGAGCCAGGTATCATTTTAGATGTTAATAAGTAAGAATCTTTTCGACTCCTGAAAAACGCTACAACTATTCACATTTAAACATATTATTCTGTTTCTTTTAGATGAAAGTACTGCTGTTACTTTTTCTAATACAGCAACATCATCACGTCAATTGCAAATTGATGATTCTGTATATAATGTGACAAGAACTGATCTTTTGCAAGAGTCAAATGAAGTATCTGAACTTCCATATAAAGACATCAATTTGTTTAGGAATACACGAAAATTGTTTGAAAAACAATTTACAAATGATAGCTTTGGCTATGTATGCTTTGTGTGTCGACTTTGGTTTCAAAGTGACTTAAAAATATCAAATGATGTTCAAAAACAAATTCTTTATAATGGTTTTTTGAATATTGATTCAAATAATCAGGTTGGATGTCAAACTTGTCGAAAGGCATCAAAATTCGGGTAAAATTCCCACTTTGTGTAAATTTTACGGGTTTGTATTTCCACCTATACCAATTATCTACCTAAACTAGATACTGTTTTTGAAAGGTTAATTTCACCTAGGTTGTGTTTCATGCAAATTAGACGATTGAGACATGCAAATGGACAATTTGGAATATTTGGCCAAATTATAAATGTCCCTGTTGACATTAATAATAGGATAATTATTAATTAAATATTATGAGGTAATTATTGATGATGATCATTGCATTAACGTTTACATAAAAAAGAAAATGATTCATAGATCAAGCTATGTGCAGGGCTTGATAAATAAAACAAATATAAAAGTATGGCTTCAATTTTTTAGGCAAGACAGATATTACAGCTGTTCAAAGAATGAGATTATATCACCAGCGAAAAAGTAAAAAAAATACTCAAAAACAATATTTGTTTAGGCGTTGTTTAACATAATCCACTGTGTGAACAAATATTATAGAATTTATTAATCAGCAATTACTTTAAACCGATCATGTCATATTTCAAGTATGACCTTGATTACATTATTGTTTGCAAATATTATACATATTTTTAATTCAATCATAAATATATAATTTATAATTTATCATTATATAAATATGTGTATAATGATTGAAGACACTAATAAATGTGTGCATCACGAGTGTTACCATATTACTAATAAACATTATTCAAAATTGTTACATGATGTATTTATTTTTACTTAACTTAAATTTGCTACTTTGTACAGTAGCAAATAAGTTTTACTTCAATCGCGTGTGAACCTTACGCGCACTCTTTTTTTTACTTTACCTAGCTACATCCTTATGTCCATTTTCGCAAGCAACATGAAGCAGACTCTTATCATAAAAAGCCTTTGCATGAGTGTTATAACCCAGGCGCTCTATGAGAAATTGTACGGCTTTCAAATTTCCTTGTTCGACGGCCAAAAATAAGGCAGTATATCCGCAACCGTCTGAATATTCTGGGTCCACCATTGCAGGGTTACTTTCAGCAACTTTTAGAATATCATCTAGAACAGATTCGTCTTTGATGCCTTCCAAGGCTTCATAAACTTGTTTGGACGTTATACGAAGTCGTTTGCAGCTGTTGCAGATGTATTTTATGAGAATTGGGCATTTGTTTTGGATTGCTTTGTCCAGTCGACGACCTGGAAAAGGAATTAATGGTCAGGTTATATTGGAAATTTTTTAAAGTAATAATAATAATAGGTGGTACTCCCTAGGGCAGGTCCGCGAGTTGAGTTAAATTCTACCTTGATTCAGGACAGAATAGTGTGAGCAATTTTCCATTGCCAATTCACAAAGGAGTGCCCGAAATGCGTATTGGTATTTTCAAATGAAAACATATTTTTGATCTATATTTTCGAGTAAAAATGGATATTGCTACTGCCCGATATCAAGTTGCCACAGAAGGATCTTGAACTCGAATTTTTCAAGGTAGTTAAGTCTTATAGGTTCTAATAAGCAAAATACGAACAAAATGATATATATGGATAAAATGGCACAGTGGTCCTATTTAAAAATTGGCGTTACGTTTCTGCGACTGTATAATATGAAGAAATCCATATTAACAACCCTGCCAGATATTGATCGTCATTGTCGCAGTCTTCAGTTCAAATGTATACCACACCTTCAAAAGTTTATTTTGAAGGTGTTTTTTTCATGTTTATTTGGGACTTATTTATTGTTATTTGTAATTATTGCGATTATGCCAGTACTTATGCTAGTACTTTATAGTGATTTCGATCCATTTTATTGCAATAATTAGGAGTTTGTTTCTATTTCCATTTTTGTTCACTTTTGGACAAAATGATGTACTTATACAATTAAAAAAAGGATATAACACTATTTCGCAAGCATGACAAGATAGTTTATAGAAATATAGAAAAAGAAAATTGAAACCTGCAAGGTAATTAACTTAACGTCTACTCCAATACTTCTAAAAATAGATAAAAAATCCACCAGTTTAAAAAGAGATTGCAATTTATGCATTCATTCCCATTATGACCCGAGCAAAGTTTGATTAGATAGTATGATTTGTCGCCCAAATCAAGGCATTACATAAGATAGTTATACATCTTTTGCCCTCTCCTTCAAAATAGTATGGTAAAAACAGCATATTTTACTTGCTTTTTAGGTACTGTTGGTGAAACTTTTTACACTATTATATTTATTGTTTTATAAAAACTTTCATCTTACCTATTTCTAAAACAAGTGCATTGTTCGTCGTCTTCAAATCCTTGACATCAGCACCGTGGGCCAATAAAATTTCAACAGTAGCCGCAAAATCAGGACTTAAATCTGCATACCGCAGTGGAGTCCATAGTAAACATCATCTAAGGCATCAGGATCAGCTCCCTTTTCTAATAATAAACTGGCAACATCGGAAGCACCTGTTATGGCTGCTAAATGCAGTGGCGTACGACCTCCACGATCTTTATTGGAAATTGATCCATCATCCAGCGCCTAGATAATTGACACAGGAATAAATAACAATAGTAATTAAAATATATTTCTATTCATCATGCTTACTAGGGAATGCAATACCGATGGAAAATTTTAATACCGGTATTTCGGTAATTTTTCATTTTAAAACCGGAATACCGGTAAATTACCGGTATTTTTTATTATCTTAACAAACGCAAACAAAATTGAAAGTTACTAGTACAAATATAAAAAAAAATGTATATACAACTGCAAATATATTCAACTAAACAATAAAAACAATAAATAATAATTTAACAAATAATATCCAATTTAATTAATTCATTATCACTATCGAGTATATTGAGTACTTTTCACCAAAAACAAACTTATGAGTAAGAAAGACCAAAAACTCATAAAAGATCATATTACATTATTATAATAAACTGTATTGTGTGTATCCGATGTGTAAAATTAGCATAATCTCCAATATTTAAAAAAAAAATTTCTACACTAATTTAAGATCGGATACTTTGTCGAGATAAATTATAAGTTAATATAATTGTTGAGTATTGTTATTTAAAACAATGTGATGCTTCTATAGTATTTTCAAACTTCAAAACGTTTTCGAAAAATAATATTTTATAGTTGTAATAAGAAGCAAAAATATTTAGTACTTATCATAATTATTATGTATAAAGTTAGAAAAAATTTAGATTACGCAGGGGTAATCTGTATGATATAAAATATTTTGGCGCAAATATCACTTAAAAAACTGTTACATTTTTACATAAGATGAAACAAACATCTTTATCTATCAGTCCAATTCTATTTATTGTAACACGATATGTAGCCCTTAGTAAAGCAATAAATATTCAGTTTAATGACGAGTTGAGATAATATTTGACATTTGTTTATCCTATAGAATCACTTGAAGATATAGCTGTTTATGCGATTATGGAATTCAAAGATAAATTTCTTCCGAGAAATCTAATTTTTAATGTATTATGTATCAAATAGCGCTTATGTAAAAATACCGAAAATACCGGTATTTTGGGGTAAATACCGGTAAAAATACCGCCGAAAAATCGGGCGGTTTACCGGTAATTCGGTATACCGATATACCGGTAATTCGGTATACCGATATACCGGTATTGCATTCCCTAATGCTTACCAATACTTCTGTAACGCGTTCAATATTATGATCAATAACTAATAAATGCAAACTAGAATCATCAGCAAGATGTCTGTTGAAGAACATTGAGAATGTGTTCGTGCACAGTCCACAACTTATGCACTCGGCTATTTTCTCTCTATACATTGAATAATTATTGGCTATCCATTTGGCAGCTAAGAAGTCCCTAACAGTCAAGTGTTCAAATTGCACGATTTTGCCTTCGACGTAAATAAATTTCTCACTCCAATCAGAACCTATTCTGGATTCCAGCAAAGACAAGACGTTTCTCAGCATTGGAAATTTTTCTACTGCATCTTCGAATAATGAAATCATTGCCAGTTGTGTGAGGCAGGATTCTAATATATCCTTATCCTCTTGGTCGAATTCGTCTAATTTTCGTGATGCATAATCGTTGTAAACACATAACAAGTCATCTGGTACATCTGATGACTTTGATAAAAAGTCTAAATGCAAAGGTAAGGAAATAAAAGATTCTTCATTTGGGCAATCATTGGAATCCATTGTGTGGAAGCAAGAAGGCCATTTCCAAGAAGCACCAATTGCTAAAGATCCATGGATGAAAGAATCTATATCCACTTCTAAATCTTCACGTTCATTTAATGCTTCTTGAAGAAACGTCCTTCTTTGTTCTTCAATCAGAGGTGATAAATATAAAACAAAAGTGCCACATGATTTTTCCAAAGCATCTCTCGCAAAATTAGTGACGCAAGTTATCCAAAGTTTGATCAGGTTGTAGTTTTTATGTAAATCTTGCAGTACCTGTTAAAATATACATGATAAGTAGTTTAAAGTGGCATTTTGCTTTAAGGCAAGTTGCATAAACTTCCTGAAATTTGCAATAATTAACTTAATCAACCGAAATTTAGATTTAGATATTTAGATGGAATTTTCAACTGCACGATTACATATACGATGTACGCAGCCTTTGATATTGTTTAATTATTTAAATTAATGGTAACTTAGACGTTTTGTAGACTAATTTTCTTGCTCATTCAAAAAATTCGTTTTTAAGTTTGTAAAATTCAAGTTTTGACTCATCCCATCACAAAAGCGACTTTTGACACAAATTTTGACTATAATATTTTTTTCAAACTTTGATGAATGTTTAAAAATAAACTATTTGTCGTAGGGCCGTGAAATTTCATTATGTTTTTTAGGGCCATGATGTCTATCAACATAAACAACCTCATCAAAAAAAATGTTTCAACAGATAATTACGAAGGCTCTGCCGATCTTTGCCCAAAACTAATCAGCACGATTCCCAAATAATATTTTTCGAATAGTTTTTGAATTTTTAAAATCAATTCAAAATTTTTGGCTAAAACGTGGACGAAAATTTTTCACTTTTTTCTTAATCTATAAAAGAGGGCTCAGCCGATCATGGCACAAAATTAAGAAACGATAGTCCTCATCGAGATACATCGAATGGCTTTCAAATGTTTGAAATCGGTTCAGGCGTTTTTGAGAAAACATCGACGATGGGTAAAGAATCTGTTAACATACACACGAACACACCACATACTTTTTCCAAATTTGGTCTCATTCGATTCGGAATGGCTTAACGTCGAGAAAACATAAAATTAACAAAATGGATTTATTGGCAAAAACATAAATTTTTCTTTGAGAAGTTAATTAATAATAGATCGATTAATAATAGAATTGAAGTAAAAAAAATGCAAATTTTTTCTGTAAATTTATAAATCTGCAATGAAAAATTGCTGGGATTTTTACTGAAAGATAGTTTGATAGTTGTTTGTTTGATATGTAAAACAGAAAAATGTTATGGCAAGGTAATGTTACGCTCCAAACTCCATATCATACATCATGCTACTGAATCATACTGAATACTGCCAAAATGTCATGTATTTGCTGTGCATTCTGGCGTTTTACACATAAACTGCAACGTCACGTCACTCGTATGTTATGAAGCTGGGTCAGAAAGACCCTGTTATCTAAAATCGTTTTTTTGACATTTGTGCGGGATCTAGGTTAGATTTTCTATCTGACAACTTGAGAAAAACGTCTGACTGCACAGTAACCACATGGTTTTTGTCAATATTTAGTATGGAAAGGCTCATTTTCGGCTCATTTCTATAATTTACACAACGTTTAACAGTTTGTGTTTTTTGCTAATTAAATTTTTCTTTTTTAAAAATAATAGTGTTTGATTTTGCTTTTTACCTGGTCAAGTGTCGAAACGTTAATTCACTTTACTTTTTTTATATTGACCGCAAATTATTCCACTTGATATATAACTAAAAAAAGTTTTTTTTACGGGCATATATACAGTTATTAAAACAAAACTTGTTCAATTTTTTTAAATCTTCCAAACGTTTCGTTTTGAATCTTCTTCAGTGGTTAAATTGCTTTGAAAAACATGAAAACCGCGCACGATTATTTATGACAAAAGAATCACATTTTTGCTAAAAAGTTATATATTTAATATGAAAAATTAAACAAAAATAAAAATGTTACATATAAGTTTTGGGATTGTGTAAATGAACCGTGTTATTGTATTAGTTAACTTTATAAATTAACATTTATAAATCCTTAAAAAAGTATATTTTAATATTCGTTCTTAATTTTTACAGAATATTTATATATTATTTAGTATGGAAAGTTTTTTATAACATGGCCTTGCCATAACATTTTTCTGTTATGCGGCAGAATCGGTTCAATAGTCACAGTATACTAAAAGTCAAATTGGACCTTTGTGCCCTGTCCTACCCTGTATACCATGAGATTATGTTAAGAAAATCTATTATCAAAATAGTTTTTACACTCACCTCTAAAATTTGTCCAGTTTCCGACTTGTGCATGTCATCAACGCCATCAACAAACAAAACCATATTTTCAT
The DNA here is from genome assembly GCF_003426905.1 of Ctenocephalides felis. Classification (NCBI taxonomy): domain Eukaryota; kingdom Metazoa; phylum Arthropoda; class Insecta; order Siphonaptera; family Pulicidae; genus Ctenocephalides; species Ctenocephalides felis. The sequence goes on from NW_020537324.1 coordinate 71,171,712, forward strand.
CCTCTTCAGGAAGTTCCAAATACTTCAAAAACTTTGCAGCTTTTGTTTTATCATTTTGTTCCTGCAAGCCATCGCGTACAAACTTCCTCATACTCAATGCATTCACATATTTCACATGTAAAGTAATTTTATCTTTCTCCAAATTTTCTTTGATATTCTCCAAATACCTTGTCTTACCAGAACCACGGTCACCACAAATAATGTTAATAGAATTTTGCGATACATCATGATCCAATTCAACCAAGGAAAATTCTATTAAGCAAATATTCCTCAAAACTGACATGTCTGATCCGCGTTTGGATTCAATCCATAACAAAGAGCTTCCTGATGATATGTATTTGGTGTAATGGACATTGTCGTGGTTTAATTGTAGTTCTTGGAATAGGTGATTGTTTCCCAGAACAAAACGTGTTTTATCAGTAATATCGTCGACAGTCGATATCGATTCTTCTGGTGCACCGTGGCTGGTTAGGCAGCTTTTTGAAAATTGCATCGTCCACGACAAAAATGCAACGTAAGGAGTTTAATGAGTTTACTATATTTGGAATGTATAGATGGGATTGCTGGAGAAGTTTTCTTTCTATGTACTTAGCCATGGTCTGAAATTGAAAAAAAAAAATAGTATTAAATAATTTGCAGCTAATTCATCGAATTAAAAAAGTAAATTGATTTCAATTCTTTATTAATATCTCGAAGAAGAAGTTTGTTTTCGCCAAAAAATCCGATTTGCAAATTTTATGTTACGTCGACGTTTCAAACAATTCTGAATCGGATGAGACCATTCTGTTTATGTGAGCCGATTTTTGACTTTTTATCAGCATTTAGTTTTAATTAGAGGATTAGTTTTTTGATATGATCACTTAAGCCGTTTCTTTAAAATTAGTAGAAAAGTGCAAAAAATGTTTGTCCACTTTTTAGTCAAAAGAATAAAATTCAATTTTTAAATAATTGTAAATAAAGTATAAAAAATGTTTGTTTTTATTGGTGCCTAAAGAAGGCGACATTCCATATATTCAAAACGTAGAAATAATAATAAATGAAAATAATCAAAGTCCAAATCCTATGATCCTGAAATATTCCTTTTTACTTTCATTACAAACTGTTTACAAACAATTCTTCTGAAAAGATTCATTGATAGTTTTTTTAAGAAATGAGAATTAAAAATGTATCAAAAGACCCAAAATGATTTAACTATAAAAATTAGATTTATTTAAATTATATATTTTTATCATTTTATCAAAGTAGATTCATATTGCATATAGAATAAACGATTTGAAGATCAAGTGGGAAAAATAAGATAAAATCCTGCATTTATATAAATTTTAATCCTAAAATAATTTGAAGAGCAAGTAAAGAAATTAAATTAAAATCCTGTATTTAAATAATTTAAATTAGCTATTGAAGTATATATCAGAACTTATATTTCTAAATTAATTTCTCACGTTTTATTTTAAGTTGAAACTATATTTTGAATAATTTTATCTATATTTCTATAAATAACACGTCAAATAAAAACACTAACTACACATTTAGCTTTCGATCAAATTTTAAATCATCACTTAAAACTAATTAATACAATTAAAGTTAACTTAACAAAAACCTTCATTTCATTGATAGTTTATTTTCGGTCGTTTATAAAATTGATATAATCGATTTCAATTATATGATACAATGAAATTCAATAATTATTCTTATATTTTTTTCATAAAATATTTTTACTTTTTACTAAATATTCAAAATTTTTGTCAAACAATTAGAATAAAAAACTTAAAATTATTTAATATTTTTTTAAATTCAAATAGATGTAAATATATTTTTCATTGAAAATTCTTCTAAAGATGTTTTTCAAAAAAAATGTAAAAATTAACGTACCTTGATATAATATAAAAACTAGTTGCTTGATATTGGTATTTTGCCTTGGGGCAAGTTAATTAATTAATTTTATTTAAATTAATTTTTCAGTGATTAAAAGTATTCCGAGTGGATTAGCTGCAGTTTTTGAGAAAACGTTGATTTACGGCAAAAAATCTGTTCACATATACACACACACATACATACTTTTTCCAAATTTGGTCTCATTCGATTCAGAATGGCTTGAAACGTCGAGAAAATATAAAATTAGCGAATCGGATTTTTTGATGAAAACTTCTCCTTCGGGAAGTTAATAAGATTCATATAATTTTTATATCCTATTTACTTCTGGTGTAAAAGTACATATTAAAACTATTGGTGTAAGTAGTTGAATAGACTAGAAGAAATTGAATCACTAATTTATTTTCCCACTTTTTATTTTAATTTTATTCTAAATTCAACTAATTTTAATTATTGTTTTAAATAACTCATGTTGCACTAAATTTAAATTCTAACACTAAATAATATTTTCTGATTTATAAAAATATTTTATATCGTTTTAACAAGCAACTAACCGGTATTTCACAATTCTCTAAAAAATACCGAACATGACTAACAAATCGTGAACTAATTCCACGCAAAGAATCGAAATAGAAAATTAAAACATCCTTGTATGAAGTGTATCTCGTGTTTGCAAATATTCTTACACATACATATATACAAAACAATATATTTCTATTTTTTTAGAAATAAACGTGACATATTTTTATAATATGTATTGAGTTTTGTCTTAATTTATATTCACAAAACGATATGTTTTGACCAAGATATTCACAAAACGATATGTTTTGACCAAGATTGTATGTATTGATGTATCATTGATGACACTTGCGGAAAACCCATAACAATAGCATATATATTATATATATATATATATATATATATATATATATATATTGTATATATTCAATCTTAATCAAATCAAAATTAATCATCTTAATCAATTCAATATTCAATTAGATTATTTTCTGTTCTTGTGGGCAATAAAAAAATTTGGGCAAACAAATAATATTTAAACCAATTCTAGAAATATACTTTTACTGCTAAGAACAAATATTTTCTACATGTTTTCAATACAAGATTTGAAATGTATAAAAATGCAATATTATATTAAGTGCAAGTTTTTAAAATAAATTAAACTTATGAGTTTATGATGGAAGAAAAGGCCAAGGGACTATTTACAAATATTAAGTGTAAAAAATATTAACTTATTAACCATGAAACTTACGTATTATGATGAACGAATCAGTTACAACTGCACATTGATAAATAATTGATATACACAATTTAAAAAAAATAATATAAAATTAAATCAATTATTGAAATGTTGAAAAATTTGGGTCAGACTGTGTTTTAATAAAGTGTTTTCCACTGATTCTCATGCTAATAGAAACTTTGGACTAAGTCTCAATGCTGTTTCATGGCAATTAGCACATTGCCTTTTACAATTAGATAAACATTATTCGTTGAACGGTTTTTAGAACAATGAGGATTCCTGAACAAATTTATAAACATCCATATGCAACTATAACAAAAGTACACTATAAACAGTACAATAATATTGTGTGTGTGTGTGGTGGTGTATGTGTATAGTTTCCTAAGGATGTTTATAAATTTGTATAAGAATCTTCATTGTTCTAAAAATTATACAATGGCCAAGTTGTCGAACTAAAGATCGTTAAATACAAGAATTAATAACTTCCCGTAGGTAAGTTATTGTAATGGGCCAAAATCGAAATTGAAAATTTTTACATTTCTCGACGTTTTGAAGGTTTCTGAACATTTTGGCATACCTCAGAAAAAATGGATGTATTGTGTGGTTTTTAGTATGTATGGATACAAATTTCCAGTCACGTTTTCGGGCGCACGGATCAACCGATTTGAATGATTCAAAAACATTCGATTCCTATTGATAGAGAGATGTGCGATTAGTTTTTGGCAAGGGCAGGTCCAGCCGTTTCGGAGACACGGAGCAAAGATTGCAGAAATAGAATCGAGTTTTGAGAGAAAAACGGTGTATCCGATTTGAAAGAACTAAATAACATTCAATTAATATGATTGGGAGAAGGGTTTATTAGTTTTTGGCAAAAGCAGGCCCATTCATTTCAAAGATACGGAGCCTAAAAGGAAAAGAAATTTTGTTCCAATTTTTTTTTTTTAAATTTTTTTATATCGAAAGTAATTCAAATTTTATTTTTAATTCTGACTATAGTTCTAATATACTTTGAACAAATATTTCAACTATGCAATTCAGTTTATATAATTCTTATAAATATTAGACAATGTTACAATATTAATAATAATCTATTTGAAAACATTCAGTATTCTCGAACATTTCGTTACGGTACGCGAAGTTCCAGCAATTTGCCTTAAGGCACGATGCCATACACTTCACTAGTTATAATTTATTTTGTTAAAGTAAAAACAATTTATAATTTTAAATTTTAAACTTTATACATTTTTTTTTTCTCTAAAATGTCTGCTCTTCTGAGTGGTTTTTATATTAGTCTGCAGTTAAATATTTTTTATTTCTTTATTTTCAATATTTTCAATATGTTTTTTTCTATTTTTATATTTCTTCACAAAGTACATTTATTCTAGATATTTATTTTATAACATAAATATATATATTTTTTTTAAAAAAGAGTGTTTTAGTATTATATATATAAAGATGTATTTTTGTTAGTTCAATCTGTTTATCTTTTCAATAATTTTTCATTTTCATATTTATGTATATAGCATTACGTATATCTTAATATAATGTTTGTTTATATCTTATTTAACAATAAAAAACATGTTCTTGATAGATGTCTTGAGGGGAAACATTCATAGTTTTAAAACTTTGACAATAAATCATATTTGTTAAAAATCCTTAAATACAGACAATGCATCATATAAATCCATAAAAAAAATAAAATTAAACTATAGTACTTATTATTTTTGCTATAAAACAATATTTTGCTAGATTTGCTATTTAAAGAATCCGTGCAAAATTTACTTTATTTGTGAATAAAAAATCAATGTGTACTAAATATTAAATATTTGCTTTTAACTATTAATATCTTTTACATTATTTATTTTCTTATCCCAAACAAAAAAAATATAGATAATATAAAATAATAATAATAATGCATAAATAAAGATTATGATAAATAATACTTTGATATTAATAAGCTTAAGCTACACTAAAAACATTCTATACAATCACAATGAGCTAAATTATAAATTAAAAATATATAGCATACATTAAATAACTAAATATTTATCATATATAATCATACCTTTTCGTTACTAACAACTTTGAACCAATTATTATATTTTTTAAAATTTAAACTTTTTTGAAATTCAAATTCCCGCTCAACTAATGGAAGCCATGTTGCTCGAATTGGTAATTCTGTGGAAGATTTTGACATTTGCTTGTATTTGTATATATTGATTTTGGGCTTAACTATTGCATTATAGTCTTAAATTAACGTATTGTGCACTGATAATAAAAATAATTATTTCTTTAATATTTCTCTAAATCATAAGGAATGTACAGATTTTAAATTAATTTATTTACACCACCGTCTTCACTTTTGACAGATATATACTTTGTTATCAAAAAAGTGACATTGTTGTTCTACAAGGCTCGTTCTATTGAAGATGTCAATATTTACACGGAGATGAAATCAGAAATTTGAATTAAAAGGCGCTAAATTATTTGTTTGGAAGTAATAATGTATATTGGATAATTGAAATAAAGGCGAATCAATATAAAATGGAAGAAGCTGAGAGCATAATTTCACTTGCAAGAATTTGCAGAGCTGTTTAAATGAACGTACACAAATGAAACCTTTATTTGATGCTCGATTAGCTGAAATGATGATGGCTTGTGCTAATATTGTGGTAAGAAATAATATATATTAAATAATATTTTAAGACTCTTGTTATATTGGACCTAACCTTTCTTACTTGTTCAAACGCTATTAGACTATTTGAACTTTTGCAAATTTATAAAAATAATGATAAATGATATATATATATATATATTATATATATATATATATATACTTATATATAATAGTCAATCTATAAACTAACCTATAATTAAATTACTTCTCATTTAATTCAATTATCTCAAGTATAAATAATCCAAATTCTCCTCGACTCATGTTTCAAATAGTGTTCTGATTTATATATATATATATATATATATATATATGTATGTATATGTATATATTTCTTTTTTAGTTAAATGAAGGCGATGGTCTCCCAGCACAGCTTTGTGTTCAATGTGTAACCGCAGTCAGTCGAGCATTCTATTTTAAAGAGCTCTGCGAAAGAAATGATGCTACTTTGAGACAATTAGTACTTTTGCATCAACCGACACAAACTTATGAAGAACCGTTGAAATATGAACTGCTGAATGTTATTGTTGAATATCCAACAGGTATAAATTGTAGTTTTGTTCAGAAATTTATTTAATTTCTGAAATTCAAACCTTTTATGTTTATCACGCAAAACATGCGCAAGGCGCAAGATATATACTGCCAATTTTTTATATTCTTAAAATTATTGATGTGCTACATAATTTTATTATATATGTGTATATTGTTTTATACAGTTATTCGAACAGAATTAAAAGAAATTCTTCATTGAAAATTGGATTTGATATACTACATTTATTTAAAATAACAGATTTTATTGTTCATGGAAAAGTATCTACTTACTTCATTTATGCATTTATTTATATAGGGTACAATCCGAATAAATCTACCTCCAAAAGCTTGTAATATAAATTGAATGACTTACAAAACTTTCTGAGTTTAATTTGTAGAATTCTTGGCATTTATTATGTTGTACTTGCTAAAATAGTTTCTACATATATTTATATAAAACTAAGGGCTAATACTTATATGAAAAATTGTAAATAAATCAAAAACTGCAAAATAATGTAAAATATCTGAACATCACCAAAATTTGAAATAAAACAACAAATATAATATATAATATAATAATACTCGTAATAGGTAGTTGGATATATTGTAAATTCATAAAACTTTAAATCAAGAATTGGCGTTTTTTGGCTTGAATTTCATTTTGCTAGTGATTTTGTAAACCTTCTAGCTGAAATAATGTCTAAGAAACTAATTATACCATTTTTATTATACATTTTACAAGCAACGACATAGTATTTAAAAGAACCTCAATTTATAAATATGAAATTTGCTTTGTCATAATACACTGAAAATCTAGTTTCTATTAATATAAACAAATTAAATGTCCGAAATGAAAATTTTAAAGTTATTTGAAGAAAAGTAAAAAATGTTCTAAATCCATGTAATGGAAATTATCAAAATACTAAAGTCCGCATTTTAACTACAAAGTATACAAAATTTCAATATTCAAGTGTATATAATAGTTTTTACTATATTCTAGTAAATTTTATCTAGTTTTCACTGATATAAAAAAAATATTATGTCCAAAATAAAAATTAAAAATTATTTGAAGAATAGTAAAAAATGCTCAAAATTCGTATCAAAAATATGAAGTCCGCATTTGAACTACGAATTATGCAAAATTTTGTTATCCAAGTGTATATAAGTAAAAAAATTTTGCTAAATTCTAGTGAATTTTGTCAATGCGAAAAAATTATAATTTTCGTAACGAAAATTTAAAGTCATTTCAAGTATTGTAATAAAATGTGTTAAATTTTACATATTACTTATTTTTTAAATATATAAATATACTAAATTCTATAATAAATGACGGTAAACTAAATCAAATGAATCTAAAGAAAAACTCTTCATTTATCATATGCAAACTGAATTTAAAATTAGTAACATTCAAAAGGACATAAATACCAGCACCAGACGTCAGGACGGGTAGTTTTACCCGCCCGCCCATACAAATAATTTTGCTTTTCATGTATGCTAATATTTTTGCTATCTATAAGTCTCGTTACAAGTCATAATTTTAAAAATTATCTTCTATATATATAAAAATAAGTCGGGTTTTCCTTCCTGACGAAATAACTCCAGAACGCACGAACCGATTTCGATAATTTTGCATTCGTTGGAAAGGTCTCGGGCTCTGCAAAGTTTATAGCTAAGAAAATTAGTGTGCATGGCATCGTGCCCTAATGCAAATTGCTGGAATTTCACGCACAATAATTAAAAATTCGAGTAATGACATTAGTGAGAAGTCAAAATTATCCTTGGTTAAGTCAACGAGCAATTCTTGCCGCAAAGAATAATGCACTGAATTTCACCATTCAATCAAAAATTGCTGGCGATTTGGTGACATACCAATATTCCGACTGTTTCCGTTTGACTTCAAACAATTGCAATTTCCAGTTCGCCTTGCGTTCGCAATAACAAATCGCAAGGCCAAGCGCTTAGTGTTTGCGAGATAAATTTCAAATAGATTATTTAGAAAATCTTTGTTTTTCACATGGGCAGATACGTTGCCTGTTCACGAGTTGAAAACCATCCGCTTTGTTTGTGTTAACGTCAGACAAAAAAACAAAAAATGTGGTTTACCAAAGAGCATTTTAATGAAACGGATAATTGGCGGATCACTTTCATTTACTTAGAGAAGTTCAACTAAAAAACAGTTAATTTTTGTATCGAAATAAATTCATTACTGTTGTGCAATAAAATCAAATTTTTCCTTTCAAATATAAAAAACAACAAAAAATTTCTACATCTTTTTCACGAAACCATCTGGTGGCGAAAGGAGTTCGTCGGTTTGCTAGTCTTATTATAAATATTCTATTATTCTGGTTATATTTAATTCCCTTACAGAACTCACAGACACAAGGGTGGTAATTTAATTCTACACACCGAAAAGTTGCCCAAATTCAAGACATCGAACCCGAACCAGACCCCACAACATTGTTCATCGAATCTTCTGCTCCCAGTCCCCTTGCACCGATTCTCTGAACGATGAACAAATGACCAATGATAAATTAATAGACCTGCAAGAAATAATCATGAGTCCAGGAATTGACTATAATCAAGCGTAGATCAATCGGTTGCCGTCTCGATTGGAAATGCAGAAAATGTGACATTAGATAATACAAATGTGACGTTGGACAATACGACTTTGGAAAATGTTATTTTAGAAAATGCATTGTCGGAAAACGCCGTACATGAGAATATTGTTATAGAAAATAAAATAGATGCAAGGAAAAGTGATAGTGCAGTATCGAAAAACACGAATGAATTTGTTACTTGTGAGGTAAGAATTTAATTTAAATTTATAAATGCTATTATTTATGTAAATAGAAATAGAAGGATAGAAAATTGGATATATATTAAATTAAAAACTCTGATTATTTTTAATGAAAATAAAACTGAACACACATTTTATACTAAAATCAAATAATATACGAATATATTTCGAAAAGCAAAGGCATTTACCATATTTTTAAACGGTTTTCAAAGTTTTCAGTTGAGTTGCAACGTTTTTAGATGATTCGACAAGATTGTTAGACGATGTACAAGATTGTTAGACTATTTACAGCGTTTCTAGATGATTTTCAAGATTTTTAGACGATTTACAGATTTTTAGCGATGAATGCAAGATTTTAGACGATTTACAAGATTTCTAAACGATTTACAGGTTTTTAGATTATTTATCAAGATTTTTTAGACGATTTTCTGTTTTTAGATGATTCGCAAGATTTTTAGACTATTCACAAGGTTTTTAGCATGATTTCTAGGTTTTTAGATTATTTACAAGGTTTTTAGCCGGGTTGCTACGTTTTTAGATGATTTGACAAAAACGTTTTAATCGATCTACAAGATTATAGATGAATAACAACGTTTTTAGACGATTTACAAGATTTT
>NW_020537324.1:71182457-71196501 GCF_003426905.1 Ctenocephalides felis
AATTGCTGTAACTTCCCATACCAAAAATTATTTTTTTTTAAAAGATTAACATTTTTTAAAAAAATTTACTCTTAAAAATTAGATTTTTGAGAAACTATAAATTTTTGACAAAAATTTACTTTTTTTTGAAAAAAAAGACTTTTTGAGGAAAAGTGTATTTTGAAATATTTTGGAAATTCTGAACTTTTTTTCAAAGCAATCGTATTGCTTTAACTGCATAGAGACGAAATATCGAAGCGCGTAAGCGCCGCGTCGCTGTCTAACGGATAAACATTGGTAATGGTACGGAACCCATAGGAATGTAAACAAAATTTATACTTAAAATCTCTACAAAATATCTGATAATTTGATGTGCATATGTCTAATGATGATTTTTAAACGCCAAATGGCAGTTTTTTTTACTTTTTTTACTAGATCTCCGAAACCGCTAGACCTGCCTTCAAGAAAATTTGATCAGTTCTTCATCTTGTTAATACAAGTAAAATGTTTTTTGAATTATTCAAATCGGACCCTTCATTCTCTTAAAATCTGAGTTACCGTTTTTGGAACTTTTTTCCCTATATCTTCGGAACGGCTAGACCTGCCTTCGCCAAAAGCTAATCAGCACGTCTCCTTATCAATACGAATCGAATGTTTTTTGAAATATTCAAATCGCTTCATCCGTTTTCCCGAAATCGTCTACGAAAATTTGTATCCGAACACACATACATACACGCACACACACACGTACACACACAAATTTTCATTTTCTATTTTTTTGCCATTATTGTAACTTACCCTACGGGAAGTTAATAATGTAAAATATCTGTACATCTCCAAAAATTTGAATAACCAACAAATATAATATATAATATAATAATACTCGTAATAGGTAGTAGGATATATTGTAAATTCAGAAAACTTTAAATCAAGTATTGGCGTTTTGTGGCTTGAATTTCATTTTGCTAGTGATTTTGTAAACCTTCTAGTTAAAATAATGTCTTAAGAAAATAATTATACTATTTTTATCATACATTTTACAAGCAACGACATAGTATTTAAAAGGACCTCAATTTATAAATATGAAATTTGCTTTGTCATAATACACAGAAAATCTAGTTTCTATTAATATAAACAAATTATAATGTCCGAAATGAAAATTTAAAGTTATTTGAAGAAACTTAAAAAATATTCTAAATCCATGTAATGGCAATGTCAAATTATAATGTCCGAAATGAAAATTTAAAGTTATTTGAAGAAACTTTAAAAAATGTTCAAAATCCATGTAATGGGAAATTATCAAAAATACGAAAGTCCGCATTTTGACTACGAATTATTCAAAATTTCAATATCTAAGTGTATACAACAGTTTTCACTAGATGTTTAGTAAATTTATCTAGTGTTTTTACTAATGTAAACAAACTATTATGTCCGAAATAAAAATTAAAGTTATTTGAAGAATAGTAAAAAATGCCTCAACATTCGTATCAAAAATTATGAAGTCCGCATTTGAACTACACGAGTATATATGCAAAAATTTTTGTTATCCAAGTGTATATAAGTAAAAAATTTTGCTAAATTCTAGTGAATTTTGTCAATGAGAACAAATTATAATTTTCGTAACGAAAATTTAAAGTCATTTCAAGTATTGTACATAAAAATGTGTTAAATTTTACATTTACTTATTTTTTAAATACTAAATATACTAAATTCTATAATAAATGACGGTAAACTAAATCAAATGAATCTAAAGAAAAACTCTTAATTATCATATGCAAACTGAATTTAAAATTAGTAACATTCAAAAGGACATAATACCAGCACCAGACGTCAGGACGGGTAGTTTTACCCGCCCCGCCCATACAAAATAATTTTGCTTTTCATGTATGCTAATTTTTTGCTATCTATAAGTCTCGTTACAAGTCATAATTTTAAAAATTATCTTCTATATATATAAAATAAGTCGGGTTTTCCTTCCTGACGAAATAACTCCAGAACGCACGAACCGATTTCGATAATTTTGCATTCGTTGGAAAGGTCTCGGGCTCTGCAAGGTTTATAGCTAAGAAAATTAGTGGTGCATGGCATCGTGCCCTAATGCAAATTGCTGGAATTTCACGCACAATAATTAAAAATTCGAGTAATGACATTAGTGAGAAGTATCAGAATTATCCTTGGTTAAGTCAACGAGCAATTCTTGCCGCAAAGAATAATGCACTGAATTTCACCATTCAATCAAAAATTGCTGGCGATTTGGTGACATACCAATAATTCCGACTGGTTTCTTTGACTTCAAACAATTGCAATTTCCAGTTCGCCTTGCGTTCGCAATAACAAATCGCAAGGCCAAGCGCTTAGTGTTTGCGAGATAAATTTCAAATAGATTATTTAGAAAATCTTGTTTTTCACATGGGCAGTTATACGTTGCCTGTTCACGAGTTGGAAAACCATCCGCTTTGTTTGTGTTAACGTCAGACCAAAAACAAAAAATGTGGTTTACCAAAGAGCATTTTAATGAAACGGATAATTGGCGGATCACTTTCATTTACTTAGAGAAGTTCAACTAAAAAACAGTTAATTTTTGTAATCGAAATAAATTCATTACTGTTGTGCAATAAAATCAAATTTTTCCTTTTCAAATATAAAACAAACAAAAAATTTCTACATCTTTTTCACGAAACCATCTGGTGGCGAAACGGAGTTCGTCGGATTTGCTAGTCTTATTATAAAATATTCTATTAATCTGGTTATATTTAATTCCCTTACAGAACTCACAGACACAATGGGTGGTAATTTAATTCTACACACCGAAAAGTTGCCCCAAATTCAAGACATCGAACCCGAACCAGACCCCACCACATTGTTCATCGAATCTTCTGCTCCCAGTCCCCTTGCACCAGATTCTCTGAACGATGAACAAATGACCAATGATAAATTAATAGACCTGCAAGAAATAATCATGAGTCCAGGAATTGACTATATATCAAGCGTAGATCAATCGGTTGCCGTCTCGATTGGAAATGCAGAAAATGTGACATTAGATAATACAAATGTGACGTTGGACAATACGACTTTGGAAAATGTTATTTTAGAAAATGCATTGTCGGAAAACGCCGTACATGAGAATATTGTTATAGAAAATAAAATCGATGCAAGGAAAAGTGATAGTGCAGTATCGAAAAACACGAATGAATTTGTTACTTGTGAGGTAAGGATTTAATTTAAATTTATAAACACTATTATTTATGTAAATAGAAATAGAAGGATAGAAAATTGGATATATATTAAATTAAATAACTCTGCTTATTTTTAATGAAAATAAAACTGAACACACATTTTATACTAAAATCAAAATAATATACGAATATATTTCGAAAAGCAAAGGCATTTACCATATTTTTAAACGGTTTTCAAAGTTTTCAGTTGATTTGCAACGTTTTTAGATGGTCGAGAAGATTGTTAGACGATTTACAAGATTGTTAGACTATTTACAGCGTTTCTAGATGATTTTCAAGATTTTTAGACGATTTACAAGATTTTTAGATGAATTGCAAGGTTTTTAGACGATTTACAAGGTTTCTAAACGATTTACAGGGTTTTTAGATTATTTACAAGATTTTTATACGATTTACAATGTTTTTAGATGATTCGCAAGATTTTTAGACTATTCACAAGGTTTTTAGATGATTTTCTAGGTTTTTAGATTATTTAAAAGGTTTTTAGACGGGTTGCTACGTTTTCAGATGATTTGCAACGTTTTTAATCGATCTACAAGATTATTAGATGAATAACAACGTTTTTAGACGATTTACAAGATTTTTAGACGATTTACAAGGTTTTTAGATTATTTACAAGATTTTTATACGATTTACAATGTTTTTAGATGGTTTGCAACGTTTTTAAACGATCTACAAGATTGATTTACAACTCTTTCAGATGATTTACAAGATTTTTAGACGAATTACAACGTTTTAGACGATTACAAATTTTTTAGACGATTTACAAAATTTTTGGACGATTTGCAAGATTTTTAAACGGTTTAGAACGTTTTCAGTCGATTTGCGACGTTTTCAGATGGTTTGCAATATTTTTAAACTATCTACAAGGTTTTAGACGATTTGCAACTTTTTCGAACGATTTGCAACGTTTTTTAGACAAATTGCCAGAATCGATTTTCATTGTGGAAACAGAAGGAAATATACTGACATGCAAACTGAAAAACGGATAGAAAAGGAATTCTACTGTCGAGCAAATTAAATATCTTAGATAGAAAATGAGAAAAAGACTCTACTGACGAGCAAATTAAATGTCTAGAAAAAAGCAGAAAATGACTTCTAATAAGCAAACTGCAAATAGTTTTGAAACTCGATATAAAGCGATTTGCAACAATTTCATACGATTTTCAATATATTTATACCTTTTCATACAATTTTTAATTTACAATTCTCTAGTATAAAATATCCAAGTATTATAAATAATTCTTTCATACGAAAGTTTCACTTCAATAAATAAAACATCCCTGGCCCTTGTTTAAATAACAGTTTTAAATACATATGACTAATATACGAATTAGAAGTTTCACTTCAATAAAAAAGAGCGCTAAACGAAGCAGCGTTAAGCGGGCTATTACTTTAAATAATATATTACGTACAAAATGCAAAATATAAATGATTTTTGTGTTTATTTAGGAATGTGGAAAACAATTGAAAGGTCCAAAAGTGCTAGCCAGACACATGAAAACCCATCTAGCTATTAAACCTTATGTGTGTGAAATTTGTAGTAAAGGTTTTCCAGAATCTGGTAGTCTGGTAAGTTTAGAGATCATAATAATTTACCTATCATAATTATATTATAACTGTGTATTGTTTCTTTAGGTCAAGCATATGAGGAGGCATAAAGGCGAGAAGCCTTACATGTGTAACACTTGTGGCAAACGGTAATTTAATATATCTTTAATCATATTGTAAGAAATATAAAGTGATTTGTTTTTTTGTACAGATTTTACGAGAGCAATGTTCTCAGAATCCATATGCGTACTCATACAGGTGAGAAGCCATTCAGTTGCAACGAATGTGGGAAATGTTTTGCACAAACTGGACAATTGGAAATACATAAAAAGATACATCTTAGCGAGAAAACTAATATTTGCGAAGTTTGCCATAAAGGTAAGATAATAACAAAAAATTATATATAGTGGAATAAATCGAGGATTAACGAACCGCGGGTAAAAGAATCTACTTCTATTATCTCAATTTTTTTAATTATACTATTTTAAAGTAGAGGGCAAAAGATGTGTACCTGGGTGCACATTGTCAATTTTAAAGCTAAAGTATTTTTTTGGTTTTGAGCACTAGGGAATGCAATACAGATGGAAAATTTCAATACCGGTATTTCGGTAATTTTTCATTTTAAAACTGGAATACCGGTAAATTACCGGTATTTTTATTATCTTAAACAAACGTAAACAAAATTGAAAGTTACTAGTACAAATATAAAAAATGTATATACAACTACTATATTCAACTAAACAATAAAATAAAAGAATAATTTTATTTTTTTAAATAATAATTTAACAAAATTATATCCAATTTAATTAATTCATTATCACTATCGAGTATATTGAGTACTTTTCACCAAAAACAAACTTATGAGTAAGAAAGACCAGAAACTCATAAAAGATCATATTACATTATTATAATAAACTGTATTGTCTGTATCCGATGTGTTAAATTAGCATAATCTCCAATATTTTAAAAAAATAATTTTTCTACACTAATTTAAGATCGGACACTTAGTCGAGATGAATAATAAGTTACTATAATTGTTGAGTATTCTTATTTAAAACAATGTGATGCTTCTATAGCATTTTCAAACTTCGAAACGTTTTCAAAAATAATATTTTATAATTGTAATAAGAAGCAAAAATATTTAGTAATTGTCATAATTATTATGTACAAAGTTAAAAAAAATAAAGATTACGCAGGGGTAATCTGTTTGATATAAAATATTTTGGCGCAAATTAAAAAACTGTTGCATTTTTACATAAGATGAAACAAACATCATTCTCTATCAGTCCTATTCTATTTATAGTAACACGATTTGTAGCCCTTAGTAAAGCAATAAATATTCAGTTTAATGACGAGTTGATATAATATTTGACATTTGTTTTTTCTATAGAATCACTTGAAGCTTCTGCTGTTTATGCGATTATGGAATTTAAAGATAAATTTGTTCAGAAAAATTTAAATTTTATTGTATCAAATTAAATTATATATAATAAATACATATAGATAAATTATATGTATCAAATAGCGCTTATGTAAAAATACCGAAAATACCGGTATTTTTGGGGTAAATACCGGTAAAAATATCGCCGAAAAATCGAGCGGTATACCGGTAAACCGGTATTGCATTCCCTATTGAGCACTGCTGTTTAGTTTATGAGACCTTGATATAAATCTTAAGTTATATGTTATATGTTATTTATTTGTTTTATAAGGTGTTTTATCTCTGATGATGAATTAAATCAGCGGTTTCCAACCTTTTCTTCCTTGCGCCCCCCTTTCGAATAAAAAAAATATTGCGCCCCCCCCCTTTTTATTTTTCTAACAATTTAAATATACTTAATATAACTGAAATTATGCCAAATAATACACAGTATTATAAAAAATATACATATCATGTTTCTCAATGACAAATGAATTTCTAATCCATTCGTATCTGGACGTAATTAGATAAAGTAATGCAAAAATTGGTTTCGTAGACTAGTCATATGACTGATATAATAATAAGATCTTTACTTACTTTTTTTTCATCAGTAACACAAATAAGTTTAAAGTTGGGAAACATGTTAAAGTTATAAAGTTATTTGATACTAGCTATACACAGTTCTAATTTTTTCAGAAAAGCCGTAATCTTGTCTTTTTGAACAAAAGCACGAATTTGAGATTCTTGCATTGATTTATTTAAATCTTTGAAAAATATCAACTAAACACGCAAATTTTGCGAGGAACTTTGTGTCCTAAAACAAGAATTCTCCGTCTCTTTTGTTATCAGCAAGAAATATAGCAATTTCTTTGCTCAAACACTCTTAGAAGTACTTTTAGTATTTTGCTGATTTGTTTGTGACACTTACTCAGCATTTAAAAATAATATTTTTGAAACAGCTTTGCGCCCCCCTTGGAACGGTATGGCGCCCCCCCAGGGGGGCGCGCCCCACAGGTTGGAAATCACTGAATTAAATTGAAGCTTCTCTAAACTTATTTCTTTAGTTATTTATTTGATATGTGCTATTTGCTGTACTGTAGTTATTTCGGTGTTCACAGTATAATTACTAGAACTCAAATTGGAGCTTTGTTCTTTACCCTATCCTCCTCGTTAAATAAAATATGTTATGACTATAATATATTTATCATATATAAGTTAACCATATTTACGTAATCAAATATATAATTAAAAATTATGAACGTCAATTTCAGATTTTAGATTGCCTTGGCAATTGAAAATTCATATGAGAGTGCATACTGCCGAGAAGCCTTATGCTTGTACATATTGTGATAAAAAGTAAAGTATAATATACTTGTATATACTTTTTTTATGATATATTGTTTATATTTATTTATGAATTTTGCTTGAAAACGCAACAAAGGTTGTGAAACAAAAAAGATTTTTCTTATAATAGATATTTTTAGCAAAATTCCATATATTACGTCTTTATGGATTAGTTTAAATTGACATTTTTGGTAATTTCAATTATTGATTTATTTTGTAGATTTGCCCAAGGTGGAAATCTCACTATTCATTTAAGAACCCACACTGGCGAGAGGCCTTACATTTGCACAGTTTGTGGAAAGGGGCATGCCAGTAGCGGAGAACTACAAGTTAGTATTAGTAAATCTATAATTCTAAATGAATCAATTATTCATTTCTGCATAAAAATTATATTGAAACTAATATCTCCGAAACGTCTGGAGTCTCACCGTCAATACGTATCGAATGTTTTTTGAATAACTCAAATCAGTTGATCCGTGCTGTTGAAAACGTGGACGAAAAATTGTATCCAAACATACATCAATTTTTTCTAAGGTATTCCAAAATGTTCAAAAACCTCTGAAACGCAAAGATATGCAAAAATTTTCGATTTTTGAACGGTTACGATAACTTATCTCACGGGAAGTTAATAGATTGTAAATTTATTTTTTATATTTCAAAAACCTAACAAATACAATAGTGATGTAACGAATTAATGGCACTTTAATGAATTTATATGGAAAAAACTTCTTCGAGATACGAGCTTGTATTAAACTCGTATTTCATGGTATTACGTTATATTTGTTAGGGTTTATACAAAATCCGACATTTCAGAAAACCGGTTTTCGAATTTTAATTTTACTAAAAAACCGGTTTTAACCGGTTTTCGAATTTTATATAGAAAATAAATTTTTTCTCGAATATTCTGTAATTTATCCGCAAATTTCGTGTAATTCAGAAGCAGTATTTGACTGAATTTATTTATTGTTCAATTTTATAGATAGTAAATAAAATTATTTTAATTTTAATTAGTAAAACTAAAAAAATAATGGTTTATCTTAATTAAATAACTTTGAAAATAATTATTCGTTATTTATGCATCATTTTCACTTATAAGAATGAAAATATTTTTATGATAGTGAAAGGAAAGTTTTCGAATAAATAAAAATAATACAGTTTTAAATAAAAAAATGCATTAAATTAAAAAAAAATAAAAAAATATTAGATACATGTTGATACATACTTGTTAATACCAATTCTAGTTTTAAAAACAATTAAGCTTAATTCGGGTATTTGTTTCGAACAATTTTAATTAATTAATAATTAATTAATTTTAAAAAATCTGATTATTTTTTTTGTTTAATAAAATATGATTTGAAAAAACTGAGAACGTCTATCGAATTGCTACTTAGACATGTCCTTTGATTTCTCACAAAATTTTCTGAAATAGAAAATACTTTCATACTTGAGACGAAATTATGCTTAATTGTTTTTAAAGCCTGATATAATAATTCTAATTTTTTTTGTTCTTTAATTTATGACTTCTAGGGTTAAAAACTTTTTTTTTTAAGTTTGAGTAGAGGAAGTTACTTCTTCAAGAAGAAGTCACATTGTTTCAAATTAATATACATTCTGGTATAAAACTCTAAATTAATATATACAAAACCTTTCTGGGAACTGATCAGATATCAAATGCTATTGAACCGATATCTTTAACCGAAGAATCAAAACGCTTTCATCTATCTTTTATATTTGGCTACATTTGTCATTTTCCATTTATACAGTGAAAACCGACTTTTTTCACTAGAAAACCGGTTTTCGAATTCCATAATTTTTGCCAAAAAAACGGTTTTTGAAACCCTAATATTTGTATAAGTATTACATATTTAAATAAATCTATTTCTCAGGCTCATAATCGCAAACATACAGGTGAAAAGCCGAAAATGAGAGCAACATGCAATATTTGTGGTAAACAATGTCCTAACAATAGCGAGATGAGAGTCCATATGAGGTATTACTTTTAAATTCATAAAATTGATTTGAACATTTTTAAGTTTTTTGTTTTAATTTGATTTAGATCTCATACTGGAGAAAGGCCACATTTTTGCAACATCTGCAATAAAGGTTTTGTGTTATCGTCTCATTTAATAGTGCATATGAGATCTCATACAGGCGAACGACCTTATGTTTGCGTCCTCTGCTCTAAAGGTAAGGAAAAAAATTCATTTTTTAAATAAAAAAAAAATCAGATATTTCTCCATGACCTTTTTTAGGCTTTGCGAGTTCCTCGGTTCTTAAGAAACACAATTATGTTCATACTGGTGAAAAACCTTATGAATGTAAGGTATGTGGAAAAAGGTTCACACAACCTGGAGCTCGTACTGCACACGTTAAGGCTGTCCATGAAAAAGTAAAAGCTGTTACTACTTAAACGAAAATCATAAATTAACCAAAATATTTAATTTGGTATAATAATATAGCTCTACTTATTAAGTACTGTAGAAGTTAAAGTTAATTAAATCTTAACTTTAGTGTTTCTGCGAACAGCTGACCAATTATAGCATTTAGCAATGACATTGTCAATTTTAATGATTTTGAAAATTATAACTGGCTCTGTAAGAGAAAAAAAATTGCTTGAAACAAAAATCCATTAATATGATTAATTTTTGATCTCCTCAATTATTTGATATAACTATTTCTAATATCTTTTTTACAAATTCGAAACTATTTAGATTTATTGAAATTAATTAATAAAATCTTTGATCAGTTTAATATTTTTCCCACAAAATTAAAAACTGTTCCACTTATTTTTCTTTCTCTTAAAGAGCTGTGTAATAGTGTAATAGTGTTTATATAAATTTGCGGTGTAGCTATAAGTTGTAAATTTAGCATTCCTACGAATTATTTCAATTCATATTTAGATATAGCAATTGGCAATAAATTAATATATTACATTAATATGTGTAGTGTAATAGCTGTTGTGATATTTAGCATAATTTAATTTATAGACAAAGGGTCAATAAAATATATTATATTAATATATTGAAGTAACAACATTGTTTCAGTTAGATAATTATACTAATTAGAAAGTTAATAAACATCTTTTATACTTCTAAGTGGTAAGGGTTGATCACACCTAAGATTTTTTAAAATTTTTTTGGATCAATTTTTATTAACTTCCCGTAGAGTAAGTTACAGTAATCGCAAAAAAAATCGAAAATGAAATTTGTTATATATCTTTACGTTTCAATGGTTTCTGAACATTTGGGCGCATCTTAGAAAAAATTGATGTATTTGTGTGTGTGTGTGCGGATATAAATTTTCGACGATTTCGGAAACACGGTTTAACCGATTTCAATTATTCAATATACGAATATATACGAATCGAATGTTTTTTGAAATATTCAAATCGGATCAGTGGGAAGTTAAAAAGTTCCAAAATATTTCAAAAAGTATAAAAAAATCCAATATTTTAGAAAGATCATTTTTAACTTCCCGAAGGAGAAGTTTATGTTTTCATCAAAAAATCCGATTCGCTAATTTTTCAAACCATTCTGAATCGAATGAGACCAAATTTGGAAAAAGTATGTGTATGTGTGTGCGTGTGAACAGATTTTTTGCCGTAAATCGACGTTTTCTCAAAAACGGTTGGACCGATTTCAAAAATTTAAAAGCCATTCGTTTTGTGCGACGAATGGCCGAACCGTTTCTTTGTAAATCGCAGAAAAGTGAAAAATTTTTCGTCCACGTTTTAGCCCGTAATTCTTAATTCATTTTGAAAATTCAAAAACCGTTTTAAAGATATTGTTTGGGAATTGTGCTGATTAGTTTTTGGTAGAGATCGGTCGGGCCATTTTCTTGTAATGAAGTTTAAAAAAAAAAATCGACGATTTTTAACTTCCCGAAGGAGAAGTTTATGTTTTCATCAAAAAATCCGAATTGATAATTTTATGTTTTCTCGATGTTTCAAGCCATTCTGAATCGAATGAGACCAAATTTGGAAAAAGTATGTGTGTGTGTGTGTGTAAGTGTATGTGAACAGATTTTTTGCCGTAAATCGACGTTTTCTCGAAAACGGCTGCACCGATTTCAAAAATTTAAAAGCCACTCGATGTATCTCGATGAGGACTATTGTTTGTGCGACGATCGGCCAAGCCGTTTCTTTATAAATCGCAGAAAAGTGAAAAAAATTTCGTCTACGTTTTAGCCCGCAATTCTGAATCGACTTTGAAAATTCAAAAACCGTTCGAAAGATATTGGTTGGGAATTGTGCTGATTAGTTTTTGGTAGAGATCGGACGGGCCGTTTTCTTGTAATAAAGGTCAAAAAAAAAATTCGATGATTTTTATGATTATTTTTTTGACGGTAGATACCATAGTCTTCTAGATCATACTAAAATATTACGGCCCTACGATAATTGGTTTAGCTTTAAAAATTCCTCAAAGTTTGCAAAAATGACTATGGTCTTATTGGCATTTGTCAAAATTAGAACTTGCATCGACGTTTGCTCAAAAACGCCTAAACTGATTTCAGAAATTTAAAAACCATATGATGTATCTCGATGAGGTTTATCGTTTCTCAGTTTTGTGCGACGACCGGCTGAGTCGCTTCTTTGTAATTTGAAAAAAAGTGTTAAACTTTGCGTCCACATTTAAGCTCAAAGTACCGAATCGATTTTAAAAAATCAAAAACTGTTTGAAAGATATTAGTTGGGAATGATACTGATTAGTTTTAGGTGAAAATCTACCGAGCCGTTTTCTTGTAATTAACTGTTGAAAAAAAATTTAAGCCGATTTTCATGGAACTTTTTTGGCGATATATATCATGGTCTTATAGAACTTACTGAAATATTACGCCCTTACAACAGGTAGTTCAATTTTAAAAATTCATCAAAGTTTGAGAACATGAGTAGTTTTTTTTTGACGTTGGTTAAAATTACAATTAGAGGATTTACTTGGTATAACGATGGTAGTTTTTTGTCTTAATGAACATACTAAACCATTAACGTCCTGTGGAATCTGATTCAATTGTATAAATTGTTGATTTTTGAAAATTTGCTTTTAGAAAATACTCCGAGTTAACGTGTTCGTTCGTTTTCAATTATGTGCAATAAATCCACTCGGAGAATACTTTTAATCGCTCATAAATTCATTTATATTTAATTGATTATTTTACACATATCGGGAAGTTCATGTAACTTGCCTCAAGGCTAAATGCCAATACCAACTAGTTCTCAAAAAATTTTTAAAATTTCGAAATTTGATTTTTTTCAGTTTTAAAAGAAATTTGAATCTTTTTAAAAAAATATATTTTTGGTATGGGAAGTTCCAGCAATTTGCCTCAAGCAATGCCATGCACCACTAGTTATAATTTACTCCTGACTCTCACCTCTTCTCCATGGCGTCATAACGCCGAACAAAAACATATCGCATCATCATCATCACGACGACTACTATAGTCTGAGAGCCAGTGAACTATTTGACTGACCTGTTTTCTCGGAGCTAGAATTTTTTTGAATGATATTTCATTATCGGTACATTAAGAAAGTACCGGTCTGGCAAGCATCTCGCGATTGCGTCATCATCCCTCGAGTATTTGAAAATGTAAAAAAAATTTTTTTTTAATTTGCTTTCACAAGGCTTAAATTTTGAGGGTGTATTCTTTTAACTGTTCAGAAAGCATATGTAGAATGACAGACCATTCTGACGATTGCAAGGGTCTGCCAGACAAGTTAATAATAGTTATGACGCGCAAGGGTGTGGGCGCATTGCCATACATAATCGACTAATACCCTTGTATTTAAATAATTTATACGCCATTTTGAAGGTCATTCTCTTTTAGTACTGCGAATATTGTTCAAATCAAATTTGTGGAAGACATTTAAAAATTGAAGAAACCAGAACCAGTACTAATAATATTGTTTGAAAAAAAAATGTAATAAAATTCAAATAGTTTAATTGTTGTAGATCTTGAGAGTCTTCTTATGGTAAAAAAATCCTTGAAATATCCGTTATGCAATTATTATTTGAGTCTCATATCTGGAAAATAAAAATTAAGAGCAGTATCAAAAAAGAATATACAATATGAAAATAATTGTAATGATAAAATACTTAAAGTAGGACAATGGTAAAATAATTTAGAATAAAAATTAGAAAAGGTATTGAAAAGGGAAAAAATTGTAACTGTTGCAAAAAAAAGTATTAATTAGTAACAGTAGGCATTTCATTATCAAAATAATGTTTGATATCGAAATTGGCAAACTCAGAAGTATCGTAGAAACTTTGAGCTTTTAAAAGTTTAACAATAGTATTATGAAATTGACGATCATTCAGTTTCCTAATATGTAGTCGGAGTAGATTAAAAAGCTGTACTCCTCTTCCGTCTATGGTATTAAAAGATGTTTCAGTTTAAAAGTTGGTCCTTTTATAGTCAAATTTCTTGTTTTATAATAGGAATTCAACATGGAGGATAGGTTGAAGCGTTCAGGATTATTCTTTATGAATGACAGGGAACGTAATTAGCAAAAATATACAGG
>NW_020537324.1:71197501-71224834 GCF_003426905.1 Ctenocephalides felis
TTTTTTTTTGAAATTTTTAAGTTACGAAGTTTCAAGTAACATTCGATGAATTAACAAACAATTATCTGACTACGTTCAGTAAAATTGCCATCTACTTCATCATGTAGAAATGTATTTTTTTATGTCTTTCAAAAATTCGTTATCGGCACCTTTTTACCCTATAAGGGGGGGTAACTTGGAACGGTCAGGTGGCAAATACGTTTAAAACCTTATTTTAATTCAAGGGTATTTTACAAAATAATTACATTTTAACTAATACTAAAAAACTACTAACGGAAGAAAATGCTTTTATTATGGATTTTCAAAGATTACCGATATTTCGTCAATACAAACAAACTGGAAGTTTTATATACTTTCTATAGAAAACATGGTAAAATCCAATCCAAGTTTTTTTTTTGTCTTTCGACTTATATTGTCGTAAAATATCGCGTAAAACATCCTATTAAACGTAATTGAACATCATCTGTCAAAAGCGTTTGACATTTCACAAAATTGCCACCGTCCATTGTTCTATTTAAATTACGCTTCTACAAAAATTTTCAAATTAAAAATGTAAAGTTTCTACGCGGATTTGAAATAATTTCTCACCTTTTGGACATTCTCTGGATTGGCACGAATTTTTCAAGACTAAGACTGGCCAAATCGATTCAGCCGTTTTCGAGTTTTATTCGGACATTTGAAAGAGAGCTCCATTTTTATATATAAGAAGATATATATATATATATATATATATATATATATATATATATATATGAGTGAGTTCTTGAGGGCGATACATCAAACAAAGAAAAGCTCAAGAACTCACTCATATATTTCAACATCAAAATTAACTACTAAATCATATATATATATATATATATATATATATATATATATATATATATATATTAACGTTTAGATAGATCGCAATTCAATTAAAGTTTTGTATGGAAACAGCATGGAAAAAAATTCAAAAATTTAAAAAAATGTTTTTTAGATGTAATTTAGCGAACAAATGAATGAATAAACCCCATTCATTTGTCGCCAAGTTATACCTAAAACATTTTGTTTAAATTTTCAAAAAAATTTCCATGCTATCTCTATACAAATCTTTGATTGAATTGCGCTCTATCTAAACGTTAATATTAAGAGCTAAAACTTTCAGAGAATTGTTTTTTATCAATTTGGAACCATTTGAGCCCGTGGGAGCAAGGAAATTAGAAAATGACCATTTTAAGGACCACCATATATATATATATATATATATAATATATATATATATATATATATATATATAATATATATATACTAGCTGACCCGACAGACGTTGTCCTGTACCCACGTCTACAATTCAAAAGGTCCAGATTTTTAATATTTGTTACCCTACGGGAAGTTAATAATTATGCCTAGTATCATCAATTTCTCAGATCTGGTTTTCTTGGAGTGATCCATTAAATCAGAATCGGAATGTGTATGTGTACTCATAAACAGCAAATAGAGCAAAATATAACAAATCCAATCTCGTTACATAATTTGCATACATAACAAAATTAATTAGTTCATTATTGAGAGCATTCAAGCGATATCGCGCAATTAACGTAAACACAAATGTGCAATAATAAATTATAACATCTACAACAATTATTATGGTCTAATGACCCGTAGATTGAAATTTTCTAATGATTATGAATGCAGCGACGACTTGAGATTAGTCAATACTAAATATCCGTCTAGCTATTTAACAACATTTCCATAGTGACTAATATACCAAGAATTGTTGTTTTGAACAAAGTCGAAACATAGTCGAGTCAACGTCGAAATATGACTAAATGACTTCCGGAAGGAGAAGTTTATGTTTTCATAAAAAAATCCGATTCGCTAATTTTAAGTTTTCTCGACGTTTCAAGCCATTCTGAATCGAATGAGACCAAATTTGTAAAAAGTATGTGTGTGTGTGTGTGTGTGAACAGATTTTTTTCCGTAAATCGACGTTTTCTCAAAAACGGCTGGACCGATTTCAAAAATTTAAAAGCCATTTGCTGTATCTCGATGAGGATTAGCGTTTCTGAGTTTTGTGCGACGATCGTCCAAACCGTTTCTTTATAAATAGCAGAAAAGTGAAAAAATTTTCGTCCCCGTTTCAGACCGCAATTCTGAATCGATTTTGAAAATTCAAAAACCGTTCGAAATATACCGGGAATCGTGCTGATTAGTTTTTGGTAAAGATTGGCTTAGCCGTTTTCTTGTAATAAAGTTTAAAAAAAATTTTTTTTTGACGATTTTTATGATTTTTTTTTGACGGTAGATACCATAGTCTTCTAGATCATACTAAAATATTACCGCCCTACGACAACTCGTTTAGCTTTAAAAATTCGTCAAAGTTTGCAAAAATTGGTATCGTTTTTTGGCATTTGTCAAAATTAGACTTTTCATCGTCGTTTGCTCAAAAACGCCTGAACCGATTTCAGAAATTTAAAAGCCATTCGATGTATCTCAATGAGCACCATAGTTTGTCAGTTTTGTAGGACGATCTGCCCAGCCGTTTCTTTGTAATTTGAAAAAGAGTGTTGAACTTTTCGTCCACATTTAAGCTCATTCTACCGAATAATACTGATTAGTTTTATTTGAAAATCTACCAAGCCGTTTTCTTGTAATTAACTTTTGAAAAAAAAATTTAAGCCGATTTTTATGAAACTTTCTTTGGCGATGTATATCATGGTCTTATAGAACCTACTGAAATATTACGGCCTTACAACCAGTAGTTCAATTTTAAAAATTCATCAAAGTTTGAAAAAATGAGTAGTTTTGTTGACGTTTCTTAAAATTAAAATTAGATGATTTACTTGGTATAACGATAGATTACTTGGTCTTCATGAACATACTAAACCATTAACGTTCTACGAAAACTGGTTCAATTATAAAAATTATTGATTTGTGAAAATTTGCTTTTAGAAAATACTCCGAGTTAACGTGTTTGTTTGTTTTCAATTATTTGTAATAAATCCTCTCGGAATACTTCTAATCAATCATAAATTAATTTGTTTATTGTTGATTAAGTCGATTATTTACACATATCGGGAAGTTTATGTAACTTGCCTCAAGGCTAAATACCAATACCAACTAGTTATACTTTAGATATGTATACGATCAACTGCATAATTTACAAAACATATATTTATGCAATCCAAAATTTTTCAATTTGCTTCTCAAGTAGATAATAAAATTCTCACATTTAAACAATAAAATAACCCTTATCCTTATTCCAACTTTAACTAAGTCCTTTATCCACGTGTCTAAAATCTGTGAAGTCGTGAATTTCACCAGAATTGAATGTAAAAGCGAACTCTTGCTCATTTGAATCTTTTAATAGCTTCAGAAAACGACAATCAAAGTCGGTCACGACCTCTCCTCATCCTCATACAGAAGAAGAAATAAGTCCATATGCAGACTAAACACATTTTCAGTTTAATCCTTATATTACCATCGTCAGTAAATGTCTGCGCTCTTGGTATTTAATGCTCTTGAAATAAAACAACTCGGTAATAAAAGAATTTCGAGGACTGTTTCGAGAG
Organism: Ctenocephalides felis; assembly: GCF_003426905.1. Classification (NCBI taxonomy): domain Eukaryota; kingdom Metazoa; phylum Arthropoda; class Insecta; order Siphonaptera; family Pulicidae; genus Ctenocephalides; species Ctenocephalides felis. Next base: position 71,201,053 of record NW_020537324.1, read on the forward strand.
GTAAAAGAGGAGAAATCAAAAATATTTCAAGAAAAATTTTAGTATAAAAAGTAACTAACTGATTGGGAATATGGAAGTGTGTGGTATGTAAGTGAGAGAGGCAATTAACAGAAATTAAATGGGTGGTTTACCCACTGCAACGCATGCCTCATAAAAATATTTCTGAGTCATATCAGAAGACATTGCAAGTACCTTAGATCCATAGATTCTTAGATTCCGGTGAGGCGGTTTAACCTACAAAACACTAGGGTTTATACAAAAAACGACATTTCAGAAAACCGGTTTTCGAATTTTAATTTTACAAAAAAACCGGTTTTAGCCGGTTTTCGAATTTTATATAGAAAATAAATTTTTGCTCGAATATTCTGTAATTTATCCGCAAATTTAGTGTGATTTAGAGCAGGGTTTGACTCAATTTATTTATAGTACAATTTTATGGATAGTAAACAAAATTATTTTAAATTTAATTAGTATAACTAAAAAATAATAGTTTATCTTGATTTAGATAACTTTGAAAATAATTATTCGTTATCCATGCATTATTTTCACATATAAGAATGAAAATATTTTTATGATAGTGAAAGGAAATTTTTCGAATAAATAAAAATAATATATTTTTAAATAAAAAACATTAATTAAATTAAAAAAATCTTAAAAAATATTGAAGATGTTGATACATACTTGTTAATATCAATTTTAGTTTTAAAAACAATTAAGCTAAACTCGGGTATTGTCTGTTCCGAGCAATTTCAATTATTTAATTTTAAACATTCTAATTGTTTTTTTGTTTAATAAAATTTGATTTAAAAAAACTGAGAACGTCTATCGAATTGCAGCTTAGACGTGTCCGTTTTTTACTCACAAAATTTACTGAAATAGAAAATACTCTCACACTTGCGACCAAATTATGCTTAATTGTTTTTAAAGCCTGATATAATAATTCTAATCTGTTTGTTCTTTAATTTGTGACTCCTAGGATTTAAAACTTTTTTTTAAGTTTAAGTAGAGGAAGTTACTTCTTCAAGAAGAAGTCACACTGATTTAAATTAAAATATACTCTGGTATAAAAAAAACTACATTAATATATACAAAACCTTTCTGTGGACCATTGTTGATAAGATATCAAATGCTATTGAACCGATATGATTTCAAGAATCAAAATGCTTTCATCTATCTTTTACATTTGGCTATATTTGTCATTTTCCATTTATACAGTGAAAACCGACATTTTTCACTAAAAAAACGGTTTTTGAATTTTTGTTTTTGAAATTGAAATTTTGTTTTTGAATTTGAAATTTTAATTTGGTAATTATAATACCATAATAAATAATAGCATAAACTAGTGGGGTGCATGTCATCGTTAATGCAAATTACTAGATCTTTCTGTATCATAATTAAAAATCTTGGTACGGAACCAAAAAAAATATACAAAATGTGTACACATTGATAAAATCTCTATAAAATATCTGATAATTTGATGTACATATGTCCAATATAATTTTTAACCGCCAAATGACATTTTTCTAACTTATTTTTATTGAGAGTCCATAACCGCTAGGCCTGCCTTTCCCAAAAATTAATCAGTATTTCATCTCGTCAATACAAGTAAAATGTTTTTTGAATGATTCAAATCGGACGGTCCGTTCTCTTAAAAACGGACTTACCGTTTTTGGCACTTTTGCCCCATATCTTCGAAACGGCTGGACCTGCATTGGCCAAAAACTAATCAGCACGTCTCCTTATCAATACCAATCGAATGATAATTGAATCATTCAAATCGGTTTATCGGTGCTCTTGAAGTGGTCGACGAAAATTTGTATCCGCACATACATACATACACACAAATACACATACACACATACATGCTCATGCATCAATTTTTTCTAAGCTTTACCAAAATGTTCAGAAACCTTTGAAACGTAAAGATATCTTAATTTTTTTATTTTCATTTTTTGCGAATATATATATATATATATATATATATATATATATATAATCAATCAGACAGGTAATTAATTCTGTTTTTCTTTAACCTTTCTTTTAAAAAAAAACTTTCTAATTTTCTAACATTTCTAATATTTTGTTATACAATCCACTCATTTATTTTTTATTAATTATATTATCATATTGATATTATATATATTATCATATCATATTTTTTATTAATTATATTATCATCTTATTATCATAGATTATATTGTCATATTTCATTTCTGCAATTTTATTTCATGCACAATTTTATTCATTTTATATAAAAAAATTCACCAATTTCCACTTCTCTTAAATATATTGTGTGTTTAAATCTTATCAAGATCATGTTTCTGGACAGATGTCTTAAAGATGGAACGTATCTAGTTCCGAATCGTCGACAGTAAATAAATGAAGAACTGGTTTTTTAAAAAACATTGTTTTGGATTTTTTGTTATATATATATATATATATATATATATATATATATATATATTTGCCCACCTATGGTGTAAAAAGAGAGATGACAAATTGCATTAAAATAAAAAACAAACATTTCAAAAAAGTAATTGTATATATTGAAATTATATGAGATATACAATAAATATCACAGAGCTAATGGCTAATAAATTTCGACAATTATCATTTTCCATAATGCAGTCTAATATAGCTAATCTTCTTTCATTTTAACAATTGTCGATTCCTGGTTCGAGTCCTCACTGCACGCCATCTTGCCCCTTCGACGTCTTCAGAAAGGACAGGCCCTCTGTTGGAGAGCAGCCCGAACATGCTCATCCTTATCCTCCACATTCCGAAAGCTCTTGCGACAATGGGGGCACATAATTAGGTTCGCAGACTCCAAATTTTTTTCCTCGGCTGCATGCAATTTCATTTTGTCAACATCATCGGTCTCAAAATCGCATGCATCACACCTAAAAATCGGCTCCCGGCTGCCCACCTTCCGCGATAGATACATCCTGTAATTGATGTAGGGCCCCTTGTAGATTTTGTCTTGGGGCTTCTTTTCTTGAGCTACTCCTGCTTGTTCAGCTCCACTCACATTCAAATTATCATTCATTTTGATGTTTAATAAAGATACAATTCACGATATCTGCACTTTTCACGCAAGTTTTGACAAGAGGTAGAATTTGTTGGAGCTGTCTTTTGTTTTATAATGAATAGTGTGAAGTGTGATACGATTGAGCTGGTTATATTAAACTAGAATTGGTTATTTTGTTTTCTTAAATTTGATATCACTGCTACATCTGTCATCGTGCAAAATAAGTTGTAATTATGAATATAATATCATAGTAAATATATTTTTACCGTTAATTCACAGTATTCATTCAATAAGGCTATAAAAAATAAAAACAATAATCGTAATTGAGATATATAATAGAACTCTTCTCATATTTATTCTATTTTTCTGATTTTGGTTTTGATCTTGCACTTGATTGTACAGTAAGAGAATGTATGTATCCATTTTTTTTAAATGCTAAGACTAATTTATTTTCGTTTTTTTAGGATTCGCTAGCAGTTAGGAATATTGAAATGCATTTTTTGACGTATTATTCTTGGCTAAATGACAATTAACTGCTTTTTGGTTTAAAGATTCTACGTGCTAGGTATGCCATTTGTTTTTAAAAAAAGACGAACTTTTTTCGCTGATTTTTGAGCATTTTCGATCTCAGCGTCATTTAACTTTAATTTTGTGGACTTTTGGAGGACCTGTTATATTTATTGGTAATATTGAACTCAAATTCTTTCATGTATCAGGAGCACACGCCCTCTTACACTCACCAACTTAATATTCATATAAATAAAATGCTCTCAAATTGTCTAGGCTTAATATCTCTATCAATATTAGCCGGGTCAGCTAGTACATATAAGGGTTTTTATATAAAAAAATTATATTTTTATTTTCGCCGTTTAATGTCCACTCAGAACACAGAACAGTTGTGAATTAACACTTTTGCAGACGTGAATGCTAAAGCTTTTTTGAGCATTGCCGGGCCAGCTAGTATATATATATAGTAAGGGTTTTTATATAAAAAAATATATTTTTATTTTCTTCGTTAAATGTCTGCTCAAAATTCAAAACAGTTGCAAATTAACACTTTTGCTTTTATTTTCATTGTGATGCAGTATGACTTGAATGCTATAGCTGATATAGTATGACTTGAATTATTTTGACTTTACGTTTTTGTAATTATTATACCTGTCAAGGTAATGACAAACTGATTCTTTAGGTATCTTTAGAAGAGTAACACATGATGTGGATGCTATAGCATTCATTAATTAACATATGATAATCTGACTAAGTGGTGTTTGATTAAGATTCGGATAGAACAACTAATTTAAAAAAAAAGACTCAATTGCGTAAAATAGAAGCCTGACACATGACGTGGATGCTAAATCATTCATTGATTAACATACGATAATCTGACTAAGTGGTGTTTGATCTAGATTCGGATAGGACAACTAATTTAAAAAAAAAAATGACTCAATTGCGTAAAATGAAAGCGTAACACATGACGTGGATGCTATAGCATTTATTGATTAACATACGATAATCTGACTAAGTAGTGTTTGATCAAGATTCGGATAGAACAACTAATTTTAAAAAAAAATGACTCAATTGCGTAAAATAGAAGCGTTATACATGGCGTGGATGCTATAGCATTCATTGATTAAAATATGATTTGAATAGAACAACAAAAAATGACTCAATTGCGTAAAATAGAAGCGTGACATATGACGTGGATGCTATAGCATTCATAGATTTAAATATGATCATCTGACTAAGTGGTGTTTAATCACATTTCGGATAAAACAATCCATTTAAAAAAAAAAATTCAGTTGCGTAAAATAGAAGCGTTACACATGACGTGGATGCTATAGCATTCATCGATTAAAATATCATAATCTGACTAAGTGGTGTTTGATTAAATTTTGGATATAACAACCAATTTAAAAAGAAATGACTCAATTGCGTGAAACAGAACAAAACACATGGCATAGATGCTATAGCATTCATCGATTAAATTATGATAAATTGACTAAGTTATGGTTGATCAAATTTTGGACATAATAAACAATATAAAGAACAAACAATGACTTAATTGCATAAAATAGAAGCGTAACACGTGACGTGGATGCTATAGCATTCATCAATTAAAATATGACAATCTGACTAAATGATGTTTCAAATATAACAACGAATTTAAAAAAAAAAAATTGCTCACTTTTCAAAATTTACACAGTCCGCAAAAGTGTTAAATGGTGAACATTTTTACAAATTAGTATTAACTCCTCAGTCCTTTTCTATTTGAATTCTTATACTCGGCACGTGTTCCTCCTTTATCGAAATCTCCATTTCGGATCGTTTGACTCTAGCACCTTGCTTGTATACAAAATAAGAAGAAGTCGGCTTTCTTTGGGACTCCTTTCGATATTCAAACATATGCCAACAACAAGGGCCACGTGGCAGCCGTCGTTAGAATTAAATAATAACATTTTGATTGAGCCGGAACTTGAGTCGTCCAGCTGCTCACTTTTAAGGAGAGAGCTGATAATAAAACATACATACATATATACATACAGCGGAGTATCAACGATCGCAGTGTCTTATGAAATTTTTTTGCACCCCTATAAAAACATACATACATACTTACATACATACGTACTTACATACTTACATACATACTTACATACATACAGCGGAGTATCAACGATGGCAGTGTCTTATGGAGATTTTTTTTGCACCCCTATAAAAACCATACATACATACATACATATGTACTTACATACTTACATACATACTTGCATACATATAGCGGAGTATCAACGATGACAGTGTCTTATGAATATTTTTTTGCCTCTCTATAAAAAAACATAATATATACATACATACATACATACAGCGGGGTATCAACGATGGCAGTGTCTTATGAATATTTTTTTGCACCCCTATAAAAAAACATACATATATACTTACATAAATATGTATTTACAAACTTACATACATACTTGCATACATACAGCAAAGTATCAACGATGACAGTGCCTTATGAAGAAGATTTTTTTACTTACATACATAAATACTTACATTATGTAAGTTACATACATAAATACTTACATACATAAATGCTTACATACATAAATACTTACATACATAAATACTTACATACATAAATACTTACATACATAAATACTTACATACATAAATACTTACATACATAAATACTTACATACATAAATACTTACATACATAAATACTTACATACATACATAAATACTTACTTACATACATAAATACTTACTTACATACATAAATACTTACTTACATACATAAATACTTACTTACATACATAAATACTTACTTACATACATAGATACTTGCATACATAGATACTTGCATACATAGATACTTGCATACATAGATACTTACAAACATAGATACTTACAAACATATATACATACATACATACATACATACATAAATATTTAGAAAAATTATCTAACGAAAAAATTAACTAGTGAGTACCCCTTACTATTGCTAGGTAATAAAGTGACTAATAGTACTCTATTACCATGCTCAAACAAAATCTTAAACGCTACAAAATTTTATATATAGCTAATATTTTATTTATTTATAACTTTGAAGTGATAAGTAGCAAAAGTGAACCTATACAAAATTAATTCTATTATGGTGAAAAATATTTGTCAGAAGTGGGATTCGAACCCACGCCCTCAAAGAGGACCAGAACGCTCGGCCAATTTTACTTGGCAAGGTAACCTTGAGTCTGGCGCCTTAGACCGCTCGGCCATCCTGACATATGAATGGATATACATGGGACTCGTCTGCTACGAATTGAAACATTGTTTTGATATATGTTGTCATCTAATATTATTTATGTATTATGTAACTAAATATAAACAGTTATCTTTATTATACTGATATCGATTAATCTTTGCGTTGACGTTGATGATAAGGTAATGTTTAAGAAAACGATATATAAAACAAAGTTTTTAATTTTTATATTGATAATTACAATAATTGATTTCTGTAAAAGTATTTTGATGTTCATAACTATTTGTAAATAATCATTTAAATTTTTTGTTAACTAACCCACGTGGTGAGTTATAGTAAAAGCAAAAAATCTACAATGAAAAATTTTACATATCTTGATGTTTCAGACGTTTCTGAACATTTTGGCATACCTTAGAAGAAATCTGTACACGTACACGTACACGTGTACCCGGATACGAGTAATTTGAGTTAAGAGCGCCTTGAGATACAAGCGATTTGAGATACGAGGGATCAGACTTGGAGATATTACTAAGGCATATCTTAGTAAAAATGGTCGTATGTGTGAATGTGTGAATGTTTATGGTCCAGTATGGATACGAGTAATTTGAGTTACAAGCACCTGGAAATTCAAGCGATTTGATATACGAGCAATTCGATATACGAGAAATTTTGGTCGCAAAGCCGTTCAAGTATTACTTAAGTACTATAGGTGAGCGGGGGGTTATTGATTTGCTTATTTTGCTTATTTTAGGTAAGAACTTTTGCCGACAAAGGGGAGAAGGGGAGTAAATAATTGTAATAAATCTGCTTACGTAATACTTGAACGATCCCTTAAAAGTGATTTGAGTTACGAGTGTCTCTCGAGATACAACTGATGTGAGTAACTTTGAGATACGATTGATTCGAGTCACGAGCGATTTGAGATACGTGCGTCTTGACATACAAGTTACGAGTGATTTGATATACGACTGATTCGAGTCGTCGAAAGAATGATCGGACGATTAGTATTTAAGGTGTGTCTAAAAGAAGAAATGTGTTCAGAGAACATGGTTTTGAATTGTTGAGGATGTTTTGAATTATGAATATTCTGATATGTCTTTTAAGAAATATATAGGTCATTCTTTTACAAATCGCAAGGATTTTAGGAACAAAAATGCCACAATTTAGAATTGTCAGAATTTTTTTAACAGATATTACACATAAAATCATTTCAGATCATTTCAATTAAATATCTTTAGTTGTGCTGATCAGATCAGTATTAATATTTTTTATTCTACTCATATTATAATAATTAAAAAAAAAAATGTTTGCAACTTTAGATATTTATGGGGCAATTCTGCCGTAACAGAGCTAATAAAATAGCGTTGTCATGACATCTATTTGCTATGCGATCAGGCGTATTTTATATATAAACAAGCAAGGATGAATCTTATAATAACAGAATGTTCGATGATGCAGTTCACTACTAAGTAAGAAACAAGCATAAGATAGCGTTGCCATGACAACGCTTTTTATGAGCTCTGTTACGGCAGAATTGACCCATTAATTTACGCAGAGGATGCTCATAGAAATTAAGCAAATAATCGATGTTTCTATCGTAAATATTTAGGTTAAAAAAATTTTCTTAAGAAAATCTCTGAAATACCTGCCAAATGATTTTATGTATAATATCTATAAAAAAAATTTAGACAATTCTGAAATGTCAAAGTCTGTTTGGTGTGCGGTTTGTAAAAAAATGACCCATATTAAGAATCTTCTTCAATATAGCAACAACCACCACAATCATTGTAATCATTTTTGTAAACACTATGTTGGAAAGATATACATTTCAAAACTACATGTATTATCAAAATTGAATACAACTAAAATACTTTGTACGCATTTTTTTTGAAAAAGTTTTTGAAGACTACCTCAACACGGTAAAGGAACGATAACTTTTCATTAATTAGACAAAGATTAACTGTGAGAATTTCTAACTTTCGAAACGTAGAGTAGGGCTATAAAATTAAATACAAAACTTTTCATTACAAAACAAAAATTTATTAATCCCGGTATGAGTAAACTATCTACCAGCCACCCTTCTACCATCGTCAGCCCTCCGACGGTGTCCGTTTCTTAAGATCTACTCATCGTCTCATCGGCCTGGGTTTGATCAAACGAGGCACGTACATCTCACAAAGATTATATAGTTATGAACCGAAGTGTGCTCGCAATACAAATAAATATGAAATAATATAAGCGGATACAAAGTTGTTATTTCGCCCGAGGTGCTCCTTTACCGTCCAACGATTGCCCCCTTGCCGGTTATATGTGGTCAGGTCGTAAAACGTACATCGAGAGTAAATAATTTACTTCTATAGATAGATATAGAGTATGGGTGTGTGTTTATGTAAATATTTAAACTGGATTATTGTTTATCTGAAGTGATGCTAAAATGCTTATGCAGATAGATGGATAGAATTGGTTGGTGTATGTAGTTTTAGCATTAAATAATTCTGTGTTTGGTTACAGTTTTAGAATAGAGCATCTAAACCAAGTAGTATTACTGTTGAAAATAATATTATTAACTTCCCGAAGGAGAAGTTTATGTTTTCATAAAAAAATCGGATTCGCTAATTTTGTTTTCTCGACGTTGCAAGCCATTCTGAGTCGAACGAGACCAGATTGGAAAAAGTATGTATGTGTGTGTGTTTGTGTGTGTGAACAGATTTTTTGTCGTAAATCGACGCTTTCTCAAAAACGGCTGGACCGATTTTAGAAATTTAAAAGCCATTCGATGTATCTCGATGAGGACTAGCGTTTCTAACTTTTGTACGACGATCGGCCGAGCCGTTTCTTTGTAAATCGCAGAAAAGTGAAAAAAAAATCGTCCACGTTTTAGCCTGCAATGCTGAATCGATTTTGAAAATTCAAGAAAGATATTGGCTGGGAATTGACCTGATTAGTTTTTGGTAATGATCGGCCGAGCCGTTTTCTTGTAATAAAGTGTTAAAAAATTTTTTTCGACGATTTCCATGATTTTTTTTATGGTAGATACCTTAGTCTTGTAGATCATTACGGCCCGTTTAAATTTAAAAATTCTTCAAAGTTTGCAAAAATTATTATCGTTTTTTTGGCATTTGTCAAAATTAGTCTTTTGATCGACGTTTTCTCAAAAACGCCTGAACCGATCGCGACGATCTGCTAAGCCGTTTCTTTGCAATTTGAAAAAAAGTGTTAAACTTTTCGTCCACATTTATGCTCATCCTACCGAACCGATTTTAAAAAATCAGAAACTGTTCGAAAGATATTAGTTGGGAATGATACTGATTAGTTTTAGGTGAAAATCTACCTAGCCGTTTTCTTGTAATGAACTGTTGAAAAAAAATTAAGCCGATTTTCATGGAACTTTTTTTGGCGATATACATCATGGTCTTATAGAACTTACTGTAATATTACAGCCTTACGACAAGTAGTTTAATTTTAAAAATTCGTCAAACTTTGCTAAAATTATTATCGTTTTTTTTAAAGTAGGATTGATGAAGTATATTATTTACACATTTTTTTTATTAAGATAATTATTTACACATATCGGGAAGTTCATGTAACTTGCCTCAAGGCTAAATACCAAACCAACTAGTTTTGATTGGCAATAAAACTATGCAAAAAAATTGTGCATTAATAAAAATTGAACAATTTGCAATACATTTCTAATAACTATCGAGTTGGTACTGATAAATCATGCAACTTGCCTTAAGGCAAAATGCCACTTGTAACTAGTAAATTTTTGAAATCGGTCTATCAAAGGTTACAGAGAAAACATAAAATTAAAAGATTGAATTTTTTAGCGAAAACAAACTTCTTCTTCGGGAAGTTAATAATATTGATACTGAATTAGCAAAAATATTTAGTCAGACATATCTATTGCACCAAACTAATAATGTGCAGATGTTACGGTATGAATTTCTACCCTAATTTAAAATGCTATAAATTACATTTGCGACATATGTAGTGTAACAAACCCTCTGCAAAAACTCAAACGAAAACTAAACCACTATTATTATTCCCTTTCTACAAAGGTACTCCCATGTGATTTACAAACTGTTGCAAAAGTGGAACCTCTTGAATAATTTTTTACCCCTGTAAAAAATAAAATCAATCTAAGTCTTCTTAAGACTTAATACTAGCAATGTCGAAATAAAATTTATTTATTTATTATTACTTATTTTTATAAATGCTTTTCACATCTAAAATATATCTTCTTATCCTCGTTTATGATTATGACCCTTTTAACCTACTTCATTAGTAACTCCAGTTAATTACTTTCAGGCCTAAATTTTTATCCTTTATCTTTTTAACTAATGAGAACAAATTCGAGGCAAGTTAGGATAGAGATGTTAAATGTTTCAAACTATTTTTAGAGTTTTTTTTCCAAAGCTTTATTTTCAAACAAGGCGATGACTGACTAGGCTTATGAGACAAGGATTTGGCAAGTTGCCCACAAGTTTGAGAAATTAATTGTCAACTCTGGACATTATAAAAAATACAATTATAAGATATGAATGATAATTGAAGCTAGCCTATACTTATCTGACTAATATGGTAAAAAATTAGCACCAGAAAAAAATAAATTTATTTAAAAAAGTATTTAAATAATGCAATTGGTCAGTGAATTTATTGATATTATATTGATGACTTTTTGGCTCTACATTTAAAAACAGTTATGAACATTCTATTTAAAGATCTCTTTATTCCACTATACGTAAATAAAATTGGTTAAAAAATTTACTAAATTATCATCGTATTATAAAAATTATTCAAATCAAATTATTATTATTATCTAATACAATCTTACCTAAGTAAGACTTAGAAAAACATAAAGTTCTTATTGATTTTACAACTATATATATATATATATATATACATATATATATATATATATATATATATATATATAAAGATAAGTATTTAATTAAGTAGAGACTGAAATATAAAGAGGGATGTGTTAATTGCTAGATATTAATGATAAGTAACATTTGGGGCAGAGCAGCTGTTCTTACTTTTCAAAATATAGGAAGAATTTACACCCTAGTTGATTTTAACTATTTTACACCAATATGATTCCTATGGACACCCCAATTTGTTAAAGAAGTCTAAAGAATGCTCTTTTATAATCGAGTATATTTATTTCCTGTGAAATAGTATTCCATGTTCATTCACTTCATTTTCGGTATTAACCAATTTGTATAATTCTTCAATATAATAAGACCACCCAGAATAGAGTTGGTCTAAATAAATATAAAAAAGTTTACCTCTAAGAAAAAAAGAATGTGTACACAAATGATGGTTAAAACAAAACCTCATTTTCTAATTATAAGATCTAGTTTCAAATGCAGTCACGATATATAAATATAAAATCATTTCAATTCCTCGAATGATAATGTATATTATTTTAGATGTAACTAATTTAAAAACAATCAAATGAAATCTATACACTCCTACTACTGGAAAAGATCAAATGTAAAGTCGTTCTTTCACTACAAATAAAAAGATAGAATATATATATATATATATATATATATATATACAAATTTAAAAAAGTATATTCAATATCACGTATATTGACAATACAAAAATTCTACAGTTGATGACCCCAATATCTGTAAAAATTGCACTTTTCAAGTTTGCTTTCTACAAAAGCAATTTTCAAATAAAAAAGTTTTACATAAAACAACTTGTAATCTGTTTGTTTTAAGTATTTAACATTCATTAAAAAAATATCCATTTCTAAACAATTTAATATTTGATATTTCAAATAAATGATATTTAAATATTAAAGTGTTCTCATTATACTAGTGATAATAGTATTTTGACAATAATTTTTTACAATAAGTATTTTGACAATAATTTATTTTTATTTTGTCATTTTATTACAAAATAGTTACAAGAGAATATATTCTCAATATGGTTTATTATTGTTGCCAAAATCTATCATGGTGAAATATTATTCTTGCATTTTTTTGTACTTTTAGTAAACTGATTTTAATTATCACAGGCCTTACATAATAGTTGAACGTGGTTGTACAAAAGTTGAGAAAAAGCGAGAATGAAGTAGGAAAAATTTAGGAAAATAAAACAAGATCCAGCAATCTTCAGAAGACATAATTGATTCTTTATGTAAAATATTTAGATAACTAGTGTTATAGGAGTGATTGAAATTTATAATATATTAGCTGACCCGGCAAACGTTGTTTTGCTAACTAAGTGGGCGTCCATTAATCACGTGAGCGAGTTTTTGCGGATTCTTAGACCCCCCCTCCCCCTTGGTGATATTTGGTGATATTCAAAATTACCCCCCCTCCCCCACCAAACATCACGTGTATTTTAGTTACGTGAAAAAACTGTAAAATTTTTGAGTTTTTTTAAAAATATTTGAACTTTTTTATAAAAAATAGTAAAAAAAATAATTACACGTGGTACCTTGCTATACCGCTCCCTCCCCCTCGTAAAATTTCGTGATTTTTTGTCAACCCCCCCCGTCCCCCTAAAAACCTCACGTGATTAATGGACGCTCCCTAATGTATATTCTAATCAATTTCTAGAGATATTCCGATATTCCGATATTCCGATATTCCGATATTCAGATATTCAGATATTCAGATATTCAGATATTCAGATATTCAGATATTCAGATATTCCGATATTCAGATATTCAGATATTCAGATATTCAGATATTCAGATATTCACATATCTCCGATACTCAGATATTCAGATATCCAGATATTCAGATATCCAGATATCCAGATATTCAGATATCCAGATATCCAGATATTCAGATATCTAGATATCCAGATATTCAGATATTCCGATATTCCGATATTCAGATATTCCGATATTCCGATATTCCGATATTCCGATATTCAGATATTCAGATATTCAGATATTCAGATATTCAGATATTCAGATATTCAGATATTCAGATATTCAGATATTCAGATATTCAGATAGTCGGATATTCAGATATTCCGATATTCCGACATTCCGACATTCCGATATTCCGACATTCCGACATTCCGATATTCCGACATTCAGATGTTCAGATATTCAGATATTCAGATATTCAGATATTCCGATATTCAGATATTCAGATATTCAGATATTCCGATATTCCGATATTCAGATATTCAGATATTCAGATATTCAGATATTCCGATATTCCGATATTCCGATATTCCGATATTCCGATATTCCGATATTCAGATATTCCGATATTCAGATATTCAGATATTCAGATATTCAGATATTCAGATATTCAGATATTCCGATATTCAGATATTCAGATATTCAGATATTCAGATATTCAGATATTCAGATATTCAGATATTCAGATATTCAGATATTCCGATATTCAGATATTCAGATATTCAGATATTCCGATATTCCGATATTCCGATATTCAGATATTCCGATATTCCGATATTCAGATATTCCGATATTCAGATATTCAGATATTCAGATATTCCGATATTCAGATAGTCGGATATTCAGATATTCCGATATTCCGACATTCCGACATTCAGATGTTCAGATATTCAGATATTCCGATATTCAGATATTCCGATATTCAGATATTCAGATATTCAGATATTCCGATATTCAGATATTCAGATAGTCGGATATTCAGATATTCCGATATTCCGATATTCCGATATTCAGATATTCCGATATTCAGATATTCCGATATTCAGATATTCAGATATTCAGATATTCAGATATTCCGATATTCAGATATTCAGATATTCAGATATTCAGATATTCAGATATTCCGATATTCAGATATTCAGATATTCCGATATTCAGATATTCAGATATTCAGATATTCCGATATTCCGATATTCCGATATTCAGATATTCCGATATTCCGATATTCAGATATTCCGATATTCAGATATTCAGATATTCAGATATTCCGATATTCAGATAGTCGGATATTCAGATATTCCGATATTCCGATATTCCGACATTCCGATATTCAGATAGTCGGATATTCAGATATTCCGATATTCAGATATTCAGATATTCAGATATTCCGATATTCAGATAGTCGGATATTCAGATATTCAGATATTCCGATATTCAGATATTCCGATATTCCGATATTCAGATATTCCGATATTCAGATATTCAGATATTCAGATATTCCGATATTCAGATATTCAGATATTCCGATATTCCGATATTCCGATATTCAGATATTCCGATATTCAGATATTCCGATATTCAGATATTCAGATATTCAGATATTCAGATATTCCGATATTCAGATATTCAGATATTCAGATATTCAGATATTCAGATATTCCGATATTCAGATATTCAGATATTCCGATATTCAGATATTCAGATATTCAGATATTCCGATATTCCGATATTCCGATATTCAGATATTCCGATATTCCGATATTCCGACATTCCGACATTCAGATGTTCAGATATTCAGATATTCCGGATATTCAGATATTCCGGATATTCAGATATTCCGGATATTCAGATATTCCGGATATTCAGATATTCCGGATATTCAGATATTCCGATATTCAGATATTCCGGATATTCAGATATTCCGGATATTCAGATATTCCGGATATTCAGATATTCCGGATATTCAGATATTCCGGATATTCAGATATTCCGATATTCAGATATTCAGATATTCAGATATTCAGATATTCCGATATTCAGATATTCAGATATTCCGATATTCCGACATTCCGACATTCCGATATTCCGACATTCCGACATTCCGATATTCCGACATTCAGATGTTCAGATATTCAGATATTCAGATATTCAGATATTCCGATATTCAGATATTCAGATATTCAGATATTCCGATATTCCGATATTCAGATATTCAGATATTCAGATATTCAGATATTCCGATATTCCGATATTCCGATATTCCGATATTCCGATATTCCGATATTCAGATATTCCGATATTCCGATATTCAGATATTCAGATATTCAGATATTCAGATATTCAGATATTCAGATATTCAGATATTCCGATATTCAGATATTCAGATATTCAGATATTCAGATATTCAGATATTCAGATATTCAGATATTCAGATATTCAGATATTCAGATATTCCGATATTCAGATATTCAGATATTCAGATATTCCGGATATTCCGATATTCCGATATTCCGATATTCCGATATTCCGATATTCCGATATTCCGATATTCAGATATTCCGATATTCCGATATTCCGATATTCCGATATTCCGATATTCCGATATTCCGATATTCAGATATTCAGATATTCAGATATTCAGATATTCAGATATTCCGATATTCAGATATTCAGATATTCAGATATTCAGATATTCAGATATTCAGATATTCAGATATTCAGATATTCAGATATTCAGATATTCAGATATTCAGATATCCAGATATCCAGATATTCAGATATTCCGATATTCCGATATTCCGATATTCCGATATTCCGATATTCAGATATTCCGATATTCAGATATTCCGATATTCCGATATTCAGATATTCCGATATTCAGATATCCAGATATCCAGATATTCAGATATTCAGATATTCCGATATTCAGATATTCAGATATTCAGATATTTAGATATTCAGATATCCAGATATTCAGATATTCAGATATTCCAATATTCAGATATTCCAATATTCCGATATTCCGATATTCCGATATTCAGATATTCAGATATTCCGATATTCAGATATTCAGATATTTAGATATTCAGATATTCCGATATTCCGATATTCAGATATTCCGATATTCAGATATTCCGATATTCCGATATTTAGATATTCCGATATTCAGATATTCCGATATTCAGATATTCAGATAGTCGGATATTCAGATATTCCGATATTCAGATATTCAGATATTCAGATATTCCGATATTCAGATATTCCGATATTCAGATATTCAGATATTCAGATATTCCGATATTCAGATATCCAGATATCCAGATATTCAGATATTCAGATATTCCGATATTTAGATATTCCGATATTCAGATATTCAGATATTTAGATATTCAGATATTCCGATATTCCGATATTCCGAAATTTCAAGTAACATTCGATGAATTAACGAACAATTATCTGACTACGTTCAGTAAAATTGCCAGCTACTTCATCATTGTAGAAATGTATTTTTTTTGGTGTCTTTCAAAAATTCGTTATCTACACCTTTTTACCCTATAGGCGGGGTAACTTGGAACGGCCAGGTGGCAAACACGTTTAAAACCTTATTTTAATTTAAAGGTATTTTACAAAATAATTACATTTTTAACTAATGCTAAAAAACTACCAACGGAAGAAAATACTTTTATTATGGATTTTCAAAGATTACCGATATTTTGTCAATACAATCAAACTGGAAGTTTTATATACTTTCTATAGAAAACATGGTATAATCCAATCCAAGTTTTTTTTGGTCTTTCGACTTATATTGTCATAAATATTCATGGTATATTCCTATTAAAAGTAATTGAACACCATCTGTCAAGAACGTTTAACATTTCACGTAATAGCCACCGTCTATTGTTTTATCTAAATGACGCTTCTACAAAAATGTTCAAATTAAAAATGTAAAGTTTCTACGCGATTTTGGAATAATATCTATTTAATCTGGATTGGCACGAACTTTTCAAGACTAAGACTGGCCAAATCGGTTTAGCCGTTTTCGAGTTTTACTTAGACATTTGAAAGAGAGCTCCATTTTTATATATAAGATTATGATAACATAGTTTTGAATTGGTTTGGACTGTTCGAGTTATAAATATGTCGATAAATTCTCTTGTAGATACATTGAGAACTTTTCCCAATATAACACGTGTTACAATCATTACAATTTACTTACAATATTTATATGGCAAAAAATGATTTCCTCATATTAATTAAGATGTGATGAATTATTCAAACTAAAAAGATATTTATTTCTACCAAAAAAATTTTACATATAAGTCGTACAAGTAATGTCGTCCCAAAATCTGTTTCGTCGCCCACGCCGGCGGCAAGAGGCTTAAGCAGACCCGATTTACAAAAAGCTAATAATGTTTACCAGTATAATTGGATAATGAGGATTTATGACCGGAGCCCTAGGCGGCACTTTTTTCTCATTCGACAATCGACAATCGAAACATCCAACAGTCAAACAAGTCAAACAGAGTCACCCTACAAAATTAAACAAACAAACTGGGCATAATATTATAATGTAGACAAATAATAGAAGTAACTAGTTGCATGAACTTTTTGATAAACGACTCAAAAATAAAAAAAGAGTGCCCGTAAGGTTCACACGCGATTAAAGTAAAACTTATTTGCTACTGTACAAGATGGCATTTAAGTTATACATCATATAATAATTTTGAATAATGTTTATTAGTAATATGGTAAAACTCGTGATGCACATATTTATTAGTGCCGACCATTAAACACATTTATATAATGATAAATTATAAATTATATATTTATAATAGCATTAAAAATATGTATAATATTTAAAAACAATAATGTCAAATAAAGTCATACTTCAAATATGACATGATCGGTTTGTCATTGTAATTAGCATTTAGAAGTGAACATTCATTGGAGAAATGAAGTAATTGCTGATTAATAAATTCTATAAAATATTCGTTTACACGGTGGATTATGTTAAACAACGCCTAAACAAATATTGGTTTCGTAACTTCACTCATCATGTATAATAATTGTGTTTGAAGAACTTCATGTAATTAAAATTAACATACATTCATTGACTGCTTGTATTTTTTTTACTTTTTCGTTGGCGATATAATCTCATTCTTTGAACAGCTGTAATATCTGTCTTGCCTAAAAAATATTTTCCATTTTAATAACTTCAAAGATTTATAGAAACTACGAATAATATAGAAATAATTCTAATCAACAAACTTACGTTTAGTACACGGCACAAATGTTTAATTTGTTTTATTGTTTTCAAGGAACAGGGTAAAATATTCTTCTGATTCAGCTATTTTTCATTAAATCAAGATTTGTACTACGATGTAACTTTAAAATGTTTATCTATCTATGCCGATTTCCTTGTTGATATCGGTAAGCATACAACGACAGATCTCTATTCACATACACGACGACTAATCACAATCGACCCCTATAGAAATGATCTCATCGAGAGCGAATGACGAACAGTTCGGGCGTAACGCAATTTCCGTTGCATTTGTACGGATTTACACCCTAGTCGCGCCTAAAGAAGTTTTACTCAAAAAATGATAGTAAGCATTAAGCAACGTTTAATTTTTTTTCAGAGTATTTATGCCTATTCTATTATATAAAATCAATATATTTTTGGCAGTACTCGGAATGTGTAAATCGAAAGCCAATACAGTCCGGGTACAAACTTTTGAAATTGTGTCGATAAAAATTTCAAACAACTTATTTTTCTACAAATTTTTTGAAGTAAATGAGGAAATAGCACAATTTTAACTCCATTTCATCGTAAATGTTAATCTTAATAACGGCGTTTAAGAAAGGAGGCTTCTTGACTTTGCAAAGTGGCAATCAAGACATTTCAATTTCCATTACAAACGTCTATGTGTCATTCGTCTTATTAACATCGTGATATTAATATCTTGAATCTAGAGATCAAGACGATTGCTGGAATAATTCAAATATACAGTAATGTAATAAATAATTTCATTTATTGCATCAAATTATTCAGGTCGACTTGGTCGACAAACGAAAAAGTATTTCATCAGTTATTAATTTTTTTAGTTAAATGAAAATTTTTATGTCTTTACATTTTGAAGGTTTCTGAACATTTTGGCATACCTTAGAAAAACTAGATGTATGTGTGTGCGGATACAAATTTTTGTCGACAATTTCGTGACCGTGAATGGAATTGTTCCAGTTTTCAAATAATTTTAAAATTTAAATTTTTGATACTAAAAGTTCCAAAAATTTGCCTTAAGGCATGATGCCTTGTAAAACTAGTTTTTTTTATTTATATATTCTATATATCATTTCTTAACGTCATATCGAATTAATTAAAGGATTATGATTTTAATTTTTTACGTCTGGCTGCATTTGTTGGATGTGGAACTTGATATTTTTGAAATCGGAGTACATACTTCAAGTACTTCATAAAAAAAATATCCACCAGAAATAAAAAAAAATATGGAAGATATACTGGAAAAAAGTATTCAAATTTTTAAATTTTTTGCATATAAAATTTTTAATTATTAAATTACTACGTGATTCAGTTCGTAGAGCTTTGTGGTTAAGACTAACCACAACTAATATATAAAAATCTGCGGGTTAATAGAGATAAATATTATTGTAATTATTTCCACGCTTTCTTTTCTTTTTAACCACAAGTCGAAAACATTTCACAAATAATTATTTCAGAAGGTATTTTTATGGTCGAAAGGAATCCACTAATCTTGCATGAATTCGATATGTGCTTCCGTATCTATCGAGTTTCGTATTTCAAGAAAACAGATAAGTGCATACTATCAGCAAATACGAACATATTTTAATATAATGTGACATTTTTATATTATACCAATACCGAACGAACCTATATTAATACAACGTTATTGCAGGAAATTCTTAGAAAATTTTAAAAATAAATAATAGATGCACATATGCAAGGTTACCCGAAGGGCCAATTCGCGGATAAAAAAGAAATATAATGGCAATACTATATTACGGGTCTATATTCGTATGAGTTGGTAATAACGACAGTTCATTATTTGCTGTAAGATCAGGCAAAACTTGATTCTTGTGTAAAATCATGAGAACTTCAAATACAACAAATAAATTCTATAATCCATTTGAAATGCAAACAAATCAATGTACCACATTTACGCAATGTTATTGTTTCGAAGTCGCGGGAACAAAAATAAAATATTTCTTTCAATTTCTAGGTCAACTGTGTTTAATATTGTACTAATGACTAATTCTTGTTTATAATATGAAAATTGTTGCTTAATTACGTATATCACCTACTGCAGTATAATTACCTTATCGTAATCAGTTTAATTTGTTCAGATTTGTAATAAATACTTTACTGATTATAGGCGTATTAATTAGTAAATAACAAAAATATAAACATTACGTATCTGTGTTTGTATAATTATAAAAATATAAACAATAAAATATAGGCAGGTACTTAAAATATACATGTTATAAAAACAAAATGTGCATGAATATATTCTGCATAACCAAAACGCGAAAGGTTTTGTTTTATTTATTTTCTACTGTCTAAAGTTAAGTATTAAAAATTCAATGAATGACTAATAACTGATGATTTTGTAAAAGTACAATTATATTATATATTACTTTTATAACAAAAAAATTAATACTATACCTCATACCAATCAAATTTATTAATTTTCTGATCATAAAAAAATTATAATTACAAAGAACGACACGGCCAATTTTTATCAACACAATTCCCGACTTATATCTTCCAAACAATTTTAGAATTTTTGAAATCGGTGCAGGATTTTGGCCAAAAAAAAACTCAACGAGATTTCTTTTCGAGAAGGCCATCATAAAAAAAATATTTTCCATAGTCAATTGCTCATTGGAGCAATTACTACAATTTGTTTTTTTTTTTATTTATTTATTAATTTTTTTATATATTATTTATTTATTTTACTTTATTTGTATTTCATTTTATTAACATCCCGTAGAGTAAGTTATTGTAATAGGCCGAAAATCGGAATTGAAAATTTTTACATTTCTCGACGTTTTGAAGGTTTCTGAACGTTTTGGCATACCTCAGAAAAAATGGATGTGTGTGTGTGTGTATGTATGTGTGGATACAAATTTCCAGTCACGTTTTAGGGCGCACGGATCAACCGATTTGAATGGTTCAAAAAACATCCGATTCCTTTTGATAGGGAAAAGAGCTGATTAGTTTTTGGCAAAGGCAGGTCCAGCCATTTCGGAGATACGGAGCAAAGAGTGCAGAAAATAGAAATCGTATTTTTTTTTAGTTTTTTGTATATCGAAAATATTTATTTTTAATTCTGACTATAGTTCTAATATACTTTACAAATAATTTCAACTCTGCAATTCAGTTTATATAATATTTATAAATATTAGACAATGTTACAATATTTATAATAATCTATTTGAAATCATTCAATAATCCTCGAACATTTCGTTCCAGCAATTTGCCTTAAGGCACGATGCCACCCACCCCACTAGTTTATTTTTTTATTTTTTATTTTATTTTATTATATTATATTTTTTAAATTTTTTCTGTGATTATTATTATTATTATTATTTTTTATTATTATATAACTCACAGGGTATGTAAACAACTCTGATTGTTATATAATATGGAAAAAAGGCCATCATGGGGACATCTAATATTAATCACGTAATCGATTTTTAGGTATTTTCGGACACTTTTCTTCCCCTTGGTGATATTTAGAATTATTTGATAAATTTTCTTTTCCAGAAAATGTAATAACAGCAGTTTTCTTCTTATTTTCAAATTGTAAGTAGTCATTTATAACAGGAGGATATGACAATGCAGTCTTCCAAAGCAAAAGTATGACTGGCAGGAATCAAAGTATTCAGGTCGCAATTGATACAGAATTTCTCGAAAGCTACCGGAATACAATATGTGGTATGATGGTACTTCTGATGGAAAGCAAATTGGTAATGGGAAAGTGGAACCATAAGTGAACAATTTCCTAAACGAATTGGACAAACAAATCATCTAATAGCTGGGGATAGATAATTTGTCAAAAAATACTTTTGCGACGTTAGTCACAAATTATACTTCAAAGTCATCAATTGTAGTACTAATTACTGCTAGTGTCGATGTTTTTCTCATGTTTATGAATATTCGATCCTACGATTCGAGTAGTATTTGTTTGGTCGGATCGATGCCCTTTCAAATAAATGGTTAAAAGATACATTGACTAATGGAGGAGGATGTGAATTAGTCATGTTCGTCGGAGAGTTTGTTGTATTAAATAATAATAATAATAATAATAATATAAATATATTTCAGTAGATATATATGTGTACATAGCATTTCTCATTTTGGATTTTTACCCGTAGGTATTTCATCCTTCATATTTGTTCTATCAATACAATAATAAGTATTTCAGATATACAGTTGGACATAATTCTGTGACAAAAAAGAGGAAAGAAATTTATTCCCCAAAAAAAATCACTTAGCACTATTTATAATAACACATAATAACTCAAAAAGGAGAAAAACAAAAAAGATTTATTCACTTTGAGGAGAATATTTGCGTCGAGCCAGTTTCAATTGCCGCTATGGGTCGATCAGTATATATTTTGGCATGGCGTGATTGCCATACCAAATATCATCTCTTGTGTATTGGCCGAGGCCCGCGATGTTCATCCCCACATTTTAGATAAAATTCTCAGTGAGCTTTTTTATGTAGTCGAGTATTGTCGGTACGTCGTCTGTTTGTGTATGTATTTTGAAGAGTAGTAATGTCTAGTCAGTGGGTCCCTTATTTGTTGAGTACAAGTCGTAGTGTCTTATTTTGTAATGTCTGTAGTTTCCGTAAGTTAGTCTTAGTCGTCGCGTTCCCGGAGCGCCGTATGTCAGTATCGGTCTTATCAGTGTCAAGTAAAGTGTTCGCTTGTTCTTCACGCTTAGCGGCCGTTGTGGTTCAAGAGAGGTCTCAGTAGATTTAACATCCCGTAAGCCTGTCCAATTTTCGTATTAATATGTTTTGTGAAGCTGAGTCTATGGTCCAGGGTCACACCAAGATATTTGACATCTTTGGACCACTCAACTTCACAGTTTAATACTTTAATTTTGTCTAATTTAGTCAGTCTAGTCATGGCATTTCGGCTCTTAGTAAATAAAATTGCCTCCGTCTTTTGCGGATTTATCTTGATCTGCCTTTTGTCAGTATATTTCGTCAGCTTGTCTATGTGTGTCTGTATCTTTGTAGTCAGTAGCGTCGGTGATCGTGATG
>NW_020537324.1:71225834-71288707 GCF_003426905.1 Ctenocephalides felis
TTGGTTGGTGTATGTAGTTTTAGCATTAAATAGTTCTGTGTTAGGTTTAGTTTGAGAATAGAGCATCTGAACCAAGTAGTATTACTGCTGGAAATAATATTATTTTATTTGTATTTTAATATGAACTATATCAGTTTCGTTCCGTTCAAATCAAACAGATTTTACCCGATACGAGTGATTTGAGTATCAAACACCTCGAGATACGAGTGATACAAACGATTCGAAATATGAACGCCTTGGGACACGAGTGATTTGAGATATGTATGATTCGAGTTACGAGTGGTTTGAGATACGAGTGTTTCCAGTTCCAGTGATTTAAAATACGAATGATTGAGTTACGGGCGATTTAGACAAAATAAGCAGAAAAGTGCAAAAAAGTTGCCTGTGTTTCAGACAAAAATTTTCGAATCAATTTTGAAAATTATTTAATCGTGCTGATTATTTTTCGGCAAATATCGGCTAGGCCACTTCTTCGTAATTCATGATTAAAACCTTTTTCCCGACTATTTTAACTTACTAAAATTTATAGTCATACGAAAAGTGATTAAATTATAAACTAGTAGGGCGCATGGCATCGTGCCTTAAGGCAAATTGCAAAAAGATTAAAATTTTTGAAAAAGAATTACTCTGCAAAAATTAGATTTTTTAGAAACTAAATTTTTGACAAAAATTTACTTTTTTTTAAAAAAAAAGACTTGAAGACAAATTTATTTTGAAATATTTTGGAAATTCTGAACTTACTTTTTTTCAAAGCAATCGTACTGCTTTAACTGCATAAAGAAATATCGAAGCGCGTAAGGCCGCGCCGCTGTCTAACGGATAAACATTGGTACGGAACCCATAGGAATGTAAACAAAATTTATACTTATTGATAAAATCTCTATAAAATATCTGATAATTTGATGTGCATACGTCTAATGATTATTTTTGACCGCCAGATGACATTTACTTTTTTCTAGATCTCCGAAACCGCTAGACCTGCCTTCATGAAAATTTGATCAGTTCTTCATCTTGTGAATACAAGTAAAATGTTTTTTGAATTATTCAAATCGGACGCTCCGTTCTCTTAAAAACTGAGTTACCCCACTTTTTGCCCCATATCTTCGGAACGGCTAGACCTGCCTTCGCCAAAAACTAATCAGCACGTCTCCTTATCAATACGAATCGAATGTTGTTTGAATTATTTAAATCGGTTGATCGGTGTTCCCGAAATCGTCGACGAAAATTTGTATCCGAACACACATACACAAACGCACGCACACACACACACATCCATTTTTTTTAAGGTATGCCAAAATATTCAGAAACCTCTGAAACGTAAAGATATATAAAAATTTTCATTTTCGATTTTTTTGCGATTACTATAACCGACGACCTACGGGAAGTTAAAAATAATTTAAAAAACTTGGTTTATCGACTGCCCTTTTAGAAAATACTCCGTGGCACGTTTTTGTTTTTCAATGGAATTTTGTGCAATAGAGAGATATCTCATAGGAGTTAATATCTTAAATGCATTTATACCCAGCATGTTATCTTAAAAAATGTATTTTATTTTGATTTTCAATAAAACTATGCAAAAAAATGTGCAATAAAAAAATTGAACAATTTGCAATAAATTTTTAATAACTATCGAGTTGGTACTGATAAATCACTCATAAATTAATATCTTAATTAAGTTGATTATTTACACATGTCGGGAAGTTCATGCAACTTGCCTTAAGGCAAAATGCCACTTGTAACTAGTAAATTTTTGAAATCGGTCCATCAAAAGTTACAGAGAAAAGATAAAATTAGAAAATCTGATTTTTTAGCAACAACAAACTTCTTCTTCGGGAAGTTAATAATATTGATACTGAATTAGCAAAAATATTTAGTCAGACATATCTATTGCACATGACCAAACTAATAATGTGCAGATGTTACGGTATGAATTTCTACCCTAATTTAAAATGCTATAAATTACATTTGCGACATATGTAGCGTAACAAACCCTCTGCAAAAACGATATCGAAAACTAAACCACTATTATTATTCCTGATATACAAAAGTACTCCCATGTGATTTACAAACTGTTGCAGAAGTGGAACTTCATAAATAATTTTTTACTCCTGTAAAAAATCTAAATCAATCTCATTGTAAGTCTTCTTAAGACTTAATACTAGCAATGTCGAAATAAAGTTAATTTATTATTATTACTTATTTTTAAAAATGCTATCCACATCTAAAATGTATATCTTTTTCTCATCCATGATTATGACCCTTTTAACCTATTTCATTAGTAACTCCAGTTAATTACTTCCAGGCCTAAATTTTTATCCTTTATCTTTTTAACTAATGAGAACAAATTCGAGGCAAGCTAGGATGTTAAATGTTTTAAACTATTTTTAGAGTTTTTTTTCCAAAGCTTTATTTTCAAACAAGGCGATGACTGACTAGGCTTTTGAGACAAGGATTTGGCAAGTTGCCCACAAGTTTGAGAAATTAATTGTCAACTCTGGACATTATAAAAATACAATTATAAGATGAATGATGATTGAAGGTAGCCTATACTTATCTGACTAATATTATAAAAAATTAGCCTCAGAAAAAATTAAATTGATTTAATAACATATTTGAATAATGCAATTGTTCAGTGAATTTATTAACTTCCCGTAGGGCAAGTTATTGCAATGGGCCGGAAATAGAAATTGAAAATTTTTGTATTTCACGACGTTTTGAAGATTTCTGAACATTTTGGCATACCTCAGAAAAAATGGATGTGTGTGTGTGTCTATGTATGTATGGATACAAATTTTCAGTCACGTTTTCAAGCGCACGGATCGACCGATTTGAATGGTTCAAAAAACATTCGATTCCTATTGATAGGAAGATGAGCTGTTTAGTTTTTGGCAAAGGCAGGTCCAGCCGTTTCGGAGATACAGAGCAAAGAGTGCACAAAATAGAAATCGACTTTTTGAGAGAACGGAGTATCCGATTTGAATGATCTAAAAAACATTCAATTAGTAATGAATGGGAGAAGTGTTTATTAGTTTTTTGCGAAGGCAGGCCCAGCCATTTTGAAGATACGGAGCAAAATATGTAAAAAATTGCAGTTTTCGAGAGAACTAAGCGTCCGATTTAAATGATCCAAAGAACTTTATGCTTGTCTTAACAAAATAATTGATTTTGGAAAAAAAAATTTTGTTTCAACTTTTTTTTTTTCAAAAAAAAATTTTTTTTGTATATCGAAAATAATTCAGATTTTATTTTTAATTCTGACTATAGTTCTAATATGCTTTAAACAAATACTTTCAACTTTGCAATTCAGTTTATATAATTCTTATAAATATTAGACAATGTTAATGTTACAATATTAATAATAATCTATTTGAAAACATTCAATATTCCTCGAACATTTCGTTACAATACGGGAAGTTCCAGCAATTTGCCTTAAGGCACGATGCCATACACGTAACTAGTTAATATTATATTGATGACATTTTACCTCTACATTTAAAAACAGTTATGAGCATTCTATTTAAAGATCTCTTTATTCCACTATACGTAAATAAAATTGGTTAAAAAAGTTACTAAATTATTATCGTATTATGAAAATTATTCAAATCAAATTATTAAACAGCAAAATTAAATGAAAAAAATCTTATTTAAAAAAAATCGTCATTAAATCTAATACAATCTTACCTAATTGTAAGTAAGACTTAGAAAAACATAAAGTTCTTATTGATTTTACAACTATATATAAATAAATAAATATATGTATATATATATATATATATATATATATATATATATATATAAAGATAAGTATTTAATTAAGCAGCAACTAAATATAAAGAGGGATGTGTTAATTGCTAGATATTAATGATAAGTAACATTTGGGGCAGAGCAGCTGTTCTTACTTTTCAAAATATAGGAAGAATATACACCCTAGTTGATTTTAACTATTTTACACCAATATGATTCCTACGGACACCCCAATTTGCTAAAGAAATCGAATATAAAAAGATATAGGATATTTAAAATTTACCTCATATACCTACATACGTTACTTTTTAAAATATACCTCAAATTTTTAACTTAATGAAGGACAAATTTATGTTTTCGCTAAAAAAATCCGGTTTGCTGATTTCATGTTTTCTCGACGTTTCAAGCCAGTCTGAATCGAATTAGACTAAATTTTGAAAAAGTGTGTATCTTTGTGGGTGTGTATGGAAGCCGATTTTTGACTTTACGTCGACGTTTTCTCTAAAATGGCTGTACCGATTTTTGCTACTTGCTTTAAGACAAATAGCTTCTTTCAACAAGTCATTTCTATTATTTGTCATCATTATAATATTACTCCCAGATTTTTTTCTCTCAATCAACAATTCGGTTGCGTTTGTTCGTTTAATTTTGTAGGGCGACTATTTGACTTGTTTGACTGTCGAATGAGAAAAAAGTGCCGCCTAGGGCTCCGGTCATAAATCCTCATTATCCAATTATACTGGTAAACATTATTAGCTTTTTGTAAATCGCGTCTGGTTAAGCCTCCTTTGCTGCCGGCGTGGGCGACGAAACGGATTTTTGGACGACATCTCTCAAACGACTTGTATGTAAATTTTTTTTGTTAATAAATATCTTTCTAGTTCAAATAATTTATTAAACAATTTATCAAAAAATATAAGGGAATCATTTTCTGCCATATAAATATTTCAAATGATTGCAACACGTGTTATATTGGGAAAACTTCTCAATATATCTACAAGAGAATTTATAGACATATTTATAATTCAAACAGTCCAAACTGATTCAAAACTGTGCTATCACAATATATGATAGATTTCACCTTTATCTATTTAATTAACATTTTTAATATTAGATTCATTTGAAAATTTTATATAAAAAATCAATTGCGCCTTTAGAAGATTTGCTGAATCTTGTTTTATTTCCTTAAATTTTTCCTAGCAAACAGAATATTATTATCTATAATTAAAATAATTCTTTCTAATTGTATTGAGAATTTTATGAGAATTTATTACCTTGCAATTATTTTGTAACTACTACGTATCAAGTGTCAAAATAAAAAAAAATACTTTACGTATTATTACTAATATAATAAAAACACTATCTTTGGTTTTTAAATATTATTTATTTAAAATATCAAATATGAAATTTTTTGGAAAGAAATATTTTAATTTTTTTTATGTAAAACTGATGGGTATTGAATTTTTTAATTTTATTTTTTGTTTGTATTTTGATTTTTTTTAAATTTGAAAATTAATTTTGTACAAAGCAAACTTCTAGAGCGCAACTTCTGCAGATATTGGGGTAACCAATTGTAGGATTTTTGTATTGTTCTTCGTATAATGAAAATATTTTCTTTGATATTTAAATTTATATATATATATATATATATATATATATATAAATTTTTATCTGAACGACTTTGCTTTTGATCTTTCCCAGTAGTAGGAGTGTATAGATTTCATTTGATTGTTTTTAAATTAGTTACATCTAAAATAATATACATTATCATTCGAGGAATTGAAATGATTTTATATTTATATATCGTGACTGCATTTGAAACTAGATCTTAGAAAATGAGGTTTTGTTTTAACCATTATTTGTATATACATTTTTTTCTTTTCTTGAAGGTAAACTTTTTTATATTTACTTAATAGTTTAGACCATCTCTATTCTGGGTGGTCTATTATAATTTCAAAGAATTATAATTATAACAATTATCAATGTATGAGTAAAATCAATATATCAATATATATATATATATATATATATATATATATATATATATCAGTATAATTATATCAAAGAATTTCTAAATCAATATCTATATAGCTTATATTTCTTTCAATAAATTTTATTGAAAAACTTTCAGGGAATTGACAATATTGTTTTGAAATCACTTATTCAAAATTGTAATTTGTTAAATTTAAATCCTAAACATCATATTTTTTATGAACAGGTTACAATCACAAATAAATTAACTATTTTTAATTACAGTAAATATAAAAAAAATATTTATTTATAGAATTTTTTGAAAACTATATAAACATATTGATGAGGTTTAAGATATATTATTCTGAGTAAAATTTTTCCATCTTCTAAATTTTACAATTATAACAATTAAACAATTATAATTATTTATAAATAAATTAATAAATTTATATATAATTATTATATAACTCAAATTATTTCATTTAACCCAGCCAATGAATTATATCTTTAACTTGTAATAATTAATTGCTCCAATTACGTATAATTATTATATAATTGAACTTAATTTAGACGTGGACTATAATTATTTTTGTAATCGTTGATTAATTATATTATTGAGCGATTTGACCTGAAAAATATTATTAATAACTATAATTAATATGATAAATCAATAAAGTATAAAATAATATTTGTATTGTTATAATATTTTAAAATTTTCGTATTAACGTTTTCAATAACTTGGAGAGTTATTACTTTTTAAGTTAAGTCTGAGTAAAAAAGTTAATACTTGAAAAATTAATTTTTCCTAAAGCAAAGAAAGAAAACGATATATGTAACAATAATGTTCACATTACATCAATATATTTTTATAATTTCAAATTCTTACTATAAATAGTTGATTTAATTATATAATTATTTATAGTGAATGAATAAGAATTTTAGAAACAGTTAAAATATTAATAAGCATGAATTTTATTTTTTATTGTCATTTTAGTATATTTGAGAAAACTCTATAGAAAATATTAAAAATATTGTGATGTCCTAATTTATTAAAAACCAACTTGGGCTGGTAGTGCCACAGCACTCCCCTTCCAGTGATGAAGTTAAGGAAAATCTGTTTGTAGACTTTTGAGAGCACATTGAATTTTGATTGCTTATGGTTTCTTATTTGAAACTTTATGGTTCCACTTTGAGACAAGTTGTTTAGTCTCTTTTTCTAAAAAAATTATATCAAGCTAATAATTGCAATCGAGCATATAACTTTTTAAAGGCTTTAATAATATTTTTGGTGCTAATTAATTTTTTAAAGTTGATATTTTTCGTGACCCACAAAATTACCATGTAAGTTCGATAATACTGAAGAAACGAATCTTGGGCGTCCATCAAATGTTCCTATTAGCCCACGTTTAAAAATGATGCCTAATTCGTGTAAATATATTATTCGAGTGTAAATCAGATGGGACACTTGTTTTTTTATTTGTAATAAACCATATAAAACAGTTTTCCCATGAATTTTCCAAATTTTCCATTATTTTTAAATATTGTGTCATGATTTTTATTCCCTCTGGCCACGATTCATTTCTATAGAAGTATACTAGGGTATTTAAGGAAATTTATGCAACTTGCCTCAAGTCTAATTTCACTCACACCTAGTTTAATCTATTTCTTGAACTAAATAAGAAAATAGCACAATTTTAACTCCGTTTCATAGTAAATGTTAATCTTAATAACGGCGTTTAAGAAATGAGGCTTCTTGACTTTGCAAAGTGGCAATCAAGACATTTCAATTTCCATTACAAACGTCTATGTGTCATTCGTCTTATTAACTTCTTGATATTAATATCTTGAATCTAGAGATCAAGACGATTGCTGGAATAATTAAAATATACAGTAATGTAATAAATAATTTAATTTTTTGCATAAAATTATTCAGGTCGGCCTGGTCGACAACCAAAGTGTTTCATCAAGTATTGTAAAATGCCTTAAATTACCTTGTAATTTTTTGACAAAATTTTTAAATATATTTTTTGACTCACAAGGATAACATCAAGGGTCCAACCCAACCCCATACAATATTATAGGCCTATGAATTTTCAAAGTTAGAAAATCTTAAAAATCGATAGTTTTGTTTATAGAAATAAAAAACAAAAGTAAGAAGAAGGGTTTATTTCTGATCATGTGCTACTCACTATTTTTTAGACGATCATAATTGTGTTTTTTTTATATTTTTTATATCCTTATAATCAGAATTTTTATATCCTTATAATCAATCCTTGATGATATCATAAAGTATTTAGAAATCGATTATCGATCAGGTGGACTCTAAAAAACTAAAAGTACATTGGGTGTTATAATACAAAAGTATGATAATTTTTATTTGTTAGTAACTTGAACTAAAAGGGGACGACTGTGGCGGTACACACTTTCACAGAGAAGAAAAACTCGATCATTTTTTTTTAGAATTTTATTCAAGCAAATATTTTTGGAATGATCATGATTGTAGTTGTTTATATTTTATTTTATAGAACCGTTGATAAACAATTGTTCATTGATCAAGTAAGCTCTGGAAAATTAAATATTCATTTGGTGATGATTTTCATTTTTATTAACTTTATTATTGGAAGGGGACTACTGTGGCAGTTTGGACTTTCACAGAGAGGAGAAACAAACGATACATGATATCGCGTTATTTCTAATCGATCGTTTTTTTAGAATTTTGTGAAATTTATTATTTTCGGATTGATCATAATCGTATTTGTTTAATATCAAAAAATATTTAGAAATCGTTCTTTGATCAAGTAAGCTTTAAAAAATTAAGAGTACATTTGGTGATGATTTTCATTTTCATTAACTTCATCTCTGGAGGGGGACAACTGTGGCGGTACGAGTTGGCATTAATTTTCATAGAAAATAAAAACAAACGATACATGATATCGCGTTATTTTTGATGGAACATTTTTTTTATAGAGTTTTGTTCATTTTTATAATTATTTATATTTTGGAGAATAAATTGTTCCAAAATAAAGATGAAACTCTCATAACTCATAGGACTCTATAAAATCTGATTAAACGTTAATTATAAAAAAAAAAATTCGTTAGAGAAGATATTATTTAAGCTTTTCATATTAAGGTTTTTATTTAAAATTTTTCTTACTAATAGTAAGATTCTGTCAAGGTTAACCCAGATCTTTTACAAGATTTTTGTTTTAAATTATTCAAGATTTATTGTATATTATTGAATTTTATTTATATATATTATATTATATTTATTTATATATCCTATATATCATTTCTATACGTCATATCGAATCAATTAAAGTTAAGGGATCATGATTTTAATTTTTTTCGTCTGGCTGCATTTGCTGGACGTGGAACTTGATATTTTTGAAATCGGAGTACATACTCCGAGTACTTCATAAAAAAATATCCATCAGAAATAAAAAATATGGAGGAAAAAACAAAGGATGTATACATTATTTACATAAGATATGTTCGAAAAAAGTCTTTGATTATATTAATATTTTTGCATATAAAATTTTTAATTATAAAATTACTACGTGATTAAGTTCGTACGATTTGTGGTTAAGACTAACCACAACTAATATATAAAAATCTGCGGGTTAATAGAGATAAATATTATTCTAATTATTTCCAAGCTTTCTTTTCCCATTAACCACAAGTCGAAAACATTTCACAAATAATTATTTTAGAAATGTTCAGAAGGTATTTTTATGGTCGAAAGGAATCCACTAATCTTGCATGAATTCGATATGTGCTTCCGTATCTATCGAGTTTCGTATTTCAAGAAAACAGATAAGTGCATATTATCAGCAAATACGAACATATTTTAATATAATGTGACATTTTTATATTATACCAATACCGAACGAACCTATATTAATACAACGTTATTGCAGGAAATTCTTAGAAAATTTGAAAAATAAATAATAGATACACATATGCAAGGTTACCCGAAGGGCCAATTCTCGGATAAAAAAGAAATATAATGGCAATACTATATTACGGGTCTATATTCGTATGAATTGGTAATAACGACAGTTCGTTATTTGCTGTAAGATCAGGCAAAACTTGATTCTTGTGTAAAATCATGAGAACTTCAAATACAAGAAAATAAAATCTGTAATCCATTTGAAATGCAAACAAATCAATGTACCACATTTACGAAATGTTATTGTTTCGAAGTCGCGGGAACAAAAATAAAATATTTCTTTCAATTTCTAGGTCAACTGTGTTTAATATTGTACTAATGACTAATTCTTGTTTATAATATGAAAATTGTTGCTTAATTACGTATATCACCTACTGCAGTATAATTACCTTCTCGTAATCAGTTTTAATTTGCTCAGATTTGTAATAAATACTTCACTGATTATAGGCGTATTAATTAGTAAATAACAAAAATATAAACATTACGTATCTGTGTTTGTATAATTATAAAAATATAAACAAATAAAATATAGGCAGGTAATTAAAATATACATGCTGTAAAAACAAAATTTGCAAGATTATATTCTGCATGATGAAAACGTGAACGCGAAAGGTTTTATTTTATTTGTTTTATACTGTCTAAAGTCAAGTATTAAAAATTCAATGAATGGCCAATAACTGAGGATTATGTAAAAGTACAATTTTATATTACATTTGATAACAACAAAAAATTGATACTATATCTCATATCAATCAAATTTATTAATATTCTGACCATAAAAAAAATATAATTACCAAGTAACGACACGGCCAATTTTTATCAACACAACTCCCGACTGATATCTTCCAAACAATTTTAGAATTTTTGAAATCGGTGCAGGATTTTTGCCAAAAAAAAACTCAACGAGATTTCTTTTCGAGAAGGCCATCATAAAAAAAATGTTTTCTATAGTCAATTGCTCATTGGAGCAATTACTACAATTTGTTTTTTTTTATTTATTTATTAATTTTTTTGTATATTATTTATTTATTTTACTTTATTTGTATTTCATTTTATTAACATCCCGTAGAGTAAGTTATTGTAATGGGCCGAAAATCGGAATTGAAAATTTTTGCATTTCTCGACGTTTTGAAGGTTTCTAAACGTTTTGGCATACCCCAGAAAAAATGGATGTGTGTGTGTGTGTGTATGTATGTGTGGATACAAATTTCCAGTCACGTTTTAGGGCGCACGGATCAACCGATTTGAATGGTTCAAAAAACATCCGATTCCTTTTGATAGGGAAAAGAGCTGATTAGTTTTTGGCAAAGGCAGGTCCAGCCGTTTCGGAGATACGGAGCAAAGAGTGCAGAAAATAGAAATCGTATTTTTTTTTAGTTTTTTGTATATCGAAAATATTTATTTTTAATTCTGACTATAGTTCTAATATACTTTACAAATAATTTCAACTCTGCAATTCAGTTTATATAATATTTATAAATATTAGACAATGTTACAATATTTATAATAATCTATTTGAAATCATTCAATAATCCTCGAACATTTTGTTACGGTACGGGACGTTCCAGCAATTTGCCTTAAGGCACGATGCCACCCACCCCACTAGTTTATTTTTTTATTTTTTATTTTATTTTATTATATTATATTTTTTTAATTTTTTCTGTGATTATTATTATTATTATTATTATTATTATTTTTTATTATTATATAACTCACAGGTTATGTAAACAACTCTGATTGTTATATAATATGGAAAAAAGGCCATCATGGGGACATCTATTAATCACGTAATCGATTTTTAGGTATTTTTGAACCCTTTTCTTCCCCTTGGTGATATTTAGAATTATTTGATAAATTTTCTTTTCCAGAAAATGTAATAACAACAGTTTCCTTCTTATTTTCATATTGTAAGTAGTCAATTATAACAGGAGGATATGACAATGCAGTCTTCCAAAGCAAAAGTATGACTGGCAGGAATCAAAGTATTCAGGTCGCAATTGATACAGAATTCCTCGAAAGCTACCGGAATACAATATAATATGTGGTATAATGGTACTGGTATGATGGAAAGCAAATTGGTAATGGGAAATTGGAACCGTGAGCGAATAATTTCCGAAACGAATTGGACAAACAAATCATCTAATAGCAGGGGATAGATAATTTGTCAAAAAATACTTTTGCGACGTTAGTCATAAATTATATTTCAAAGAATTTTTGTCATCAGTTGTAGTACTAATTGCTGCTAGTATCGATGTTTTTCTCATGTTTATGAATATTCGGTCCTACGATTCGAGTAGTATTTATTCCGTCGGATCGATGCCCTTTTAAATAAATGGTTAAAAGATACATTGACTAATGGAGGAGGATGTGAATTAGTCATGTTCGTCGGAGAGTTCTCTTGTATTAAATACATGAACATGATCATGAAATATACTCGGCTAATGCTAATGCTTTGTGCGTGTAACCAAACCAAAATGATCATCTATTAATACCCGCGAGTATAGAACTATCCATCATTTAGGGAACATACAAACTCCAAAAGCATTTTGGAGTTTAAAGAATAACAGAGCGAATAAAAAATTTAGAGACGATCTTTATTGTATTAAATTTATGCGAGAAAATTCTAAAACCAACTACTGAAAACCTAGTCTAATTTTTGAACAGGGCGTCGTGCTCGGTGGTTTAATGGTTGGAGCTATGGGATTTTAACCAAAACTTCTACTTTTAATATGGCAGGCAGATAGTTTCAAAACTAATCAGCACATCCCTTATCAATATCAATATAATACTTTTTGAATAATTTAAACCGGTTGAACGGTGCTCCCAAAAACGTCGACGAAAAATTGTATCCACACATTAATATTTTCTGAGGTATGCCAAAATGCACAGAAATCTCTATAAAAATAGGCAAAAATTTTCAGTTTCGATTTTTTGACAACCTGATGAAAAGTAGCAGTAATGCTAGAGTTTTAACTTGGCAATATAGATAGAAGTTTGTGTGTGTATGTATATAAGGTGTCAGTGTATGTATGTATGAGCCGAAAATTTGTCATATCTCGATAAACTTGGTTAATTTTGTAAGTTGAGAGCCCGAATTTTCTTTAGAATAAAAAAAAACTGCAAGATAATTCGTCTGAATTTTTGTAAAAAATCCTGAACCGATTTTGAGAATTTAAAAAAAGGTCTAAAGAAATCATTTGGAAAACAGTTTGCAATCAATATTATATAACAATATATGTTGTTAGAGGAATGTAAATGGTTAAAAACTAAAACCAATGTATCCTTAGAAAGAACATTAGATATTTTCTTTAACTATGTGTTATTATAAATAAACTGATATAGTGTATAAGGTCTGTTTCTTGTATGCAATTTTTTAAGATACTCTATATCTGACATATTTTTATCATAAGAGAAAAAGGCTAATTCGAAAATTTAATTTCCTGAAAGTGGCATGACTCATTTAACCGAAATTGAGATTTAGATATCTAGATAAAATTTTATTTTGATTTTTTGTTTGTTTTCGCTTCAAATTAAATCTAAACATTGAGATTTCCAATTGGTGTCTCTCAAACACATTCATATATTCTGTAATTATATTGGCCAAATTTCCACAACTGTACTGCACAGACCCGTGCTTGTCCTAAAATTGTAGTTTATTATTTCAAATTTTAATGAATTGACAATGTGTGACTCATCACATCACAAAAGCAACTTTTGACACAAATTTTTACTATAATATTTTTCCAAATTTTTATCAATTTTTAATTAAACTAAGGCCGTGTAATATATTAGTATTTTCTATAAGACTATGATATCTATCGCCAACGAAAGTTTCATAAAAGTCGTCAAAAATTTTTTTTTTCAACAGGTAATTACATTTTTACCTAAAACTAAACAGTATCATTCCCAACCAATATCTTTCGAACGGTTTTTGGATTTTCGGAAATGCGGGCTAATTCAAATTGCAAAGACACGGCTTGGCCGATCGTCGCACAAATCTGAGAAACGATAGTCCTTATCGAGACACATTGAATGGGTTTTGTATTTTTAAAATTGGCCCAGCCGTTTTTGAAAAAACATTGATTTGAAGTAAAAAATCTGTTCACACACCCACACACCCTCTCATTGGTCAAATCGATTTGGTC
Source organism: Ctenocephalides felis (assembly GCF_003426905.1). NCBI lineage: Eukaryota > Metazoa > Arthropoda > Insecta > Siphonaptera > Pulicidae > Ctenocephalides > Ctenocephalides felis. Next base: position 71,239,644 of record NW_020537324.1, read on the forward strand.
AAATCGGATTTTTTCAAATAAAATCTGTAAAGCATTTTTTAATTCACCCCCCATCTGTATCCATCATATAATAACTATTATTTATATGAATGAATACCACTTTTACCACTCTTGACCATATCTTCTTGCATGAAAAATGCATTCAACAGTTGACGTCCCCCACACCAGAGGCCTCACTTACTATTGCAACTAGTATCGTGTATCGTATATATACATACAGTCAGTACTGATGCGATACTCGCAGACGGAGCACGCGACACGAATTTCTATGACAAACACATGGAAAAAATTAATAAAAAAATTATAAAAAGTAATAAATAATTAGTTAAAGTATCAATAAAAGTGATATGTGAGTTTGAGAAATTTTGGAAAATATTTAGTGCCTTAAAATCAGTGTCTGGTGTTGACAGACTAGTGTACCACGTGGGTTGATGTATGGACAGAAATTGGTGTAGTGAGTGGTTAGAGTAATAGGTTTATTACTTTTTTGTAACAAATTACTATTTTTATAGTACAACAGTATAAATTACTATTTTTTACAAGTGTACAACAATTATGTTGATTTGTTATTAGTGTGAAATGATGGTGTTGAAATTTCAATGATACATGATTTGGATATTATGAGGATTACTTTGACAAATATAAGTAAGGAATTTTTTAGAATATAATAATTATTTAACACTTTAATCACCATGTCAGTCATATGTGTATGACACTAAAAAGTTCTACATGAGCCATGTCAGCTGTATTTGTCTGACTTACGCGATTTGGCAGGAATAAATAGTAGAAAAAATGATGTGTTTCCAAGAAATTTGTCATTTTTTTCTGATACATTAAGTTTCCTCCATACATTTTTAAATAAATTATCTAATGAATTTACAATGTTCCATGTGAAAATTTTACACAGTTTTTTATAAATGGTACTTTAAACGCATTTTTTCTGGTAAACCTAAAATTTCTTTAAGAATACAACTTGTTATTTGAAGAATTAGAGATAGAAGCTTTAATATTTTAAAAAACTAATTTCAAAGTTCTAAGATAGAGTGAAAAACAACGTTTTAAGGTTTTAACGGATAAAATTATAAAATTGTTTTTAGCAATCAGAGACAGACGATTGAGTAGTTTTAGAGTTTATTTTGTTTTCTTGTGCCAATAATTTTATTTTTCTGCAATTACTGCATTTTTATATTGACTCTGAATTACAATCTATTTTCATGAAAAAAATCTGCAATTTTTTCAGGAAATTTTTTAATAATTTCATACACAAATTATTATTAATTTTTCGTAGGGTAAGTAAATCATAAAAAAATCGAAAATGAATTTTTTCACATATCTTTACGTTTTGAAAGTTTCTGAACATTTTGGCATATCTCAGAAAATATGTGTGTGTGAATGTATGGATACAATTTTTCGTCCAAGTTTTCGGACGCACGGATCAACTGATTTGAATTATTCAAATAGCATTTGTTTCCAATTGATAAGGAGATGTGCTGATTAGTTTATGGCAAAAGCGGGACTAACCGTTTTGGAGATACGGAGCTAAATATGAAAAAAATGCAGTTTTTGAGAGAACTTTGCATCCGATTTGAATGATTCAAAAAAAACTTTTTGCTTGTGTTGACAAAAAGCTTGCTTTTAGAGATTTTTTTTTAAACTAAATTTTATTAGCCCAGCAAGGCTAAATGGTGTATCATTAGTTTTTTTTTGCTGTTATATTACTACATTTTTATATTGACACTAAATTCTAATCTGTCTTCTTAAAAAATATTAAGAAGTTTTGAAGGGTCATCTGCAAATTTTTCAGGAAAATATTTTAGTAACTTCATACAAAAATTATACAAATCTACAACAATAAATAATATTGATATATTGATTTACAGAAAAATCACAAATTGCATCATGTAACTAAAAATGGATTAAATTAAAAATTAAAAAATTAAAAAAAAGTTCAGAAATAAGTAAAAATTTCTTGGTCTATTATTTCGAATTTGCTGAACTTTATTTTATAAGTCATTAGAAAGCATTTTTCCAATTTCTACCTTTTCTTGCTAGGCTGTTAGGATTTAAGAAAAAATACGCATTTAAAAAAAATAAATTTAAATTGATTGACTATAAATTAAAATAAAATTGGTATATACGAGTATACTAACAAATCTATTGATATCTTTAGTGTTCAAAAAAAACATATTTATGAAGCATCTCAATCAATTTATATTTGTCTGAAGTGAAAAATCGTGAAAATAAGCAATTGAAGAGACTGAAATGATGCTGTTAAAAATTTGCACGAAGTTCGATCACGGCCTCGGCACCTCGATATCAAGCAGTATGATATAAAAATTTTATTTTAGGGTGATAATCTCAATTGAAAATTTTCTTTGACCACTGGGTTGCCATCTGAAAAAAGTAGTACATACAATAGAAAACACAGCTCATAGTTTATTTCTTATCACAGATAAATTTTATCAATCGCTATGATATAAGAAATGTGATTGATTCCAAGGCAGTCCATTCGCCTTGCGTGTGCGAATCTAATAAATTTTATTAACAAAATAACCTTGCGTGATAGTTGTATCGAGTATTGTATTGCTTGTATTTTTTTTATTGTCAGATGTGTTTAATTTTGCAAAGTGTACGACGAATATGCTTATTTGTTATTAGTACTAGATCGTGATGAAATTTCAAGGATACATGTGTTTGGATATTATGTGGATTACTCTCTAAACGTTATAGGTACATATTGTAAATTATTTATATATTACAACATTTGTAGGTAGAACTATATAATGTTCATTTTTTACAGCCAATTGACAATGTTTATCCGATTTTTAAATTTTTTTTTTCAAGTTAATTACAGCTTATTTTTAATTTTAGTATGAGAACGTAGAACGAACAAACATTTAAAAATAATTTTAATAAGAAATTTTAAAATCCAGAAATTGATGCATATATAGAGTATGATGATGGCATAACGTTTTATGTCGAAATTCATGATAAAAAATAAATCTCTAAATTCTTTCTCCTTTTTAATTTGATTTATGTCTTACAAACTTATATACCCATATATAATTTTATATTTAAATAAATTTAATTAATTAACACTGAGTTTTATTGAGTTAAATAAAGTAAATACAACACTTATGCAATAATTGGACTATTATTATGATAGATTCAACCATTTATTTTAGAAATATCGATATATTCAAAATAAAACACGAAAATTATTTGTACATTTTTTTTCATAAACGTTTAGAAATGTACTAAGATGTAAAATATTAAAATTTCTCAAGTCATATAAAGATAATTTCCAAACATTAGATAATTTTAAAATTCTTCCAATCATGTGGCCACTTTTATTGTTAAACTTTTTGTTTATAAATTTTTAAGAAAAAAATGTCTTTTAAAAATTGTGTATTCTGTTTTTTCTTAGTTTGAATTTATTAGACATGTTGAATGATGACACACATACAGTGTCGAAACGTACAGAAAGAATAGAATCTCATATAGACTATTTGGTTGCAAATAAATATTATGAGTATATATATATATATATATATATATATATATATTAAATTTATTTTAATATGTAAAGTAAATATGAAAAAGGGAAAGTGTTACCAAATGTATGTACTTTTTAATTATCGTCATTATAACTTACTCATAACCTTTCTTTGTTAATAAACCTTTGTATAAATACATATGTGAATAAATTTAAATAATTTTTTAAATAAATATGAGTAAATTAGTACGAAATATAGTTTCTTTAGCTATAAAAATCATACTATAGGAAATAAATCGGAAAGAAATGAAATTAATGAAAATTAATTCTAATTTTAAAATTAGAATATGTCATATCATAGTCTCTATAATAAATTATTATACAAGAGTTTTAGACTTTGAGAGAGACTTTTAGTCTTGAAAACATGTAGTTTACAAAAAAATTTTGATATTTATTATATAAATTTTTGCTCAAACAGACAAACATTTTTTGCACAAACATTAAACTAGATCTGTATTATATTTATTTAAATATTGACATCGCTAATGATTAAAATCTTATAAAAATATTATTTTTTCCAATTCTCGTAGAGTAAGTTATAGAAATCTCAAAAAAAAAAATTGAAAATGAAAATTTTTATATATCTTTACGTTTTAGAGGTTTCTCAACATTTTGGAAAATATTAGAAAAAATGGATATATGTGTGTGTATGTATGTATGTGTTTATTTATGTATGTATGTTCGGACACAATTTTTCGTCGACGATTTCCAGAACATGTATCAACCGATTTGAATGATTCAAAAAAGAAAAATGGTAATTCAGGTTTTTGAGAGAACGAAGCATCCGATTTTAATGATTTACAAAACATTTTATTTATATTGACAAGTTGAAGAACTGATTAAATTTTTGGGAAGGCTTCGATATTTGGTCTCTACAACTACTTTGCATCTAAATTTTCAAAAAAAAAAAAAAAATTAAAATATAAAAAAAAATTTCTAAGATGTCCAAATTTTCCAAAAATTTGAAAATTCTCGAAAAGCTTAAGACTTTAAAATTTTGGTACGGGAAATTCCAGCAATTTGCCTTAAGGCACGAATCCATGCACCACTAGTTATATAGGGTATGCCATCTAACATTTTTCATTTTCATTTTTTTTCAACGGTCAGCCGAGGCTTTTTTTCATTTTTGAATGAAATTATTATAATCATTATTAACTGAATTAATTTCATCATTAACTGAAAGGATTGTACTTTCAAATAAAAAAAGAAACTTGAGAAAATATACATTAGTATTCAAAAAAAAAAAATCATTTGGCGGACCCTATATAAGGATCATGAACCGCCAATATAGATTTAAAAACAAATAAGAAAATTTATAGCAAAAATTTAAATTATTACTTCTAGAAAAAATTAATATAATATTTATTATCATCAATGGTTTATTAAATCCTCAAATAATGTTATTTGCTTACCACAAGAATGGCATTTTTTTATTCCACAAAAATTCCAATACTGAATCGATGCATTTTAAGAATTTTTTAAAAGTAAAAATTCAATAAATGTTTCTATGATATGAAATATTACGTCGTGAGTTATTCTCGGAATGTTATCTTTAATGTTTATTATCTTGAACAAATATTGGAAAAGTGCTTTTAAACAATCTGAACTATTCGTGGAAAACTCAGTACTAACGCGGAAATTATTGATTTATATAGTAAATATACCTACTATTAATATAAGTAAATTGTTATATGAATTTGAATAACTTTTCACCGGCTGTTCATCTAAATCTAATTTATCAAAATGATTTATTACCAAACATTCGCCATAAGGAATCAAAATAATGTATTAACCCAAATCATAATTCGAGTGCTTAAATTTTATCGATATTACTAAGAATATTAAATTTTCATTTGATTTACAATTCGTTTAAATAAATTCGAAAATCATTAAAACGAGATCGTAAAATAACACGGAGGTATTAGGTAGTAGCACATGAGTTTATTTTATTTTGTTTAATTTTATTTTATTGCTTTAGTTAGAATTTAATTGCTGTTGAAATTAACTTTGATCAGAACTTTGTTTGCCTGATACAAAATCATGGAAAGTAAATATATATAACACATTTGTAGTAACCTAGATACATTCTTTTGAACATTCGTCAATATTTACAGAAGACCATTTACTAACAAACTGAAAGTAAATCAAAGGGAAAAAAATTTATATGGGAAAAATGTATAAATAACATGTAAGTTTCTATGAAAAATTGTCATACAAGTTATCTTTAATTCTTAAATAATTTTATTTACGTTAAAATCTAATTAAATTAAAATATTCAAAACTACGTTTAAAATTTACGTTTTAAACGTTAATAATTTCATCCAGATTACCTCGTGACATTGTGAACTTAAAATTCTCATAAAAAGCGAAAGCTACCAGTAAAGTTGCAATAAAAACAGCAATAAAATATCAACAACAAAGGTTTTTATGTTTTTAATAATAAAATAAAAACTACGAAATCAGCGTCAACGTTTTTCAACAAAATGTAATATGAGGCCAAGAAAAAACTGAAAGTAACATGAGAAGTACTCTGAATAAAAACGAGCACTAAAAAATATATACTGACATGGTGGTCAAGTTACAACTAATGAAAACTGGCAATGATTTAAAATTGAAAAAAAAATAACTATATAGTATATATAGTTGTAGTTTATTACTCTGTTCGTTTCGGAGAAATTTGAAAATGCTGCGCAAACAAAGAGTTTCAATTGTTTTTGTTCTCAATAAACTAGAAACATGGGATATTGTATATCAGTACATTATTATTTGTTGCTTGATCAGTTAAGCATTTGACTATTATTATGTAAAAAATTAATCATATTTCAATCATTTTTCTTCTATAACCATAAGTTGGCTTAAACCCTGTTATTCGATAATTTTTAACTTCCCGAAGAGCAATGTTAATATTTTTATCAGTTGATGATGATAAAGTGTGTAATTTAAAAGAACATCCTAAATTATTCTAATTCTACGAAAAGTGGTTGATTTATATAAACTCATGAAAATTTGGAATAATATCCTGCGATTTTCGGACATACAATAGTTACATATATCTTAAGTTTATTAGAAAGTTTTAAACTTTATTTAAATAGCTAAATCACAATTTTTTGACCGAATAAAATTTTAGAACATAAAATAAGAAAATAAAATCTCTTTAATAAAATATTACTTAGCGATAATTTAAAAATAAACTACATAATGTCATAACAAATTAATATTTGTTTGAAGATATCTCTAAATATGTTTAACGATAGAAAATATTAATATAATAATGTTTGTGACGATATCTAGAGATAGAAAATATAAATTTTATATCAAATCTATTCTATCTGAAAAATATAAAATTAATAACGAATTTATATTTTTCTAAACATGTTCTTCTTTAAAATTATTAAAATTTATATTGACCAACTATTTATTTATATTAGTATATTATAATAGTGTTGGTTATGAATTCTACGAAATCCTAATACAAAACACGTCCGCAAATTATTTTGCAAACGTATATGACTTGGTCATTAATATTGGAAATATAGCTTTTTATTACTTATGGAAGTCATTGATAAAACTTTTGGCTCCATTAAAGTTGAATTACCTTTATAAATATAAAATAATATGAAATTTAATCAATTTCTCGTTAGAATTTGCTTATATTATTTTAGTATTTAAATCTTGGATGCACCAAACGCTGGCTGTAAATTTTTGCATAAAAAATTAGCTATAAAGGTAATTCTCTATTGATCATTTCTTGTGAGAAGCACAGTTTATTCGCACCAAATTTATGATAATTGTAAATTTTTTTTCTAAATGTTTATTTTATGCTCATTTTTTGGACAATTTGTTCACAGAAAGAATTAGTTTGAACAAAGCTCATTCTAAAACTCTTCATTTACTCTGCTTATTTAGAAACATTTTAATTTTAGCTTATATATCTGTCCTAATGTAGGATAAATATTTCATTCAGAAATTAGCTAATATATATAAATTATCAAAGATAATAAAATTATTTATCTAATTTTAATAAATTTCTATAATTAGATAGCAATAAGCGTTATTTCAAAGGTGTATTTAATCATTGGCTTATATATTTGTCCTAATGTAGCATAGATTTTTTCATTCAGAAATCAGCTAATGTAAATAAATTGTCAAAGAAAATAAAATTATTTATCTACTATTAATAAATATCTATAAGTAGAAATAAGCGTTATTTCAAAGGTGTATTTAAGTTGTGTACCCTCTTCGAAAAAGTGTGCAAGCTGCGGGTAGTAAATTATTTAATTCGAGGGGTGTCCATGCACCAAGAGGGTACTTTTGTCACGAAGTCGATACTGTGGTATTTTGTATTTTGAACACACCTGTGGAACATTTTTAGAAGAGGATTAAGGGTAGAAAAATGTTATTTTGGAGCAACTATTCCAACGAAATTGAAAAGTTTAGGGACCGATTCTGCCGCATAACAGACCAATGTTATGGCAAGGCCATGTTATGAAGAACTTTTCATACTAAATATTGACAAAAGCCATGTGCAGTCAGACGTATTCGTCAGGTTGTCAGATAGAAAACCTAACCTAGAAACCGTGCAAATGTCAAAAAAAAAACATGGTAGATAACAGGGTCTTTCTGACCCAGCTTCATAACATACGAGTGACGTTGCAGTTTATGTGTAAAACGCCTGAATGCACAGCAAATATATGACATTTTGACAGTATCAAGTATGATTCAGTAGCTTAATGTATGGAAGTTGGAGCGTAACATGGCCTTGCCATAACATTTGTCTGTTATGCATCAGAAAATTTTTGCGATAATCCTATAAGCCTACTAGCCATTCACACTGCGTAGAGTTTTTCTCTCAATTAAAAGTTTGAACAAAAAAGCATAATTGCTATATCTAGTCAACCAGTTTTCTTGTCTTCAAGTCTACCGATTCACCTGTCTACCAATTCATATGTCTATCAATTTAAATGTCTACCACTTTACCAGTCCGCCAACATATCAGTTGTCTTGTCTACCATTTTACATATTTTCTTGCCTACCAGTTTACTTGTCTACTAAGTTACCTAACCTGTCTACCAATTTATCTGTCTATCAATTTACCTGTCTACCATGATCTGTATGATTTGATACTAATCCTAAACGGTTATTCGGATTTTGATAAATCTTTTTAGAATTTGTGAAAGGAAATTTTTAAGATTTAATAAACGATACAACAAGAGTAACAATATAGAAATAAATATCAAATATTACAAAAAACACTTATCATTGATTGACATTGAAAACATTTGAACTGTCATCTGCTAGAAATGTCAATTCACTTAAAATTATGTTCCTAGATAATATTAGAATATTATATACAAGAAAAATGTAATGTATACATTATTATTACCGAAAAGCAGCTGAGATTACAATCTGTCTTTACAAAAAGGAAGACATTCAGTAATTTCGATGGTATATGAAATATTAAACCTTAGATATAAAAGGTTACCCAGTAGTAAGCCTTTTCAATTTTGATATATTGATTTTAGATATTGTGGTTAATAAAAATTAAAAGAATATAATATACAGTCAACTGTATTTGTTGTAAATAACGCCATAAGTCCAAAATTGCATATAAATTATTTTTTTAAACTTATGTATGTGACTTTTTGGTTTACTTTACTAAATTATTTAACAGTACACAAAATATTTTCACCTTTTAAAAAAATGATTTAGAATGTTGTTTCATCTATCATAAATTCATTTGTTTGGCATTGGATATGGAATATTTAGCAAGTTGATCTTAGATTGAAGAGTGCTCATATGAACTAGATTTTACAAATTAATTCACCTAAGATTTGAATATAAACAAATAATGTTTATTAAATTATTAGTAATAAAAATGTACTTCAGAAATTATAACTGCCAAAAAGCAACTAATATATCGTAAAAGAAATTATAGAATAAATTGAAGCAATTATGTTGTGTGGTAAAATCAAGTGTGATATTGTTATTTTACCGCAAGATACTATATTATTTGTTCCAAATTTCTTATACTGCTTATGCTAAGACCATAAATGAAACACAAAGTCAGGCCATCAAATAGAATATCAAAAAGTATAGAATAGGATATTAAAAAAATGGAACTTTTGAAATGTAGACGTGGGTACAGGACAACGTCTGTCGGGTCACCTAGTATATATATATATATATATATATATATACAGATTTTCAAATTCTCAAATAAATTCCAATCGCCATTCGTACCTTGTACCTAGTAATAATTTTATGCGAATAATTCGCAATGACCAATCACGCACAATACGAACGTTTATTAAGAGGTCAATTGGTACATATTAAATTCTTCGGCTATTTAGAACGACTTCGAATTAACCATCTTATTTGCAACTTTGAATTGAAAACGGAACTGAATTACAGAATCTAATTGAATCAACATTTCGAAAAAATATTCGCAATTCATTAATAAAATGTCTATCAGAGTTTGTAATCCATTCCCATTCCTCCATATGTCCATATGTTGGTTATAAATTTAATTCCAGTATAAAAATACATATACAAGTGCTTCTTCTTCAATTGGATTTGATTCATCGAAACACGTGCACAAGGCATCTTGGAAATTAAAACAGCTGTGTTTTAATTAGATATGTCTGATGATGATGTTGCATTTTATATGATCCGTATTTACATGTTGAACACGATCGTAAATAGTAATGGACACAATAGTACTTGTTACTCACCTTATGTATACTAAAAATAAATTATTTTTTACTCAGTTAATATTTATAAATTTGTACGTAACGGCCATTAGTGTGAATCAATTCTATTTATTTATCTATGACGATTATCTTGTTGATATTGTTGCGCATACAACGTTGATGCCGGTGCGCATTTATCCGGATTTACATCCTAGTGGCGCCTAAAGAAGTTTTACTTCAAAAATATTCTAGTATCATTAGAATGATCTTTCTGACTCTACCAACTCTTGTAATACTTTTCATAACAAACAAAATACGTATATTACATATATTGCATGTAGCATTAGTTAGATAAGAAATGATATTTATGTTCAAGTAGCGATCCAGTTGGTTATGAATAGTTAGTTGTTTCTGTTCCGTAATTTTCTATTCAGACACGTGAACAAGTATTTTGTTATGGGAAACGTGTATTGTTTTAATAACATAATCGTGCAGAAAAATGCAAAATATCATCAAATGGTTTTATTCTTAAGATCACATGCGTGACGGATATATGAAACAATTCTGTTATCAAGGGATATATAATATGTAATACACACACACACACACATATATATATATATATATATATATATATATATATATTATACATATACATATGTTTTAAATTTTATTCGTATTCTTGGATGGTAACCCAATGGTTGATCTATCCATATTTGATGATTTTTTATTATTAGAATTTATCCAATGGGGCTGTCTTTTTTATTGGAGCAATAATGCCGGATTAAGGGCTATTTTCACTTGGTGTATAAAACTTAATTAAAAATATTGTAAAATGAATGTATGTCGTGTCTTTCTGCAAAGTTTTTGGTGAGATGATACCGAAGATATTAGGTTGTCAAATATCTCCCTTCCGCTTTTTTGCTCTTGGTTTATAATACAAAAAGGCGGAAGGGAGATATTAAGACAACCTTATATTACAAAAATAATAAAAATTTGTTTTAATAAAAATTTTGTTAGCCATTAAAATGGCTATTTCATACAGTAAATTTGCAAAAATTTTGTGACATTTTTTTCAATTTCATAATATATTCATTCCAGGGAAGTTTTATAATACACATCATTTTTAAACAGTAAGTAACATTTTGCCTAGTGGCAAGTTGCATGAACTTTTCGATATATAAATATAGAGTCGACTTAATAAAAATTGAGATCTTACTAATTTGATACGATTTTCAACTCATTATTTTTAAAATAACGTCTCACTAAAAACAAATAAATATGATTTCTTTATGAATTTAAATATGATAGATATGATCAGAAATATGATCATAGTTAATTAATACCAAAAATCGATAATTTTTTTTTAAAATTTTTAAGCTTCTGGTCTAAACTTTAGGCCATGAGCTTTATCACCATATCAGGTTTTATTAAAAACGCAAATATTGAGATTTAAAAAAATGTTAACCGTAAATGTTAAATGTTAAAAAAATATTATAGAAAAATAAAATCAAAATTAGGCGAAATCGTGGTTTAAATTTTTTTTACATTTTTCTGCTAATTCTAAAGAAACCTCTTTGCCGATTGTCATGTAAAACCTTTTCTGACGAAAATATAAACTTCTTCTCTACGAATTAAAAGAGAGAAGTTAACTTTCCTCCAAATCTTCAATATTTGTTCTTGTTTCACGAAAAAACTGTTTTGATCTATTATATTTTTGATCGCATTTATTAATACTCGAAAAGACTTTATTTTCAGACTATTGTAAAAAAATCCAGAGTCAATTACTCATTAAAGCATTTTTATTTACAACTTATAAAGTTCTGACAATAATTTGCATAATTTCCAGTAACAAAAAATTAGACCATTTCTTTCTAACATATGACATATTTTTTTGGATACTTTCATAATTTTAGAGATAATTCCGTAACAAAAAATATCATTTTCTTTGTTTATGTAAATCACAAAATTTGCATAAAAAAATTACCGATTTTTTTGTGTTGCAAGATTGAAAAATCCAAACAGTAATTTTTTTGTCTATAAATTGCTAACATCTTTAATATTCAAAAAGTTTAATTCTTTAATTTTTTGTTTCAATAAGCAAGAACGATAGATCTATAAAATATTAATTTGCTCAAAAATTATATAAAATTAAATAGATTTGCTCATGAATTTGTAACTTTACGACAATATTCCTAATACTTTAATTAACTTTCTAAATAGTTAAAAAAAATGACTAAAATAAATTTGCTGAAATTTCAAAGTAAACATTTAAATAAATTTGATATATCGGTTTATTGACTCGAACATAATATTCATACAAGGAAATATATAAACGAAAGTATATTTATCTATATATATATATATATATATATATATATATATATAAATATATATATATTATAAATAAGGTAAATGACCAGTTTGCTCAGGAACATTTGGAATGCTTAAATGATTCAAATATATAACAAATTTTAATCGCGACGCATAGAAAATTTATAAATAATGTAAAATTTATGATAATTGCTCATCTTAAACCAGTTTGTCTCACTGTTTAAACACGTTATTATAATTAATTTATACTAGAAATATCTGTATCGATGTTCAGAAACGAATGGTAGATTTATGGACTTAATAGTTAAGTTACTTGACTGTAGAACATTGGATTTGAAACAGAAAATAATAACTATTGAATGAGGAAATCGAAAATCAGCGAACACTCCAAATTTAAACAGTGAAAAAGTCTTTTTTTCAAAGTCGTTTTTATGATTTTATCAAACACAGTAAAATTTATAAGAAAACTCTAGGCCAAGAAATACCCTTATGTTCAGATGTGTCACTAAAATTATGTACGCTTTATTTAAAATCAAATCAACCTGAAGAATAAATATTGTCAATCTGATTCCAAAATTTACTCCAGATTTCTAATTACAAATATCTCGTTGAATGATGAAGAAAATCCTAAATATTCAAGAAATTCCAAAAGTTCTACACATAAAACGTAACTTCATCTATACGTTATCGAGGGGACATTAGAAAGTTGCACTTATGATAAAATTGTTATTTGAGTTTTGTATCTTTTATAAGTTAGGTTTTATGTGTAAAACGCCTGATCGCACAGCAAATACATGTCAGTTTGTTACAACCAACTGGTACGAATAGAGACCCCAAACATAGCATTATCATAACATTTTTATTTTATCGGAAAATTGTCCCCCAGATCTCCTATTACAAATATCTCGGTACTATATCGTGAATCGACGAACGTTTTAAGTTTGCCTTTTAAACACGTCTCACATCGAGAGTTATAGAACCAGTTTTTCTAATCCCCTAGTCTTGGTCTAGTCTAGATGAAAATTATAATATCGGACCAGTTGATCACCAGTTCAACGAGTTAGTAATTTATCCAAGTGACGACGACATAGAAATAATTATGATTAATCGACAGCCGATGACTTGTGATCATTCTTAAAGTGCCACAATTTTTCACTCCTAGAAGCATTACACTTGTATCTAATTTTTACATCCACTTTTCCTCTAAACTAATGGCGATAGTGGTTGTTTTTTCGATTTATTTAGTTCAGTTTTTATTATTTATTGTGTATTTGATTAACACTAGTGGTGCATGACATTGTGCTTTAAGGCAAATTGCTGGAGCTTTCTATATTTAAGAAAAGAAAAATCAGATTTATTTTGATAGTTTGTAATTTTTTGAACATTTTTTTTAAAGCATTGAAAAAATTTGCACATTGAAAAACTTAAAAAAATTGCCTTTTTAAATATATTTTGAATACTTGAAATATTTTTGAAAATTAAAAATTTTCATTTTTTTTAAATTTTGAAATTTGTTGAAAGTGGTTTCTCTGAAAACCTAATGTCCGTTGATCCATACTGTTCAAAATATTTAATTTTTCGCCACAAATAAAACCGCCAAATTGCATTTTTTGCCAAACTTTTTTTTCCAGATTTTCAAAACCGCTTGGCATGCCTTCGTAAAAATTTATTCAACTCTTCATTACATCAATACAAGTGCAATGGTTTTTGAATCATTCTGAATTACCATTTTCTGCACTCTTTGCTCCGTATCTCTGAAACGGCTGGACCTGCCTTTGCCAAAGATTAATCAGCATGTCTCCTTATCAATAAGAATCGAAAGATTTTCGAATCATTCAAATCGGTTGATCGGTTCCGAAATCGTCGATGAAAAATTGTATTCACACTTACACACACATCTATTTTTTCTGAGGTATGCAAAAATGTTCAGAAATCTCTGAAACGTGAGGATCTGCAAAAATTTTCATTTTCGATTTTTTTGCGATTGCTATAACTTGACCTACGGGAAGATAAAAATTACAAGTAAAAACTGTAAAATTAAAGAAAAACAAAAATTTAAAAAAAATGATGAGACTGTAAAATTAAAGAAAAACTAATGAAGTAAGTGAAGAATAATTTCATAAAAGATACGTTATTATAAAAAATGTAAGATATAAAATAAATCTAATGTTAATTTAATGACAATTTAAAGAGTCGCGAAAAAGTGAACTCAATATACATAATTTTTAAAATATTGAGAAATATATCGAACTAAATCAAAAATATTCATAATAACATTTTTAGGTACTGATATCTTCTTTAGATTTTAATATAATAATTAGAAAATTATAATATTTCTTATATAAGTAGCCGATTCTACTAATATTAAATAATTAACTTCCCGAAGGAGAAGTTTATGTTTTAATCAAAAAATCCGATTCGCTAATTTTATGTTTTCTCGACATTTCAAGCCATTCTTGACCGAATCGAATGAGACCAAATTTGGAAAAAGTATGTGTTTGTGCGTATGTGTGTGTGTGTGTGTGAGAACTGATTTTTTTATTTTTAAATCAGAAATTTGATTGAACACTAGTTTAAATGGATATTAGTAGTCAGATTCAGATTTTAGTCGTTATATACTATGAATGCTATAGCATCCACGTCATGTGCTACGCTTCTAATTCACGCCATGTGCTAGCCCAAGCTAATTAGTGACTACGGACAAATACGACTACGATAATACGAAAATACCCAAAGAATTAGTTGGTCATTACCTTATTACAAAAACGTAAGGTTATATAAAATTAAATCTAAAATAATTGACTTTAAAATTTGAATGCGTTCACGTCATTCTTGATCACAATGAAAATGAATGCTTTAGAGAATTCACGTCAGCGAACGTGTTAAATGTGTCCTAAATATTGTTTATATAATTGAGTACCCGAGAAAAAGAATTAAAAAAAAACTTTTAATATTTTTGTTTCAATTTTGTATCTATTTCTGGAAGTTTACCAGTCCCTCGGTTATAGCAATTGCACATACGGTGCGACTGAATTTTTCTAATTGTACAACGGATCACAATATGAGCCTGGACAAAACCTGTTTTTAACTCGTATTAGTCTAGCTCTACTAGAGACTCTAGTCGTTTTGTATATATGAGAATGAGCTTTGTGGTCGACCAGAGACCAGAACATCTATCTATTCTCTATACATGACAATATTTTCTTGAGACAATCAATTATTAATAATCCTACCAGAGGCGTACACAATAAAGTCCCAGAATTACCACCTTGTGTGGTAATTCTGGGACGCCCATGGTACTGTACCAGATTTTATATAAAAGTGGATGAAATAAATTGTTAATAATTATAAAAAGTAATTTCTTTTTCAATCAATCAATCGTTCAACTAATATATTTGGTATTAAATAATGAATTACTTAAAAAAATATTTTTTTAGTATTGGAAGTAGTAACAATGAACTCATAGTATCAAACTTTACTTCGATATTCATATAATTTCCAAAAGTAGCTTCTTCTATATATGAAAATTTGACAAATATTTTTGTTAATAAATAATACATTATGTTGCAGAAAATAAAATATTTTTTTATATTCCAAAGTAGATATTTTTCTCAGGAAGTCGCTGCAATATAATGATCGTCTCACGCGTATCCGCCAGTAATTGTCGCAGTGATCTGGGAACTTCATTCGAAAAAGATGTGCACAACCTTTTTTATAACATTATAATTCAATTTATTATTTATATTATATATAAAACTAATTACTACAATTACATATCTAATATTTATCTAAAATTGCCTTTTAAATTTAATTGAACATAATATGTCATTTGACATTAGACATTTGACGTATGAGCCGCAGTCGATGTAAAAATGTGAAGTTTCTACGCAGTTTTGATAGTAATTTCTCACCTTTCTCACAACCTCTGGATTAGTACGATTAGAACGAATATTTCAAAACTAAATCTGGCCAAATCGGTTTAGTCGTTTTGGAGTTTTAGCGAATCAAACATAATATCGAGCTCCGTTTTTATATATAAGAATATTTAAATTAAAAATCTAAAGTGCGATATGGAGCAATTTATCATTTGGAGTTTTTGCGAATCTAACATAATATCAAGCTCTTTTTTTATATATAAGATTGCAGGGTGTCCCAGAACTCAACGTCAAGCGGAAATGGGGTGATAGATTATGATAAAAAATAGAAAAAAATTCAGTGTAGTTATTGCAACCTAGAGCAAGTTTTGGTAAAATGTGATTATTTTTTGGTTATAGTAATTTATTTTTATTATTATTTTTATTCAAAGATCACATTTAATTCACCTCAAGCTTTCTGGAACAAAGGCTATTTGTTAAACTATATATTTAAATTTTTTAAAGTTGATCGACTTTCATAGGCTCTCATTTAAAAAAAATGTACTAAAGTGTGTTGGCAAATTTAATCAAAAGTTGGCGCATTTAATAAGGATTGTAAAATAGTAAAATACTTGATAGTTTCATATTAAAAAAATCGAGTAAATAAATAAAAAACTAATAGAAATATGATTTTTTTTAGTGCATTTCGCTCACAAAAGATGCACTTTAAGCTTCAATTTTTCCTCAGAGTTTTTTAAATTCTGAACCGATTTTTAAAATCAAAAGTTTAGATTAATGGACACAATTTTAAGTTTTTTAATTTTAATTATTGTTGACTAAATTTATTATTTACATACCATATATCTGGAAGTTTATAAAACTTGTTCTAAAGAAAAATGTTAACTAATCCTAGTTGGTATTTCTAATTATTGGGATAAACATTTCTCTAATATTTTGGATGAAGAGCCATTGAACTTTTTTTTCTCCAGGAACAGAGGTTACATTTTTATACTTCTCATTTAGTAATAATAATTATTTTGAAATGTAAAATTTGTTAATTTTACATCATATTTTATGTATTGTTGTTAAATTTATTTTATAGTTTTGTGTCCATTCGTTAATTTGATTTAATTTAAATCTTGAATTATAATCAATGATTCTAAGTCTTATTTTAGGCTCTTGAGATTGTTGCTCCTAATAAGTAACTAAAGTAAATTCTTTTCATAAGTTACTTTAGTAGCTGAACATTATTCGCTTTTGAAATAAATAGAGCTGAAAGTAAATATATATATATATATATATATATATATATATATATATATATATATATATATATATATATTAAATATGATATAAAATTTGTCATCAATTTCTTTATAAAAAGTCTTATAATTTTTTTAAATTATTCTTCTTTAGTAGTATACTTAAAAATCGGTTTTCCAAATCAGTCTTTCTATCTCTTTTTATATTTATAGTATTTGTGTCAAATTTTTGAAAACTGTCTCTTATTTTATTCAGAATGTCTGCAAATGTTCTCTTGCTGTCGTCACAATTAAAAAAAACGCCATAAAAAACTTACAAAGGGAAATTAAGTGCAATTCTGAATGCAAACAATAAGCAAATAAAAACATGAAAGTTAAATCTTTGCAAAGAATATGAAAAAACTGTTTTAAACATAACGGGATTGACACAAGAATAGTTGTTAGTATTTGTTTGGTATAAATGAAACTTCAAATATATGGTTTTACGAAAATTATTCACAATTTACAATAACATTTTTTTGTGTCTAAATAAAGCAACTCCTAAAAATTGATTTTTTTTAAATTAGTCAACTCATGACTACAAATACCATCGAACCTTTACTATTTCTGTTACGATTTTTATAAATATTTTACAACTTTATTTTTCAACTGTACAATATTTTGCAATACACGTTCTCTATTATATAATTCTATTATATATTATTTCCATAATGCATTTTGCGTGTAATTCAATTGAAATTTCATAAAATTTCCATATTTATAATAGAAACCAATTAGATTTTCAATTACTGCGATGACAATGGTCGTGGTTAATTTTAATTTATTTATTGTGTTAGAAAACTACGAATGGTTTTATACCAAATAGAGTTTAATTTTGGAATTATTTAATTAACGAAAATTACAGTTTATTGGGAAATACATGAAGTCGAAAAATATTTTTTTAGTAGAACTGAATATTTTGACTTTTATTATAGTACAGCAATGCCTCCTAAAAGCAATTTTTACATGATTTTATATTTAAGATCCATAATATCAATTAAGCATTTAATTCTGCTGCTTGATATCAAATTCGTTGAAATTGGGTGCTCAGATTATAGCTTTTCGTCTCTTTTCTTATATGATATTGCAAGTACAATAAAATGCAAATAAATATACACACATATAGATGTAAATTCATATATACATATGTATTATTATTATTAATATTATGCCTTCTGGCGCCGGTTCTGACTCACAAAGCCTTTCCATTCACGACAATTGATTGATTAATGCGAATCTTATGCGGGCATTTCGCCTTTCATACATACATACTATTATATTATATTATATCATATTTGGGTTCCGTACCAAAACTATTGTTATTGGAACCGTTATGCAATCTTATGTTGTAATATGGGTCGAAACTGTAACTTTTTTCCCAGGCGCACATGGTGATAATAATTGTTTTTTTTGTAGAAATTAATGATTGGAAATAATTTAAAATTTGTGTATAGTGGACTTATATGATTATAATTGGTAACAAAACTAGATAAAAATTATTATAAATTGATTATTAATTTATGTTTGTTTTTGGAAAGAGAACACAGAAAGTAGTTTTGGATATTTAGTTTGAATTACATAAAATTAGTCCCATTATTTTTGTTAATAAGTTCAACTTTCAAGTTCAGACCACTTCAAGTTTTTATTTAATTTAATATACTTTTGCATTGTTTTTCACCCAACTTAGATTTTTTACATATTTTTTGTCAATATGCTGTGAATTAACAGCTATATCAAAATTTTACTAACACTCTTCAGTATTAATCAATAAATCATATAAGCATTGTAAATTTTACCATAGATATTTTTTCTATATTAATTATTAAAATACTTGAAAATGGAAAGAGGGAAATTGATGTTCAAAGTGTTAAGATAATATTTTATTCCTAATTTTATACTCTATTATAACAAAATAGTAACGAAATTATTATTTTGTGGAGAGCACTATATCATTAACTTTTATCATATTTCACAATATTAGTAGTTTTTTGTTCTATTTCAGAAATGTTAAATGATATATAAAAATACTACTAATTACTATTATTTAATACAATTTTACTATTTTAGTATTTTTTGGTCAAGGTTGGGTACTAGTCCAGTATATTTAATATTTGCTGAAACGACTTAAAATTTTCATTCGGAATATTTGAATTTAAATACATTAATAAAATCTAAATGAAACCCGTTTTTTCGAAATTTGGATAAAACTTGTTGGAATATTTTTCATATAATATATTTAGCAATGTGTGAATTTTGAACATTTTTTTACAAATCTTTGAATATTTTGAAAATTCTAACCAGTCAACTTTGTTTTATATTCTTCAGTAAAAACTAGATAAATTGTACTAAAAATCAGTATAAACTGTTATTTATACCTAGAATTTAAAATTTTAAATAATTCGTAGAGTAAAATGCGGGTTTCAATATTTTTTTATTTTGACAAAAAATCAAGAAATATCACCTGGGACAGGGAGGGGTATAGTGTATTCATTTTTCACCTGACTTTTTTTTAAAAAATATCCAAACGTGCAAAAAAAACATACAATTTTTTCTCGTAACTAAATCCTTAAAAAAGATCAAGATTTGGAACATTTTTTACTCTTCTTCAACTAACTTTTAATTATTGTCGTGTTTAACAATATAATTTTTTTGCATTAATGAAGACTAAATCAAATTTACTAATATCTAGTATAAACTGTTATATCTAGTATAATTATATACAACGAGATATTAAAATTTGGAATAAAATGGTTTGTGACAGCATGAAGGTGGTAATTTTATATATCGATTTTTACATATTTTAAGACATATGGTGAAAATATTATAAGTAAATATAGTGATCATCATCTTTCACAGGAATTGTCATACAATTGTTCACACATTATTATTTACTAATGTTGACGCAATATTGGCATGCACTTTTCGATAATATACATTTAAATTACTAATATTTTAATTTTGTATTTTTTCATATTTAATATCAAATTTTTGGATATCTCGTAAATCTGCTTCTACAACTTATTGTAAATATCGTTGTTCATTTCACTCATGTTTAATTGTGATACTTTTTTTTCAAAATTGTCTCCTCAACTTAAGTATAAATGATCTGAATTTACACTAGTCATGATTAGAAGAAAAAAATCTAATAGTAAGTGATTTTTAAAATAATTTCACTATTCGTTTTGGCGTTTGTCCAAGTTTTTCCAATCAATCTTGATCTAACATTGCACTGAATATTTTAATTTATAAATCGCATGTTATTTTACTATAATACCTTTAATGTTCTCTTCAACTAAATAAATTTAATAAAAATAGCATGAACAAACAAAAGTTTTCTAAACATGTTGCACCAAGAATGAATTCCATTAACGTTGTTTTATTAAGTTCCATTTAAAGTCTTTATTTCATCAGAGAACTATTATAGAGATAAACTTAAACATTAATTCATACAATAAAACTGATACATTGAAACAAATTAATTGACTCATCATCGAGATAATAATTCTTGAAGGAGATAAGAGCGGCGTTAAACAAATTAACGCTGAATTTCCGGCAGCGAAAGAGAAATATTCTAAGGCCTCAACTTTATATATATATATATATATATATATACGAGTATATATATTATAGTTAGTTATAATAAAGATATCTTGCTGGCATGAGTTGAAGAAGTTCTCGTAAAGTGTGTGAAGCCACATATTTAATCTGGAATATACAAGACGAAACATATGCAATTATTTCATGAATAATGCTTCAATAAGAAATTACAATTATATTTTGAACAAAACCCTTCAATTCCCACCTGCCAAGACAAAATTAAACACAATTCCAGATATTCCTCAAAAGCTTCCAGCCAAATCAAGCACTAGTTGAAAATGCTGAATTCTCTCCGGAATTCGCAATTCGAAATTTGCAATTACTCGTATAAATGACGGTACCGAAATAGAAAAGCGATTCTACAGAGATTTAATAGGGCTTTTAGCACATCTGTTTCTATAATATAAACCATTCTTATTTACAATGCTTTTCGATTATAACTATCTTTAGTAGTGTTCCCAATTCCTTGTATTGGATATTTAATATCCTACGTCTTCGGAGTCAAAACAATAAAATCAATCCGTTAACAATAAGATATAAATGACTGTTGTAAAGAATCAGGAGTCGTCAACAGTATCAGATTGAGATTTGAATTATATTTTCAATTTCACAAAACAAAATTGTATCTCGGGAACAAATCTTATTTTAGACTACTAATTTTATTACTTATTATAAATCTGAATCTGATCCAAAATTTCTTAAAACTGTATTTTTCCAATATTTGTTTCTAAAGATTCAGTCAGTTAAAAACACGATGTAGTATAGTCAGGTTATAAAATCTATATTATGTTGATAATGTGTTCTGTAAACATAGTTTTAAATTTTCTGAAGTTCTTTGAGTTCTTTTATTTTGTTGCAGAGTTTTCTCAAATCTAAACTTGTTTTACCATTATCGGGAAGTTAAAAACATGATGTAGTATAGTCAGGTTATAAAATCTATATTATGTTGATAATGTGTTCTGTAAACATAGTTTCAAATTTTCTGAAATTCTTTGAGTTCTTTTATTTTGTCGCAGAGTTTTCTCAAATCTAGACTTGTTTTACCAATATTGGGAAGTTAAAAACACGATGTAGTATAGTCAGGTTATAAAATCTATATTATGTTGATAATGTGTTCTGTAAACATAGTTTTAAATTTTCTGAAGTTCTTTGAGTTCTTTTATTTTGTTGCAGAGTTTTCTCAAATCTAAACTTGTTTTACCATTATCGGGAAGTTAAAAACATGATGTAGTATAGTCAGGTTATAAAATCTATATTATGTTGATAATGTGTTCTGTAAACATAGTTTCAAATTTTCTGAAATTCTTTGAGTTCTTTTATTTTGTCGCAGAGTTTTCTCAAATCTAGACTTGTTTTACCAATATTGGGAAGTTAAAAACATGGTGTAGTATAGTCAGGTTATAAAATCTATATTATGTTGATAATGTGTTCTGTAAACATAGTTTTAAATTTTCTGAAGTTCTTTGAGTTCTTTTATTTTGTTGCAGAGTTTTCTCAAATCTAAACTTGTTTTACCATTATCGGGAAGTTAAAAACATGATGAAGTATAGTCAGGTTGTAAAATCTATATTATGTTGATAATGTGTTTTGTGAACATAGTTTTAAATTTTCTGAAAATTTTTAAGTTCTTTTATTTTGTCGCAGAGTTTTCTCAAATCTACACTTGTTTTACCAATATTGGGAAGTTAAAAACATGATATAGTATAGTCAGGTTATAAAATCTATATTATGTTGATATTGTGTTCTGTAAACATAGTTTTAAATTTTCTGAAATTCTTTGAATTCTTTTATTTTGTCGCAGTTTTCTCAAATTTAGACTAGTTTTACCAATATATATTGAATCGAAATCTAAACAATTGATTTGATAAAGATTTCTTAGGCGTTCCATGTTCTGGTAAAAATAGTATTAGTAGTTACTGACTAGATACTGTTGACTACTTGTTAAAGGTTAAAAGTTACGCGTAATTTTCACGATTTAGTTTCAATCACATTTTAATTCTTGTTCAAATTTCCATTACAATTTGTAAGCATTTTCATAAAAAGCTGCATAAGCTTATTTTCAACCTCGGAAACCCTTTTGTTTGCTTTTAACCAGATGTAAATTGAATTTTGTCGAGAAGTGAAAACGGAAATATTTTTTTTTGGTATCTTTTCATGAAGTTAAATAAACAAAAGTCCAAGTATTTTTAGGCTGTTGACTTGGTATTTCCATAAAAAATAACAGTATTTCTATTGTATGTTTTGTTAATCGATAATTTGGTGAATGGAAACAAATAAAAATGTTGCATGAAGAACAGTAAAATTTTAAAATTTGAAGAAATGCAGTATTGTTGAATGAAAATTAAAACATGCAAAAAAAAAGAAAAATAATCAATTAATTAATTAATTAATTAATTCTAATTTCTCAAATTTCTATTTACAAGAAGATGATGTAACATTACCAAAAATTCCTAAAGAGATATTTAGAAAATTTAATATTAATTTTTCATTTCAAATAATTACTTTAATTTTGCTTTTATTTCTATATCTGGACATGATATAAATTGTTATAAGATAGAAATTCTAGTAAAGTACTAGTCTACAATTATAATAAATTATGGATAATGAATGATTAGATGATCTTGCAATAATATTGCATGCAACTGCAAGGACAATTTATTATTTCTAGTTATTATATATTATATGAATATGAGTTAAGTAGGTACTTGCATGTAATTACGTAAATAGGTGATTGTAATGTCTGTAAAAGTTTACATGTACTTTACAAAAAAAAATACATAATACTAAATTGATTGATAAACGTAGCGATGAGATAAAATGCATCAAATTTTAGTCAAATAAAAACAGAATAGAAAAGAAATTTGTATAGAATTTAATAAGCTATGGAATAGAGCATCTGGGGGGGTCAGAAAGATGTGCATTTTAGATATTTGAAGTCCCTTTGCACTTTCGATATTTATGAATTTGTAGAATCTTATTTGATGTATGTAATACATCTACAGAAATCCTCTTGCATAAATCATATCTCGTATAACTACTATACCTTATAATAAGTTTTCCATGAATTATAAATATCCTCGTGGTTAATCTTAGTGTCCGAACATGATTTCAATTTCCTAGTCTAAAGCTTAAGGATCTGTTTAAAGTTTAAAACAATAATTCACAAAACATTCACAACGGTTGAAGCACGAAAAAAGGAAGATGAATTACCAGATGATAGACAGGGGGTTGGTGGAAAAAGAAAAAAAGAAATAGAACATTTAGACATAAGCAATCGTTTCTCTAACTCATTTGTATTCGATTCGTATTGACGGGGAGAGGTCAATAAAAAATACATTATTTTAACAAAATGATTTTCAAAACGTTGTTCAATATTACGCAAACCAAAGATGTGTCATGCCTCTTGTTGATACTATTTTTGTCAATTTTAATAAAACATGATTCTGCAAAGCGTCTCTGAGACTTGTTTGGCTCATAATGGAATACTGCAACATTATCAAAATTGATTTATTATAATTATTTACGTGATCAGTAAACATAGTTTTATTTTGATTCTTATCTTGTATTTGTTGTAGCGTTGTTCCAGGCGTTTTTTTTGATGCTGTCCTGTTTCACCCACATCAATAGCATGGCAATTTTTGCAATCAATTTTGTATACTAAAAAAATAATTTTATTCGTACTATTTATCTCTCTTATCTTAAAATTTAAGCTTGGCCAAACATATAAAATAAAGAATTATTTTTAAGTAATTTTTAAGTAAAAATTTAACACAATTCATCTCCACCAACTCTCTCATTTATCAACATACAGAACGCAAAAAGTATTTACTTTGCAAGTGGTTATTTATTATCATTCTGGCACGTACTCTTGGAAAAATACGAGAAAATGATATTACACACAAAGGCTTGAAATACAGATGGCCAATCTTATTGATTCAATGATTAATTCGAAATACGTGCAAAAATTTCTATAGAATAACGGATATAAATATAAGCGGTTTATGAACTCTTATTTGAAATGACATATTTTAAGGCAAGGTCACATTTAATTCGTATAAGTGTGATAGATATTCTCGGTTACATGTTTTATGATAACATTAAGCACTTCAAAATAAAAGGTATTGATGAGTAGCATTTATAAATAAAATATGCACGAAATCGAACTAATGCTGATTTTAACATTTGTGCTATTTGGAGGTTAGTTTTTAAGCGTCGACAGTATCAACAATTCAATTAAACATAGTAGGGTAAACATTTTGACGGATTTGTGACTACCTGAAATAATTGCACAAAAAATATCAATTCTTTGGCGGGGAGTGATGTGGCAACACAAGTTGGTCATGAGTGCCGAGTTGGTTTGAAAGTAGAAAATCAAAATAAAATGCATGACATGACATTTTAGGGGTTTTAGTACAGCTTTTATTATGAGCTTATTTTTTGTTATTTTCTTAAAAAAAATTCAGCATCTTCAACATACTTTTATTTGAAAGATGTTATGTAAGAACGGGAAACTTATAACATAACATAGCTATGTTATCCAAGAATAGGCTTATAAAAATACAATTAAAATTACTATTACTATTTTTTCATTTTTCAAAGAGCTTAGGGTTGTCCATTACATTATTCAATTCATACGGTATTCAAATATTTATGTCACCAACAAAACACACCATGTATTTTTAATTAGATGGTATGTTATTGGTAATTTATATATGCACTTACATGTATAAATCTACAATTCTTTTATTGTCTTTCAAACGCTTAAAGAAAACGTGTTTTGCATTTGTAATCGAGTTTGCTATCAGAAAAATCTGATAGCTTGAACTCGTTACCCTAGTTAGTGAAAGAATTAAAAAATAAAAAAAATTAGATGTGATTAGTTGATAAGAAAGATATTTAGGAATCGATTCTGCCGCATAACAGACAAATGTTATGTCAAGGCCATATTACACTCCAACTTCCATACATTATGCTACTAAATCATACTCAATACAGTCAAAATGTCATACATTTGCTGTGCATTCAGGCGTTTTACACATAATATGGAACGTCTCTCGTATGTTATGAAGCTGGGTCAGAAAGACCCTGTTATCTTACTAATTTTTTGACATTTCTGTGGTTTCTAGGTTAGGTTTACTATCTGACAACCTGAGAAAAGCGCCTGACTGCACAGAAACCACATGGCTTTTGTCAATATTTAGTATGTAAAGTTCTTCATAACATAGCCTTGCCATAACATTGGTCTGTTATGCGGCAAAACCGGTACCTTAATGTTATATTTTATTCTAGATAAAAAAAGGCTAAATCACTATTAGTGCCTTTTCTCTAAAATGCCAAAAATAAACAAAAATTTTGCTCGCGTAAAATTTTAATCTTTACCTTCACAAAAATAAAATAGATTATCTTAATAAATTAATGATAAATTAGTGATTTAAAATTCTAACAAAATATTACATTTCTATATTTTGACATATAGATGTTTGTTAATTGAATTTTTAACTAAGTGGTGCATGGCATCGTATTTTAACACAAATTGCTGGAACTTCCCGTACCGATTTTTTTTTTAAATTTGAAATGATGATAATGATATTTTGAAATTTGTTTAATACTTTGAATTTTTCTGAAAATTTTGAACTATTTTTTTAAAGCAATCGTGCTGCGTCGAACTATCGAAGCGCGAAGAAGAAATATCGAAGCGCAAAAGCGCTGTGTCGCAGTCTAGCGGATAAAATATAAACAAAATTTATACTTATTATACTCATTATTAAAATCTTTATAAATCATATAATACTTTGATGTGCATATGTCGAATGATCATATTTGACCGTCAAATTGTGTTTTTTTTACTTTTTTCAATCTCTGAAATCGCGAAACTTGCCTTTGCAAAAATTTAAACGGTACTTTATTTTGTCAATACAAATAAAATGTTTTCTGGATTATTAAAATCGGACGCTCCGTTCTCTTAAAAACTGAGTTACCGTTTTGGGCACTTTTTGCCCCGTATCTTCGGAACGGCTAGACCTGCCTTCGCCAAAAACTGATCAGCACGTCTCCTTATCAATATGAAACGAATGTTTTTTGAATTATTCAAATCGGTTGATCGGTCTTATCCAAATTGTCGACAAAAAATTGTATCCGCACACACACACACATACACAGGTACACACACACACACACGCATACATCAATTTTATCTAAGGTATGCCAAAATGTTCAGAAACCTTTGAAACGTAAATATATATACAAAATTTCAATTACGATTTTTGGACGATTACAATAACTTACCCTACTTTAAATCAAAAATATGTGACCTCTTCCATTATCTCGGCTGGGATTTTTCTAGTACGATTCAGTCGATTGATACCAAGTCGCAAAAGCGCAAAACGTCCATCGTAATAAAAGTGCTTACAGTGTTAGTATATTAGCGGTTCTGTACGTGATTTTTCAAGGTACGGCCGGCTTATCTGAATATTAATCGTCTTGAGCCAGACCAAACACAATTCATACCACGAACTTAAGGCACACTCCTACGGAGGACACGGGTATGGTCTTGGAGGAAAAGATCAGGGATTGGAAACAATTGTGAGAGAAAATGTTAAAAAGGTGTTTATTCATCACTTGAGATCTAGATCTTTGTGTGGAAATATGATATCATACCGCTTGATATCGAGTTGGCACAGAATTTAAGCCGGGAGTAATTTGTGCTAGTCCATGTTTAATAATTTTCATTACCAAGATCGATGAGCAAACAGTAATTGTCATACGAAACTGATTACTTACTTGGTTCTTCAAGTTTAATGAAAGTATGAAATATTTTTGTTTCTACCATGGGTGTGATATTTCCCATATAAGAGGCGATAATAGTTTGAGCCTCTTCAGTCGTTATAGTCATTATTACTATTACTTCGTTTAGTTAGGTAGCAATGAAAATGCATTAGAACATTATATGCCGTCATGATAACGGTTTAAGTCACGTCACGACCTATACTGCGCCATATGAACTATTATTCAGACGATACAACTCCAACGACTTTGTTAGTAGAAGAGTTGATTTTTCATATTTAATTTTCAGTACGGTAAGTTAAAGTGATCGCAAAAACATCGAAAATGAATTTTTTTATATATCTTTACGTTTCAGAGGTTTCTGAATATTTTGGCATACCTTAGAAAAAATGGACGTGTGTGTGTGTTTTGTGTATCCACATGTTTCGTCCGCGTTTTCGGGCGCACGAATCAACCGATTTGAATGGTTTTAAAAAGTAAAAAATAATGCCATTTGGCGGTCAAAAATGGTCATTAGACATATGCAATAATAGTAAGTACAAATTTTGTGTATTTCCATGGCTTCCGTTCATGTGTGATATTTCGCCTGTAAAACAGCTATGCAGCGCGATTGCTTTAAAAACAGTTCGGAATTTTCAAAAAATTTCAAAATTATAAAAAATACAATTTTTCCAAATTCTTAAATTCTCAAAAATTGTATTTTTTTTCAAAACTTTGAATTTTTTTTTCAAATTTAGTTTTCGGTAGGAAAAGTTTTAGCAATTTGCCTCAAGACATGATGCCATGCACCACGGTCTAAATTTTCTGTGAAAATCATTTTTAACTAGAGCCCTAGGAATGTTTTGTTCTCAGCACTTTCTTTCAATTTATTTATTTTGTTGATAATCTATCTAAATAACACATTGATCCAATTGTTGATGAGGTACGAAAAAACAAAATTAGGATCTTCATTCATAGATCAGGCTTTTTGCAGTGATGATAGTGAAAGAATTAAAAGACAAAAATATAAAATTAGATCTTACTTAATAGTTTCAAAATAGGTCGTTATAAACCTAATTAATAAATATAAATTTCACTCATACTTTGACAAAAAGTTTATTTATTTTTATATAAAGAGGTAAATTAGTTCTGTAATTGGTGACCCCAACCACAAATATTTTCTTCACTATTAAATAATAGTATCTGTTACAAAAATGGCAGGATAATCTCAGTCAGAAGAGTACTCGACTTACACATCAGGAATACTCCGTTCGAGTCCTTGTACTGACATAATAATTGTTATTTAGTTTGAATTAGAATAAAATTAGAATTAAAGAAAAAAAAACATGTTTGCCATAGAGATCGAATTTAGAAAAAATGAGTGTAAAATTCAATTATAAATAAGCGAGTACAAAATATGTATAAAAAATAATAGTAGTAGCAGGTGGCTAAATGCTCTAAGTAACCGAGGTCAATAAAAATACATTTTTGAAATCGGTCTAACCGTTTTTGAGAAAAGGTCGATTTACGGTAAAAAATCGGTTCAAATGCATACATGGGAAAAATCGATTCAGAATGGCCTCAAACGTCGAGAAAACATAAAATTAGAGAATCGGATTTTCTGATGAAAACATTAACTTCTTCTTCAAGAAGTTAATAAATAATTTTAAAAAAAACTGTCAAAAAGCATTTTTATATTTATATTTTATATCTTGCAGAAATCGTTGAAGTTTTGTATTTATTTACAATCATGTACATATTCATATCGAATTTATATAATTTAGAAATAATTTTTCAAAATATAAAAATATTTAAATACATAAAACTATAAAATAAGATCGATTATAAATATTGCTATATTATAACTCAAGCTCTATCTAAGCCAACGCTAGCTCTTACTGAACCAACACATAATAAATGATCTTATAAATATAATAGTTACAAAATGTTGATTTTGGTTTGTTTTTCAAAAAATGTATTTTATTTATAATACTAACATTCTTATTTGAAAAAACTATGAAGAACATGCGCATCCATCTTAAAGATATTAACCAGTTATCTGTGATTAACGAATATACTCGTCATATATTTAGTGTATTCGTCATCTCCATAAAACAGTTATCATTTGCTATTTAAATTGAAATTTTGAAATTGAAAAAATAGCAAATGTCAAGTTGTTTAGACTATTTTGAGACCACGACTGTATAAAATAAGTACTTGAATATGGCAACTTATCTTAATTCAAGTTCCATGAAAGATGGAAATACTACACTTAATCCACAACAATTAGGTATTCAAATATTTGCTACAGCCCTACAGCTAATTTTGAAAATTTTTTTTTGCTCCTCATTAAAATTTTGTAAGTCTCTGTCGTCCCAGCTCTCCGTCTATGAAGAATGTGCGGCCTATTGCTAATTACGCGGCGCGTATATAAATTAATACATTGCTTTCAAGTAATCTTCCGGATTCCAATAGATCTATGTTTTGTATTCCTAGAGTCGTCTTCCGCAAATGTAATTTTCGTGCTGTAAACTATCTACAGTTTTAATGTCAAAACAACAGCTCCGACGTGCCATGGAAACAGCTATTATTATAAATAATGGTAAATACATCCTTGTAATGGACAAGTTGGAGAATACCATCTGAAAGCATTAGAGCTTTGTTTGTGAAAATAGCACCAATAAAAAACTCATCAGTAATACAGAATTTGTAATAATCTTGACACTAATGGACAATTTGATGTTATTTACACTGACTTCAGTAAAACTTTTGACAATTTTGATCATAACATTCTTCTTACTAAATTATCTAAGATTGGTCTTAATTCTTCAGTTATTCATTTTTTAAGGGTTATCTTCGTAATCGTATACAGTTTGTCTTTCTTAATGGATTCTTGAGCAATATCAAAAATATTAATTCAGGTGTTCCTCAGGGATCCATTATTGGTCCACTACTATTTATTATTTTTATTAATGACATATCTGATGTTATTAGCTGTCCACATTTATTATTTGCAGATGATTTCAAACTATATCTCAAAATAAATTCGATTGATGACTGCTTATTATTACAGTCTCAACTTGACTCTTTTCACTCTTGGTGTGTCTATAACAAATTACATTTAAATATATCAAAGTGCAAGATTCTTAGTTTTTCACATAAGCGCGTTCCAATGCATTTTGATCATAAAATTTCTAACACCAGCATTGATAGATGTAATAAAATTTCTGATTTAGGAGTTTTATTTGATTCTGGTTTGTTTTTCACGGATCATATAACTGATATTTGTAATAGAGCACATAAATCTTTAGGTTTGATACTAAGAAATTGTAAACAATTCAATTCTAACAATGTACTTCTTTGCATGTACTATTCTATTGTACGTTCAAAATTAGAATACGGTTCGATTATTTGGTATCCTCATCAAATTAACAACTCTGATGCGATAGAGAAGGTTCAGCAAAAATTTCTGAAATATCTTTATTATAAAACATATAAAATTTACCCTGAACGTGGTTTTGACCACAACACTTTACTAAAAGAATTTGGTATTCCTTCCTCCTTGCCTCACTTCGATTTATCTTTACAATTATGTTATAATTTAAAACTTTGCAATAATTCTACAGACTTCCTCTTATTCTTAATCAACTATCCTTTAATGTTCCAAGGCTATCTACGCGTTCACAATTATTTTTCATTATCCTACTCCTAAATCTAATTCTTTATTAAATTCGACTATTCTGCTATGTCCTCTAACCTTAACTTAATTAATAATGAAATAGATATTCACAACACTTCACCTAATCAAATAATCTCTATCTGCACAGATTTTTTTTTTTTTTTGTTTTTTTTTGGCCTCGCTACTCGAGCATTTAGCCCCTAACTTATTCTATACACTTCATATACAATCTTCTTCAATTTTTGTACTATTCTTCTTCTTCTATAATCCTATTCTTCTTTATACTTCGTACTAACTTTCTTCATTCTTCTTTTACTACTTCTCACTTATCTTCTAACCACTATCTTTCTTCTTTCTTCTATACTTCTCATTACTTCTTACTTCAATTCATTTTTAAATTCTAATGATCTAATTTTTATATTTAACATACCTATCTTAGTAGTACAATTCATAATTCTATTATTATTCCAACTAGTTAATATTTTTTCAAATTCTGGCCGGAGATTCGAACTCGGAACCTCCAGCATGTGAATCGGGAACGCTACTCTTGAGCTAATCCCGCCACATCTGCACAAGTTAACCTTTTTATTTTCTTTTCAAATATCTCATTATATTATCTTATTCTGTTTATAAATAATATTGTTATATTCTGCATTATATGTAATTTTACGTTAAGCATTTTATGTTAATAACTATATATTGTAATTTTGTATTTATTTTAATTGTTATTCATTATGTAAAATAATTGTATTTTTGAGTCCTCTCGGAAGAAATCTGTGGGCTATATATTTAAAAATAAATAAATAATAAATTCATCTCATAGAATCAGGACAACCGTTTGGGTTGCTATCTATGCATCCACGTTTTTTCTAGAAGTCTCTGCAACAACCTATTGAACTTGTTAAGTTCTGATTGCAGTTAAATAAAGCAAAAAACTAATTCTAAGTCTAATTTATTATTTTTGCATAATTCTCAGTCTATTATATTCGCCACTGATTCATCTTAATCTTTTGCGATGTTTGTACACATAAGATTTGAATAAGGGGAACTCTTTGTAAAGACTATCAGATTATTCCGGATGCATAAATCGTACTTTATTCTTCGAATAGATATCGTGGGGATATTTTCTGTGATCTTCTTGTGTGTCTCGTGTGATCCACAGATTGCTGACACCATATCTTATAGACACCATATTTTATATTGAAGACAGCAAAGGCATTTTGTTATATTTTTTCTCTCCCACACTTTCTTAATATATTTAAAATTTTTGCAACGTGCCTGGTGTAAATAATAATAATATAAATCTGTTACTTCGATTAAGTTTGTTAGTTGATTCATAGTCCTTTTTATTTACGAGCAGATTCTAAGAATTTTCATTGCTGACTTTAAACGTGATCGAGTTCCAGTAGCCTCATGGCTCGCGTTTTATTTATTACCGGAGAAATCTTAAATAGAACATTCGCCGATAACATAACATAAATTTATTTTATTTGAATATAAAAAGTGCAGGCTGCGTTCTTGATTCTGGTCGTTCAGACTTTATTGTTTCATTGTTCTGTTGATACAGTTTGAAGGTCATAGTGAAGAAGCTGGATAGAAATTATTAAAAGAACATGTTTTATATTTTATCTTCTGACTATCAATGGTCATACCATCTAGATGACTCCGAGAGATGGTATGACCATTGATAGTCAGAAGATAAAATAAAAATATGTTCTTTTAAGAATTTTTATATAGTAAGAATTTCTATATAATAAGAATTTCTATATATGGTCTATATAGACCACATGTGGTAACACCAAAGAATTGGTAAAATTGTGGTACCTCATTGGCAACACTTTTTCTCTGAAACAAGTGTGCAAGAGTAGTTCATGAACAGTCTCAGTTTTTTATTCAATCACAAGAAATATTGCATTTTTTTATTCAATCAGAGTCTAAAATTCAGTTATTTTATGTCTCAATCATATTGTAAATTCTTCCTGAACCTTCTAAATATATTTTGAATAAATTTGTACGCTTGAAAGTATATTTGTATTAAAATTATCACTATCTGCAAATTGGCACTACTTAAAGTGGTGGCAGCGGTGGGATAATTTAAAAATGTCATTTTCAGGCTCAAAATTAGATTTTTTAAGTATATTTATTTTATAGATATTTTTAACTAAAAGTTGTACCATAAATTATGCCAAAATTAATAGAATTTTTTCAAATAATTGGTCATAACTTAACTTAACGACTTAAATTTGGTAATATTGAATTTAATTAAAAAAAATTCATTTTGAATCTTCAAAAAAATATGATTTGTCAAAATGAAACGATACCAAATTCAACATACTCATTTTGAAACATGTTATGTTACTTCATTAATTCATTCCTTTAGTAATTACTTTTCTTTTAGTAATTCCTTTAGTAATTAATCTTTCCAGCCTTCTGTCTATTATTCTGATTTATGTCACATGAATCATTGGAAATGTTTTTTCAAGTTCACGAACGTTAATACATAAAATATGTACCTACATTTCTTATTTCTTATTTAATATTATTCACCCTGACCCTGAATCAATGTCAAGTCGATGCATAATAAATTATTTACATGTCATTGTAAACTTTGTAATTTGCGTTTGCTGATTTTAATTAGAATTTTTCCTGTTACTTTTACAAATTAGTATCGATAAAACTAATGTATTTGATTTCCATTCTCAACTATTTTATTATTAGCAAAAGTAATTTTTTAATTTAGTTTTCAAATGCAATTTTTAGCATTATTTACAGCTACACGGATTTAATAATAAATACAAATTATTTGATAAAATTAAATAATAACTTGAAATTTTATGTTTTTTTGATGTTTCAAATTTGCCATAAAAATTTGAATATGTATGACAATACAAATGTGATTTTTTTCTGTTTGTCAATGTTTTTTTAGAAAGGATGTGCATGGATTTAGAAAATAATTTAATGATAATAAATAATGACTCACATTAATTAATTATCACATTATTAATTTTCTTGAAAAGAAAATCAGCTTTTCGAAAAAAATCTGTAAAATTCAATAAATGTAAATATTATAACCCTTTTGTAAAATATTAATGAGAAATCAGAATGATTAATTATTTAGTAAAGACGTTTTTCATTCTTCTCAAAACATTTTTTCCATACATATCTCTCAGAAAATTATTGTCAAATTTATAATAATCTCACAATTTAATGACATATTAAATATATAAATTATTGAGATTAATTTTCCAAAAAACTAACAATTATTCGAACAGTTTCTTTTTAATAAACCGCTAAAAAATTGTTTGTACAAGTTAACAAAAATCAAATTTTGACTCTGACAAATGTTAATAGAAATTTTAATTTATTTTTAATATTTTCTTTGATTTCAGAATACTACTAGCTTGAAAATTTATCAAAAATGGTTTAAGTAAACTGCCCACATGTTTGAAAATTTTAGAAAATTTTGCAAATTCTTAACTATCTTAGAAAACAAACATATCGCCTTATACCTTGCAAAGCAATAATTAACTAAACATCATAATTATACCATAAATATTTTTTCCACAAATACTTGTTATATTATTTTGCAAAATATTTCTTTAATTACAACATTCCCATGTATGATTCATTTACATATTTAATAATAACTTATTTGTTAGCTGTGTATGAATACAGATGTTTTTTTCCATTTAATTCTCAAAACAAAATAATCTAGTTATTTGCACTTTTTGCTATTTATCTTCAAAGCGCCTGGACCTGTCTTTTCCAAAAATTAATCAGCACATCTTTCCATCGGTACAAATCGAACGTGTTTTGAATTATTCAAATCGGTTGATCCATGCGCCCTAAATCGTGGACGAAAAATTGTATCCGCACATACATACACATACACACATGTATCAACTTTTTTGCTTTATCAATGTTATCTCCATATATCAATATAACATAAAACTTGAAAAAATATCTTTTACTCTTACAGTAACATACTGTACAAAATAAGTACCACCTTGTATGATTCATTTGCATATTAAATAACTCATATGTTTGCATTGTACCAGCACAAATGTTTTATTTAATTCTCTTAAATAAACAATCTAATTTATTTAATCAACAAAATTTTAAAAATAAATTCCTAATTGAATTTCTGATAAGGTGTACCATGACCTTGCCAGTGTTTGCGTTATTGCCTTTGCAATATTCATGATAACGACGACGACGACGACATGGCGTTGATGTTTCGTAAATGATTAATAATAGTCACTAATTAATAGTAAATTTTATTATAATAATAAATTTATGCATTTAATTAGACGCGTTTTGTTAGTTAGTCGTTATGTAGATACAAGAGTTTATTATTAGATTTTGCTGGAAACAAGATGTAATGCGCTGATTTTATTAACTTCCCGAAGGAGAAGTTTAAGTTTCCATGAAAAACTCCAATTCGCTAATTTTATGTTTGCACGACGTTTCAAGCCATTCTGAATCGAATGAGACCAAATTTGGAAAAAGTATTTGGTGTATGTGTGTGAACAGATTTTTTACCATATATCGACGTTTTCTCAAAAACGGCTGGATCGATTTTAAAAATTTAAAAGCCATTTGATGTATCTCAATAAGGGGTAACTTTTCTCAGTTTTGTGCGATGATCGGGCGAGCCGTTTCTTTGTTATTTGAAAAAAGTGTTAAACTTTTCGTCCACATTTAAGATCATACTACCGAATCAATTTTAAAAAAACAAAAGTTGTTCGAAAGATATTAGTTGGAATCGACCTGATTAGTTTTAGGTGAAAATCTACCGAGCCGCTTTCTTGTAACTGTTAAAAAAAAATTAGCCGATTTTTATGGAACTTTTTTTTGGCTATATATATCATGGTCTTATAGATCTTACAGAAATATTACGGCCTTACGACAAATAGTTTAATTTTAAAAATTCATCAAGAGTAGTTTTTTTGACGTTTGTTAAAATAAAAATTAAGCGGTTTACTTGGTATAACGATAGAGTACTTGGTTTTAATGAACTTACTAAACCATTAAAGCCCTACTGGAAACTGGTTCAATTATAAAAATGGTTGATTTTTTAAATTTGCTTTTAGAAAATACTCCGAGTTAACGTGTTCGTTCGTTTTCAATTATGTGTAATGAATCCACTCGGAACACTTTTATTCACTCATGAATTAATTTATTTATTATTGAATAAGTCGATTAATTACACATACCGGGAAGTTCATGTAACTTGCCTCAATGCAAAATACCAATACCAACTAGTTCATAAAACGGTTTTTCGGAAAAAATACTATTTGAATGTCATTTTTCAAAAATGTCGG
Organism: Ctenocephalides felis; assembly: GCF_003426905.1. NCBI lineage: Eukaryota > Metazoa > Arthropoda > Insecta > Siphonaptera > Pulicidae > Ctenocephalides > Ctenocephalides felis. The sequence goes on from NW_020537324.1 coordinate 71,276,740, forward strand.
TTTTATAAAAATTTTCTCAACAAAAATCTTACAATAATAATGCACCTAAAAACATGTATGGCTTACTATGCTATTTTAAAGTAGAGAGCAAAAGATGTAAAATCAGAGTTCGCCTTAAATCTGGCGACATGCCTATCACGAGTTAAGTGCTCACATTGCAAATTTTTATCAGAAACTGTTTTTTCATGTTTTTTTTTTGGTTTTGAGCACTGTTGTTTAGTTTACAATACCTGAATATAATATTTAAGTATATGTTATTTCATTATTTTATAAAGTTAAGCCAGATTCGTCAATTGCGTTTTTATATAATCTCACCAAAGGTGTAAATTATAACAAAAATATTGAGCAAAAAGAAAGATAAATTAGAAAAGACAATTTGACATGAAATAAATGAAATTCTAAAAATGAATTCTTCTAAAAAGGTTCCATACGAAAGTTGTATACAATGTGATTTTTGTGAACGTGTTCATTCGTTTTCAATTGTGTGTAATAAATCCACTCGAAATGCTTCTAATCACTCATAAATTAATTGTTTATTATTGATTAAGTCGATTATTTACACATATCGGAAAGTTCATGTAACTTGCCTCAAGGCAAAATACCAATATCAAAGTTAATTCTAGAACGCGATTTTTATTAATTTTAATTTACCAAAAATCTTTACGATCAAATCAATGTTTCTACAATTCATTACTGTAATAAAACAATTATTCTGTTCACTATTAATCTGTAATTACTTTGCAAGCATTTGCAGCCAAGAACGATCATTAAATATTATATATAACACTAGAAGATCGCCCAACAATAATTCAATACAAAGGTGTGGTACAACCGGATGGTATGGTACTCTACAATTACGTTATTAATAATAATAATAGCCCAAGAAGGGCTGGGAAACATTTTTGTAACCATCATTTCAAAAATCGAAAATCTTAAAATTCGAAGATAATTCAGATTTTAATTTTAATTCTGATCAAGTTCTAAAGCTCACTTATATACTTTGAACAAATAATTTTACCTTTGCAATTCAGTTTATATAATTCTTATAAATATTAGACAATGTTACAATATTAATAATAATCTATTTGAAAACAATCAATATTTCTCGAACATTTCGTTACGGTACGGAAAGTTCCAGCAATTTGCCTCAAGGCACGATGCCATACACCACTAGTTTTATATAACTTTAGACTCCCTTACATGTGATTAAGGTAAAAAGAACTTCCATCATGAAAATGTTTACCATCCCTGACTTTATATCAAATCGTTTACGAATAGTATTACCTCCGCCTCAAAATGTTATCTAATCTTTTACCGCGTTATCTAAGTCCGTTCAGTGCAATCATACGATTCTAATAAAATCATTATTATTACAGGAGAAACTCGTAGAGGCTTCATCGGGCCAAGATCCTGTAAATACAACTGTGCAACTTGCCAATAGTCTCCGATGTCTTCTTGCGCGACCGAAATTATAGAACCGCTGCGGGCCGAGCGAGTTCTTCTACCACAAAGTGACGAAAGTGAAGAAGAATCTAAGGAAAAAGATTCACCAGAAATACCTGAAATCAGACCAGATCCTGCTCCAAGAAGTTTGACAGAAAATCCTGCACCAAGGAGTTTGACAGAAAATCCTGCACCAGATTTACCTAGTACACCCGAGTCCAAGTATTCTCATCAACGGTGCCAATGGTAAATCAACAAATGGCAGGTCACCAAAACGTGTCAGTTTTGAAAAACGAGTTGAACTCAAGTCTGATAAAAGTGTGTTAAAGTTTGTATGTGGTGATGAGATAATTGATCAAGAAAATCCTTTCGACAACCTGATATATCTGATGACGAAACTGTGCCCAAGTACAACATAGTTGGTATTCCGACCGTAAAACCAAAACCTCGTTTACCGATTGCAAGATCTAGAAACTCTTTGACCAGATTGTCTACTGAAGAAGTTGAGAGGTTTAAAAGTAATATTCGAATTTTGATAGCATCAACCCGGAAGTCACTCGTTGTGACCTGGATTTGAAAATCAAAATCGAAGGTAAGACTGTAGGTAAACCTGTAGTTGTGGAAGAAAATAACAACGTGAAACCAGTTCCTGATTCTGAACCTGCTGTAGAATATGCTACCCAAGAAATAGTGCAAAAACAATCCATCTACGACAATTTAGTGAGTGTTGAAGAAGTGCAGAAAAACGGTGATCTTGTGCACAACAGTGAAGACAACAGTGATTCCAATATGTCTGATAAAGTGAAAAAACGCGGCTCCGGCATCCGAAAAATCTTCCCAGTTTCCTTATTCTCTAAAACAAGATCGCCAAGTGAAAATGGTAAACCTGAAACAACTTGGGCTGATCGGAGTGCAACCTCAAAAACCAAACCTATACGCAGAATTGTTTTGGAACCATCTAAAGACGTGAATGATATCAAAGTTGTACGCCGATTTGGTAATATTGATGTACCTCGACAACCTTCTATGAACTTGGAGGACCAGGTTGAAAGGATGCAAAGGGAACTCGAAATCGTGAGCAATGATAAAACAAGTAACTTGTACTCTGGTCCACTTTATAACAAAGATTCAACAAAACCTAAGTCTAAAATACCTAATAGCTCCAGCTCGTCATCAAGCACCTTGATATCAGATTCCTCCGACAGCAAACCTCAACTAAAACAAATTCACGACTAAAAAAACCTACAGTGGACTTTGTTAATAGAAGCACAAGTATCAGTACTTCTGGTAGAAACTCTGCACCAATTTTTTCAACACCTGGACGTACTATGCAAATATCCAGACTACCCAAATTAAATTCATCAGCACCTGATAAACGCACAGAATCACCTTTGAACTTCCTGGACACGAAATCCAAAATACCTTCGACGAAAATTGCTGCAAAACCGAGACCAGTGGCAATTCCTAATGCAGATAAAATTATCAACGAGTCAGGTATTAAATCTAAACCAGTGCCTGCAACCCGAAATTTTGAAAAACGTGCAACATCCTTCAACGTGAACCACAAAATGGGTTATCAACCCAATCGTAATGTCACAGATGATTCCAAAGCATTTGAAGGTGTTAGTGCTGAAATGAAGATCACAAAAGCTCCTGTTGTGTATAATACATCAAAATTACGGACTAGAAGTTTGTCTCCAAGACAAAGGCATAAGTTGGATGGTTCTAAAGTACCCACAGAACCTAGTGATGGTATGCAATTACTGCCTGACAAAGAATTCGGTGACGACATTGATAAGGATGTAGGTGATTACGCCAAGTTGAAAAATCTAGGACCGACTAGTGATGGTATAAAAAGTCCACAAGCTTGCAGCACTCCTGAAAAAAGCATTTGCAAACAAGATGGTGAAAAGCATAGAAAAATAGGGTCACCAATACCGGCACCAACACTTCCCCCGCGTGATATGCAAAAGGTGCAAACGCGCCAAAACGTCGAAGCATTCTGTTGGAAAAAACTGCAAGAAATGAACAAACGCAACGAGGAACAAATCTACGCAAATTGTTTCGATCGTTTCAACAGCCTGAGAAGCCTTACACCGCCTGTGGTTCCACCACATGCAATAGATCCTATATATGTATCCCGTTCCGAAATCGGCACCAAAGCCCAGCCTCAAATTGACCAGAAACGACGACAAATAATACCTGCACCGATTTTCAAACGTGGCAGTTTAGTATCCGAAACTGACTTGGTGAATCCTCTTACCCCAAAACGTGTGAGTTTCACCGGTGGAAACGTTTCTCCGAGGATTCCTTTGGGGTTGCCAGTGCGCAGAATAGTGACGGTGAACGATAAAGTGTGTGACGTGTATGGACGCATTCACGAAGTGCCTAAAGGTTCCGATGATTATATAAGAAACCCTCAATTAAGGAGACCTTTGCCTCCTGTTCCTGCAAGGGCACCTTGTGATAGTGAAAGCGGCTCCGAGGCTGGCGAAGTGCAAAGGATTATGCAGTACGGAAATCAACGTCATCCTAATGGTAAGTCATTAATACAATGTAATTTTTTGTACCAGAGACCAAATTATAATTAACTTTGGATAGTAATGGACCGATTGGATAGTAAATCGAAAATGAAAATTTTTGCATTTCTTGACGTTTTGAAGGTTTCTGAACATTTTGGAACACCTCAGAAAAAATAGATGTGTGTGTTTTTGTATGTCCACATTTTCGGGCGCAAGGATCAACCGATTTGAATGGTTCGAAAAACATTCGATTCCTATTGATAGGGAGATGTGCTGATTAGTTTTTAGCAAAGGCAGGTCCAGCCGTTACGCAGATACGGAGCAAAGAGTGCAGAAAATACAATCGAGTTTTTGAGAGAACGGAGTATCGGATTTGAATGATCTAAAAAACATTCAATTTGTAATGATTGGGAGAAGAGGTGATTAGTTTTTGGCAAGGATAGGTTCCTCAGTTTTGGAGATAAAGAGCAAAATGTGCAAAAAATTGCAGTTGTTGAGTGAACTAAGCGTCCGATTTGAATGATCTAAAAAACCGTCTGCTTGTATTGACAAAACAAATTCAAACTAGCTGTAAGTGGAATTCTGTCTTAAGGCAATTAAGGCATCGTGCCTTAAGGCAATTTGCTGGAACTTCCCGTACGAAAAATTATTATTTTTTTAAAAACGATTTACATTTTGGAAATAAATTTACTTCGAAAAAATTAGATTTTTGAGAAACTATAAAGTGGACAAAAAATTACTTTTTTTAAACATTTTTTTTTGATAAAAAGTGCTTTCTTCATTTTGACATATTTTGGAAAATCTGAACTTTTTTTCAAAGCAATCGTACTGCTTTTACTGCATAGAGACAAAATATAAAGCGCGTAAGCGCTGCGTCGCTGTCTAACCGCATAAGCATTGGTACGGAACCCATAGGAATATAAACAAAATTTATACTTAGTGTTAAAATCTCAATAAAATATCTGATAATTTGATGTGCATATGTCTAATGATCATTTTTAACTACAATAATTTGGCACTTTTTGCCCTGTATTTTCTGAACGGCTGGACCTGCCTTCGCCAAAAACTAATCAGCACATCTCCTTATCAATGCGAAATTTGTTTCCGAACATACATACATACACGCACACACACACATACATCCATTTTTTCTAAGGTATGCCAAAATGTTCAGAAACCTTCGAAACGTAAAGATCTATAAAAATTTTCATTTTCGATTTTTTTGCGATTACTATAACTTGCCCTACGAGAAGTTAAAAATTATTACATCTTTTTTTCATTTTTCATAAAATATTTTGTAATTTTTTTTTGGATTAAAAATTGAAAAAATAACCCAGGCTAAGCACAGTCTAAGCGCCACTCTGGTACAAATGCTTACCGAAGTGCGTTTTGGACTGTTTATGTACTGGAGCACTTTTTCAATTTTATGAAAACTATTGAAAAATGTGAAAATGCCGTCGAGCTAAGCACAGTATAAGTGAAAATGTCGCACAGAATTATTTGCAAATGCGTTTAGACTGTGACTATACGGGAGCATTTTTTCAATTTTGTGTAAATTGGGCAACTATTTTTTTGAAATTGAATTCGAAATGAAATGACGATTGTTGATGTTCTGGAGATAAATTGATTTATGATTTACATTTGATTTGCTCAGATATAACAAGATAGCAAAAATGATGAAAGTTACAGTATTTGTAATAATATATTTGAAAACGTTTAAAATTTCACGAACATTTCGTTACGGTACGGGAAGTTCCTGCAATTTACCTTAAGGCACGATGCCATACATCGCTAGTTTATATTTCCAATTCCTCCTCGTGTTGAAATAGGATAATTATAATAATTAATTTTCACATATGCAAATGCCTCGTGCAGGCGTTCTGTTTTTGCCACATATCATTTTATACACGCCAAATAATTATTATTCGCGCGAGGAGGTTTACTAATTTATACAAATAAGCAGCAGCCGCCGAGTTGTATGAGGAAATCGTTATCATATTTGTTTAAGTATATATAATATGCCGGTACAGATAACTAAGTAATCGATAATCGAAAGGTTAGGTTGGAATTTACTCAAATTATTAGGGAAAACTAAGGTTAAGTAATTTATATTAATTTTTTGATCTCTGTTCTGTTAGGTGTGAGCGCAACCACACATCATTGATTCCATTTCCTTTCTTTGTTTGTACTATTATTATTACTAGTATCCTATTCACTTTTATTTTATACACTTATTAAAATTAATTAAATTAAATTAAATTAAATTAAATTAAATTAATACGCAAACCAAGTGATATTTATAAAATAATTGCACTAGAACTTCCTGCATCGCAATTTAAAATATTTAAAACCCGTACATTATTTTTGATAATTTTTAGAAAATACATTTTTTGAGAAAAAAGGCCTCGTGAGAACTTCGAATTTCGAAAGAAAAATTAAACTTTTTTGAAGACATTGCAAATTTTGAAAATTTTTTGGAAATTTTGGAATTTATGAAATTCGACTTTTTTGGAAATTTTGAAATTTCTTAAAAATGTTTAAACTAAAGTCACGTGATCCATACTGTCAAAAATGTGGATGACATTTGTCAACCGATTTGAATAGTTCAAAAATCATTCGAGTCCTGTTGATAGGAAGATGTGCTGATTAGTTTTTGGCGAAGGCAGGTCTAGCCGTTTCGGAGATAGGGTGCAAAGAGTGCAGAAAAAAGAAATCGAGTTTTTGAAAGAACGGAGCTTGAATCGATTGAGTAATTCAAAAAACGTTACTCATGGTGAAATTATACAATTTTGTAAAGGCAGGCCAATTGGTTTCGGAGATCTAGTTTTTTTTAATGCCTTTTGGCGGTCCAAAATCAGATATTTTCTGCAATCTGGATCAACGGACATAAATAGGTTTCAAAACAATTTTCACAAAATTTCTAAGTTTTCAAAATAGTCAATTTTATCAATATTTTCTACATATGAATTTATTGAATGTTTTCAAAATTTCCAATAATCTTCAACAAAATTCAAATATCTTTAAAAAAAATAATTTGCATTTTTTGAGTTTTCAAAAAATTTAAATTACGGTATGAAAATTTCCAGCAGTTTGCCTTGAGGCACGATACCATTCACCACTAGTTTTAATTTTATTTGAATTACTTGCAGAATGAATTTATCAAAGGGTTATTATATTAATAATCAACACTTTCCAGGTTCTAATTTTTTTAATAATTACAAAATCATATCAATGTATTTATGGCTAAGTATTTTTCATATTACTTTACCTAAGATTATCTTGTCTTGAATTGTGAACGTTTTTGGAAAAATATTTTCCATTTTTACAAAATTTCGATTAGGCTCTCTATTATTATCTCTACATTTATTAATGTGTGTTTGAGATAATTTACCTACCTTTACAAATATACAGTGGATTGTGTCATAGAAGCCATTTCCATTTCATTTTGGAATACCTCTGATAAGATTTAAAAATATCTTGCAATTTTGTAAAATATATCTAATATATTTTTGATAAATGAAATTCTAACAATAAGCATAGATTAAAAAAACGCAAAAAATATTGAGACTAACATATTTTGAAAGTCGATTTTTGAAATAAAAATTGCCATAAATTTCGAAATGAATTGAATAAAATCTTTTATTATGTTCTTTAATTAAAGTGGTACTTATTTGCAATGTGTTGAAACTGCAACAGATTTCAAATTGCAATAAATTAATTTTGAAATTAATTAAATACAATCCTTTGTAACTTTTTATTATATTTAAGGAAAAATAGTATTTATTTGCAATGTTTTGGGGCAAAATTTACGAGTTTGAATAAAATCCCATAGCACTAGTAATATACATACTTAAATATCTAGTAATTAATATTGATTTGTCTAATGATAGAATGTATTATAGAAGAATTTTGTTAAGAACCTATAAGAAAATTATTTCTAAAAATATAGGGTGGCCCATTTGAAAATTGGAATTTATCGATAGCAACTTGCCTGTAGGCCACACCGTGCGGAATTCTTTATTAATTTACTAGATGGACCACCCGTCATTTGTTATTTGTTATATATGTATATTTGTATATATAAATATACATATTTTTTTAATATTGTGCATAATCTGCATATAATTATGTATATCATATTGTTAATTCGTGTTTGCACCAGTTTGCCAAAATCAGCAAGTTAGGATTCTGATCACATATTCATTGCAGTACCACCGGCATAACTAATCTAATCAGGGAAACATCTGAATTTTAGGCAATCGACGCCCTGGGTACATAATATATACCTGTATATACAAATATACAATATATATATATATATATATATATAAATATTATGCGAATAGTGCCGTATGACGTCTTGGTGGAAACTTTACCAAATCTGTGAAGTCCAACTTCTGGGTTTCAATAACAAACTAACTACTATATTAGTAAATACGCCTAAAACAAAAATAGCTTGTAATATAAATTTAATTAATTCATTTTCTTAGTAATTAGTGCTTAAAAACATTATAGAAATCAAGTGATATTTATAAAATTATTGCACTGGACTCTATATCACTTTCAATTGCAACATTTTTGCAATTGCATTTTGAACAGAATATTTTTATGATGTTTTTTTTGATAAAACTAGTCAATACATTATAGAAATTAATATATATAGACTTTAGCAGTTTTTTTGGAAATCGGTAACAATAGATTATAGGAAAAATTTATTAGCCGATCACATTTTAATATAATCAATTTTCACTTAAAAAACAATTAATTCTCTATTTTGTATTTGTTTTTATGCTGACGCACTAATAAATATTTTTTACTATTTATTCCAATTTATTTTTGACTTTACTTTTGACTTATTATTGGCTGCTAACATTTCAAGAATTTCTCTCTACATATAAATATTTGTTTGAAAAGTTTAGATTTTGCAAAGACCATGCGACTATATGTGTGCCATTGAAAAATTGGTCAAAAATTTCAATATTTTTACAAAAAAAAAAAAAACAGAATAATTTTTCAAATTATTCATTATTTTTTTGTAATTTAAAAATTGAGAGTAATCTTAATTATAAAAATAAAGTTTAAATATAATAAGAACATATTAGGGGGCATTCATTTATCACGTGATCGATTTTTTAGGGATTTATGGACCCCCCCCTCCTTCTTGGTGATACGTCGTGATATTTAGAATTAAGCCCCGCGTCCCCCATTAATATCACGTGTATTTTTATTCACGTAAAATTTTCCTAACGAATTTTTCAAATTTATAAAAATGTAAATTTTTTGTTTTTTTTTTGAAAATCTAAGTCAAAAATAAATACACGCGATACCTTACTACACCCCTCCTTCCCCACGTGAATTTTTATGATTTTTGGTCAAACCCCCCTCCCCTTAATAGAATTATATTTTATTAAATTATTCAGAGGTTTATTACATCATCGTACACAATACAGCCCAAAATAAATGTTGTATGTAAAACCAGTGTATATATATAGGGTAGAGGTGGGCACAAAGGTTGAATTTGTCTTTGAGCAATTATATTGTGAAAATTAAACCAATTATTCACATCACAATAACACATATCAAACAAACAACTATCTGACTAAGTTTAGTACAATTCCCACCAAATTTATCATTGTAGAAATGTCTTTTTGCTGTTTTCTGTCTAATTTTATCAGAATAGCCAGGAAGCAAACAGATCCACTTATTTTTATTTTTGAAGCAATTTTACGCATTAATAGCTACATTATTCAACAAATACAAAATATTTGTTTTATGGGTACATTTTTCACAGAGAATACTGTATATAACCTTGATCTGGTGTTTTGTAGTTAATTAATTTATCTTTTATAAAATTACTTTTTTAACTCAATTAGCTTTACGTAGGGTAAGTTGTTGTAATCGCAAAAAAATCGAAAATGACAATTTTTGCATATTTTTACGTTTCAGAGGTTTTGCCAGAGTTCCAGCAATTTGCCTTAAGGCACGATACTGTGCACCACTAGTTATCTATTATATTTTCGTGACCCTTACCTTGTCCGCCACTGCCCCTCCGGAGAGTCCGTGACGTCACGGGTTTTCTCCCGAGAGTTTCCCTTGAGGGCGTCAGTCGCGCGCACTTGGGGATGTGCGAATTGAAATCGATGTCGCATGATCAATTATTTATTTATTCGCTTCTTGTGTTCGCATTTTGTACACCTACCTGAAAACATTCTCGTTCCGTCATATTACTGGAAAAAAATAACATGACACCGAAAAACCCCAAAGGTCGCGTAAAAGGTCCTTGTTGGGAGGAAAAATTTTAACTGAATTACATATGAATATACATATATATATATATATATATATATATATATTAAATATGAACAATACAACATACAGATTTTTAACACACACTTTATTTGGTTATTAGAGGCGTTTCGAGACCATGGTATGCCTCATCTTCAGTGTAATTTCAAAAACAGTTACTTATATACTACACATTCTTTAATATTTTATTTAAATTACATTTAATATTTAAATAATTTTTTTTTCAATTTTATTAATCAGAATATATTTACATGAACATTATCTTATAAACGAGATTCCTAAAATTGTGCTATCATATAAATACCTCATGCTGCAAATTTTCAGTAAGTTTGCCTATTCAGTAAGTCCTACCCTCTAGGCAAATAATGTTCCTATATTTTAGTGCACTTACATTAAAAAAACATGTATGGCTTATTTTAAATGTTTTTAATTATTAATTGGCTTTCAATTACACTATCATACAATATCTCATGTTACTAATATTGGATTAGGTTGCCTAAGTCGTACCCCTTAGGAAAATAAATGCTTTAATATTGCTATTCAATTGCATTTTTTTCAATCATTTCATTTCAATATTTTTATATAGTCAATCATTTCATTTTAATATTTTTTATATACTTTCCTTGTAAAAATGCAATTGCAATTTTAATAAGATATGTGAAATTACGTTTTTTAAAAGATTTACATTCTGTAGTCGCGAGTTTTATTTATTTGCATTCTATAATCGAGTTTTCTGAAACTGTGCTGTTATATAATACCTCATGTTACATGTTGCCTAAGTCGTACCTCTTCAGAAAATAATGCTATTATATTGATATTTAAGTGCAATTAAATCGAAAGAATATTTTAGACTTTTAATAAATGTTATGCAGTTTTAATAAAATACGTGATTTTACGTTTTTCAAAAATGTGCATTCTACAGTCGCCTTAGTCGTACCACCTAAAGCCTTAGTTAAAAAAATATATAGAATTTAGTATGGGATCAAATTTTCTTTAGTTATTATTTATCGAGTCAAATATAATTAATATGATCTAAAATAAAATTATCATCTCAAAGAGGTGACGAATGTACGAATGTACTCGTATGTACTTATATTAATTCTTGATAAAAGTGGACATAGAACTGTTTATAAAATAAGAGCAGATATTGGTGTAGGTGTACTTGACGTTTCGAAATAGGGCAAAACCTCTAAAAGATTATATTTATTAATAATTTCTTTGCATTTATGGAAAACTGAAAAAACGTTCTCTATTTTGTCGGTGGGAGTAAGGAATTTTGCCAAATATGACTTAAGCTGCAATATCTTCGAAGATTAAAGGACAGTATCTGAACAGATTCTACTTAGAAATCAGAATCATATTATGAAAGACTTACAACGAAGTCAAAAATATTAGTAGAAACGTCATAAAAAGCCTAATGTTTTACAATTTGTTTGTTTACACAACTGATTAGTTCTATTTAATGACCAGATAATGTAATTTAAAATTATCAAATAAAATACCGTAGGGGTACGAGTTAGGCAGTGGTACGACTTGAGCAACCTTAGTCTAATGACAAAATCCTGATATCAATATCAACTAATTGATCTTAATCGAATACGCATATTAATTTTCAATAATTTTTTAAATAAATCTAATTCTCTCTTGAATTCGCCTATTCTACATATGTCCTCTAACTTTAACTTAAAAAAAAAAAA
>NW_020537324.1:71289707-71315277 GCF_003426905.1 Ctenocephalides felis
TTTTGGAAAATATTTAGTGCCTTAAAATCAGTGTCTGGTGTTGACAGACTAGTGTACCACGTGGGTTGATGTATGGACAGAAATTGGTGTAGTGAGTGGTTAGAGTAATAGGTTTATTACTTTTTGTAACAAATTACTATTTTTATAGTACAACAGTATAAATTACTATTTTTTACAAGTGTACAACAATTATGTTGATTTGTTATTAGTGTGAAATGATGGTGTTGAAATTTCAATGATACATGATTTGGATATTATGAGGATTACTTTGACAAATATAAGTAAGGAATTTTTTAGAATATAATAATTATTTAACACTTTAATCACCATGTCAGTCATATGTGTATGACACTAAAAAGTTCTACATGAGCCATGTCAGCTGTATTTGTCTGACTTACGCGATTTGGCAGGAATAAATAGTAGAAAAAATGATGTGTTTCCAAGAAATTTGTCATTTTTTTTCTGATACATTAAGTTTCCTCCATACATTTTTAAATAAATTATCTAATGAATTTACAATGTTCCATGTGAAAATTTTACACAGTTTTTTAAATGGTACTTTAAACGCATTTTTTCTGGTAAACCTAAAATTTCTTTAAGAATACAACTTGTTATTTGAAGAATTAGAGATAGAAGCTTTAATATTTTAAAAAACTAATTTCAAAGTTCTAAGATAGAGTGAAAAACAACGTTTTAAGGTTTTAACGGATAAAATTATAAAATTGTTTTTAGCAATCAGAGACAGACGATTGAGTAGTTTTAGAGTTTATTTTGTTTTCTTGTGCCAATAATTTTATTTTTCTGCAATTACTGCATTTTTATATTGACTCTGAATTACAATCTATTTTCATGAAAAAAATCTGCAATTTTTTCAGGAAATTTTTTTAATAATTTCATACACAAATTATTATTAATTTTTCGTAGGGTAAGTAAATCATAAAAAAATCGAAAATGAAATTTTTCACATATCTTTACGTTTTGAAAGTTTCTGAACATTTTGGCATATCTCAGAAAATATGTGTGTGTGAATGTATGGATACAATTTTTCGTCCAAGTTTTCGGACGCACGGATCAACTGATTTGAATTATTCAAATAGCATTTGTTTCCAATTGATAAGGAGATGTGCTGATTAGTTTATGGCAAAAGCGGGACTAACCGTTTTGGAGATACGGAGCTAAATATGAAAAAAATGCAGTTTTTGAGAGAACTTTGCATCCGATTTGAATGATTCAAAAAAAACTTTTTGCTTGTGTTGACAAAAAGCTTGCTTTTAGAGATTTTTTTTTAACTAAATTTTATTCTTCTAATATGTCGTTATGGTAGGGAAGTTCCAGCAATTTGCTTTAAGGCACGATGCCGGACTAATGGTGTATCATTAGTTTTTTTTGCTGTTATATTACTACATTTTTATATTGACACTAAATTCTAATCTGTCTTCTTAAAAAATATTAAGAAGTTTTGAAGGGTCATCTGCAAATTTTTCAGGAAAATATTTTAGTAACTTCATACAAAAATTATACAAATCTACAACAATAAATAATATTGATATATTGATTTACAGAAAAATCACAAATTGCATCATGTAACTAAAAATGGATTAAATTAAAAATTAAAAAATTAAAAAAAAGTTCAGAAATAAGTAAAAATTTCTTGGTCTATTATTTCGAATTTGCTGAACTTTATATTTATAAGTCATTAGAAAGCATTTTTCCAATTTCTACCTTTTCTTGCTAGGCTGTTAGGATTTAAGAAAAAATACGCATTTAAAAAAAATAAATTTAAATTGATTGACTATAAATTAAAATAAAATTGGTATATACGAGTATACTAACAAATCTATTGATATCTTTAGTGTTCAAAAAAAACATATTTATGAAGCATCTCAATCAATTTATATTTGTCTGAAGTGAAAAATCGTGAAAATAAGCAATTGAAGAGACTGAAATGATGCTGTTAAAAATTTGCACGAAGTTCGATCACGGCCTCGGCACCTCGATATCAAGCAGTATGATATAAAAATTTTATTTTAGGGTGATAATCTCAATTGAAAATTTTCTTTGACCACTGGGTTGCCATCTGAAAAAAGTAGTACATACAATAGAAAACACAGCTCATAGTTTATTTCTTATCACAGATAAATTTTATCAATCGCTATGATATAAGAAATGTGATTGATTCCAAGGCAGTCCATTCGCCTTGCGTGTGCGAATCTAATAAATTTTATTAACAAAATAACCTTGCGTGATAGTTGTATCGAGTATTGTATTGCTTGTATTTTTTTTATTGTCAGATGTGTTTAATTTTGCAAAGTGTACGACGAATATGCTTATTTTGTTATTAGTACTAGATCGTGATAAAATTTCAAGGATACATGTGTTTGAATATTATGAAGATCACTCTCTAAACAAACGTTATAGGTACATATTGTAAATTATTTATATATTACAACATTTGTAGGTAGAACTATATAATGTTCATTTTTTACAGCCAATTGACAATGTTTATCCGATTTTTAAATTTTTTTTTTCAAGTTAATTACAGCTTATTTTTAATTTTAGTATGAGAACGTAGAACGAACAAACATTTAAAAATAATTTTAATAAGAAATTTTAAAATCCAGAAATTGATGCATATATAGAGTATGATGATGGCATAACGTTTTATGTCGAAATTCATGATAAAAAATAAATCTCTAAATTCTTTCTCCTTTTTAATTTGATTTATGTCTTACAAACTTATATACCCATATATAATTTTATATTTAAATAAATTTAATTAATTAACACTGAGTTTTATTGAGTTAAATAAAGTAAATACAACACTTATGCAATAATTGGACTATTATTATGATAGATTCAACCATTTATTTTAGAAATATCGATATATTCAAAATAAAACACGAAAATTATTTGTACATTTTTTTTCATAAACGTTTAGAAATGTACTAAGATGTAAAATATTAAAATTTCTCAAGTCATATAAAGATAATTTCCAAACATTAGATAATTTTAAAATTCTTCCAATCATGTGGCCA
This sequence comes from Ctenocephalides felis, assembly GCF_003426905.1. Lineage (NCBI taxonomy): Eukaryota > Metazoa > Arthropoda > Insecta > Siphonaptera > Pulicidae > Ctenocephalides > Ctenocephalides felis. Next base: position 71,292,743 of record NW_020537324.1, read on the forward strand.
CTTTTATTGTTAAACTTTTTGTTTATAAATTTTTAAGAAAAAAATGTCTTTTAAAAATTGTGTATTCTGTTTTTTCTTAGTTTGAATTTATTAGACATGTTGAATGATGACACACATACAGTGTCGAAACGTACAGAAAGAATAGAATCTCATATAGACTATTTGGTTGCAAATAAATATTATGAGTATATATATATATATATATATATATATATATTAAATTTATTTTAATATGTAAAGTAAATATGAAAAAGGAAAAGTGTTACCAAATGTATGTACTTTTTAATTATCGTCATTATAACTTACTCATAACCTTTCTTTGTTAATAAACCTTTGTATAAATACATATGTGAATAAATTTAAATAATTTTTTAAATAAATATAAGTAAATTAGTACGAAATATAGTTTCTTTAGCTATAAAAATCATACTATAGGAAATAAATCGGAAAGAAATGAAATTAATGAAAATTAATTCTAATTTTAAAATTAGAATATGTCATATCATAGTCTCTATAATAAATTATTATACAAGAGTTTTAGACTTTGAGAGAGACTTTTAGTCTTGAAAACATGTAGTTTACAAAAAAATTTTGATATTTATTATATAAATTTTTGCTCAAACAGACAAACATTTTTTGCACAAACATTAAACTAGATCTGTATTATATTTATTTAAATATTGACATCGCTAATGATTAAAATCTTATAAAAATATTATTTTTTCCAATTCTCGTAGAGTAAGTTATAGAAATCTCAAAAAAAAAAATTGAAAATGAAAATTTTTATATATCTTTACGTTTTAGAGGTTTCTCAACATTTTGGAAAATATTAGAAAAATGGATATATGTGTGTGTATGTATGTATGTGTTTATTTATGTATGTATGTTCGGACACAATTTTTCGTCGACGATTTCCAGAACATGTATCAACCGATTTGAATGATTCAAAAAAGAAAAATGGTAATTCAGGTTTTTGAGAGAACGAAGCATCCGATTTTAATGATTTACAAAACATTTTATTTATATTGACAAGTTGAAGAACTGATTAAATTTTTGGGAAGGCTTCGATATTTGGTCTCTACAACTACTTTGCATCTAAATTTTCAAAAAAAAAAAAAAAATTAAAATATAAAAAAAAATTCTAAGATGTCCAAATTTTCTAAAATTTGAAAATTCTCGAAAAGCTTAAGACTTTAAAATTTTGGTACGGGAAATTCCAGCAATTTGCCTTAAGGCACGAATCCATGCACCACTAGTTATATAGGGTATGCCATCTAACATTTTTCATTTTCATTTTTTTTCAACGGTCAGCCGAGGCTTTTTTTCATTTTTGAATGAAATTATTATAATCATTATTAACTGAATTAATTTCATCATTAACTGAAAGGATTGTACTTTCAAATAAAAAAAGAAACTTGAGAAAATATACATTAGTATTCAAAAAAAAAAAATCATTTGGCGGACCCTATATAAGGATCATGAACCGCCAATATAGATTTAAAAACAAATAAGAAAATTTATAGCAAAAATTTAAATTATTACTTCTAGAAAAAATTAATATAATATTTATTATCATCAATGGTTTATTAAATCCTCAAATAATGTTATTTGCTTACCACAAGAATGGCATTTTTTTATTCCACAAAAATTCCAATACTGAATCGATGCATTTTAAGAATTTTTTAAAAGTAAAAATTCAATAAATGTTTCTATGATATGAAATATTACGTCGTGAGTTATTCTCGGAATGTTATCTTTAATGTTTATTATCTTGAACAAATATTGGAAAAGTGCTTTTAAACAATCTGAACTATTCGTGGAAAACTCAGTACTAACGCGGAAATTATTGATTTATATAGTAAATATACCTACTATTAATATAAGTAAATTGTTATATGAATTTGAATAACTTTTCACCGGCTGTTCATCTAAATCTAATTTATCAAAATGATTTATTACCAAACATTCGCCATAAGGAATCAAAATAATGTATTAACCCAAATCATAATTCGAGTGCTTAAATTTTATCGATATTACTAAGAATATTAAATTTTCATTTGATTTACAATTCGTTTAAATAAATTCGAAAATCATTAAAACGAGATCGTAAAATAACACGGAGGTATTAGGTAGTAGCACATGAGTCTATTTTATTTTGTTTAATTTTATTTTATTGCTTTAGTTAGAATTTAATTGCTGTTGAAATTAACTTTGATCAGAACTTTGTTTGCCTGATACAAAATCATGGAAAGTAAATATATATAACACATTTGTAGTAACCTAGATACATTCTTTTGAACGTTAGTCAATATTTACAGAAGGCGATTTACTAACAAACTGAAAGTAAATCAAAGATTTTATATGGGAAAAATGTATCAGATATATATTTAGCTTAAAGAATAAAGTTACCAGGTATTTAGTTATTTTTTTTACAAAAGTTATTATGATTAACTTACCTGATTATGGCGGAAATAGCTCAGTCAGCAGCACGCCCGAATCACATGCCGGAGGTACTCGGTTCGAGTCCTGGCACTCACATAGAATTGTAATTTGGTTTGTTGGATTAGTAAGGAAATAGGAGAAAAAATAACTTTAAACAAATTATTGTATCGGGAATAGCTCAGTCAGTAGCATGCCCGAGTCACACGCCAGGGGTACTCGGTTCGAGTCTTGGCACTGACATAGAATTGTAATTTTATTTGTTGGATTAGTAATGAAATAGGAGAAAGAATAACTTTAAACATGTTATTGTGCCGGGAATAGCTCAGTCAGTAGCATGCCCGACTCACACGCCATGGGGTACTCGGTTTGAGTCTTGGCACTGACTTAGATTATCATTGGATTTGTTGAATTGATACTGAGTAAAATTTAAATAGTTGGTTTGAAATGGAATACAAATCAATAATGATATTAATTAATAATAGAACGGATAGTCATTTCGAAGGTACGGAGCTCAAAAGTTTCAAAAATGTTTTCAAAACAATTTTTTTTCCAAAAAGTTTTATCACGTAATTTTTTATGAAAATCCTCGAATGCTGCAATTCTATTTCGGCTTGATTAGGTTTTGTTTATGCATATATGTTTACATTTCTTGTAAAGATACATATACTTTATTTGTTTGCTTTACTTAATTTAATAAAATAAAACATTAAATCTACAGTGCTGATAATACTGATAATAATAATTCAGTTCATAGGAAGTTCCAGCAATTTGCATTAGGGCACCATGCCAAGCACAACTAGTTATATTTGAAAATTATATTCAGGTAACATGAACTAAATAATAGTAATCAAAACCAAAAAAAAAACTAAACAAAATAAAATACATTAAAATTATATTCAGGTATCATGAACTAAATAACAGTGCTCAAAACCAAAAAAAAAACAAATCTAAACAAAATAAAACACTTTAGAAAAAAAAATTACCATGTGCCCAATTATTTCGTGATACAGATTTCGGTCAACTTTTAGAGTAATGGCTACTTGGATATCATTTGCCCTCTACTTTAAAATAGTACCTTTAAAAATACTTGTTATACTCTACTCTATGTTATTTGTAGGTGTAAAGAACATGTAATTTTCTGTGAAAAAATTTGTCATATAATTTATCTTTAATTCCTAAATAAATTTATTTACGTTAAAAAATCTAATTAAATTAAAATATTCAAAATTTTGTTTGATATATTTTAAATATTAATAATTTCATTCAGATTAATTCGTGACATTGTGTATTAAAATTCTCATAAAAAGCGAAAGCTACCAGTAAAGTTGCAATAAAAACAGCCATTAAATAATAACAACAAAGGTTTTTATGTTTTAAATAATAAAATAAAAACAACAAAATCAGCGTCAACGTTTTTCAACAAAATGTAATATGAGGCCAAGAAAAAACTTCAAGTAACATGAGAAGTACTCTGAATAAAAACGAGCACTAAAAAATATATACTGACATGGTGGTCAAGTTACAACTAATGAAAACTGGCAATGATTTAAAATTGAAAAAAAAAACAATATATATATATATATATATATATATATAGTAGTGTAGTTTATTACTCTGTTCGTTTCGGAGAAATTTGAAAATGCTGCGTAAACAAAGAGTTTCAATTGTTTTTTGTTCTCAATAAACTAGAAACATGGGAGTACATTATTATTTGTTGCTTGTTCAGATAAGTATTTGACTATTATTATGTAAAAAATTAATCATATTTCAATCATTTTTCTTTTATAACCATAAGTTGGCTTAAACCCTGTTATTCGATAATTTTTAACTTCCCGAAGAGCAATGTTAATATTTTTATCAGAAAATCCAAGTTGATGGTGATAAAGTGTGTAATTTAAAAGAACATCCTAAATTATTATTATTATTTTTTTTTATTATTCTCTTTATTGAATTACAATCTGTCTTTACAAAAAGGAAGACATTCAGTAATTTTGATGATATTTGAAATATTAAACATTAGATCTAGAAGGTTACCCAGTAGTAAGCCTTTTCAATTTTGATATATTGAATTTAAATTTTGTGATTATATAGACCTAAATTATTCTAATTCTACAAAATGTGGCTAATTTATATAAACTCATGAAAATTTTGAATAATGGCCTGAGGACGTACAATAATTACATATATCTTAAGTTCATTAGAAAGTTGAAAACTTTATTTAAATAGCTTAATCACAATTTTTTGACAAAATAAAATTTTAAAACATAAAATAACAAAATACAATCTCTTTAATAAAATATTACTTAACGGAAATTGAAAAATCAACTACATAATGTCATAACAAATTAATATTTTTTTGAAGATATCTCTAAATATGTTTAACGATAGAAAATATAAATATAATAATGTTTGTGACGTTATCTAGAGATAGAAAATATAAATTTCATACCTAATCTATTCTATCTGAACAAGCTTAAATTAATAACGAATTTACATTCTACTAAACATGTTCCTCTTTAAAAATTAATGAAATTTATATTGACAAGCTATTTATTTATATTAGTTTATTATAATAGTGTTGTTTATGAATTCTACGAAATCCTAATACAAAACACGTCCGCAAATTATTTTGCAAACGTATTTGACTTGGTCAATAATATTGGAAATATATAGCTTTTTAGCTAATCGAAATAATAGCTTTTAAGTTAAGCTTTTTATTACTTATGGAAGTCATTGGCAAAACTTTTGAGTCCATTAAAATCAAATTACCTTTATAAATATATGATAATATGAAATTTAATCAATTTCTCGTTAGAATTTGCTTATATTATTTTAAAATTCAAATATTGGATGCACCAAATGATGGCTGTAAATTTTCTCATAAAAAATTAGCTATAAAAGTAATTCAGTTTTGATAATTTATTGTGAGAAGCAAAGTTTATTTGCAGCAAGGTTATGATAATGATGCAATTTTTTCTACAAATGTTTATTTTATGCTTATTTTTTGAACAATTTGTTCACAGAAAGAATTACTTTGAACAAAGCTCATTCTAAAACTCGTCATTTACTCTGCTTATTTAGAAAAATTTTAATTTTGGTCTATATTATTGTCCTTATGTTGGATAATATCTTTTGTTCAGAAATTAGCTAATTCAATTAAATTATCAAAGAAAATAAAATTATTTATCTAATTTTAAAATGAGCAATAAGTGTTATTTTAAAGGTGTATTTAATTATTGGCTTTTATATTTGTCTTAATGTGGGCTAATTTTTCTCATTCAAAAATTAGCTAATATGAATAAATTATCAAAAAAAATTATCTGTCTAATATCAATATCTATGTATCTAAAAGTAGTTACAAATAATCGTTATTTCAAAGGTGTATTTAAGTCTCGGTCAGTCGTACCCTCTTCGAAAAAGTCTGCAAGCTGCGGGTAGTAAATTATTTAATTCGAGGGGTGTCCATGCACCAAGAGGGTACTTTTGTCACGAAGTCGATACTGTGGTATTTTGTATTTTGAACACACCTGTGGAACATTTTTAGAAGAGGATTAAGTGTAGAAAAATGTTATTTTGGAGCAACTATGAGAATGGAATTGAGAAGTATAATATCAAAAATTGTGTGATTCTTATAAATCTACAGCTGTCTCTGTTCAATTAAAAATTAGAACAAAAATGCATATTTGTTACATCAGTTTTCTTGTTTTCAAGTCTAGCTGTCTATATGATTATCTCTCTCTACCTGTCTACCAATTTATCTGTCGACTACTTTTCCTGTAAACCAATTTACTATCAATTTTTCTGTCTATCAATTTTTCTGTCTATCAATTTTTCTGCCTACCAATTTTTCTGCCTACCAATTTTTCTGTCTACCAATTTACCTGTCAACCTTTTTATCTGTCTACATATCTGTCTATCTACCAGTTGTCCTGTCTACAATTTTATATATCCTCAGCTTACCTATTTACCAATTTATCTGTCTACCTGTCTACATATATTTCTATCTAAGTATTTAACGATTTATCTATTTACCTGTTTGCCAGTTTACCTGCCTACCAGTTTACCTGTCTACCGGTTTACATATCTACCAGTCTGCAATTAAAAAAGATATAATTACTATAATAATTCTTAGAAAATAAGGGTTTGTGGCAGGAATTTTGAAAATTTAGGGTTAAATCTACAGTACTAATCATAATCATTCATTATTCCCCTTGATTGTCCAATTGCGATATGGAAAGTTCCAGCAATTCAAAGAAACAATTCTATACACCACTAGTTATATTTTTTTATTTGTAAAAATTAACAATCAAACAGTGTATACTTAAAAATTACATTTATGTATCGTAAACAAAATAACAGAGCTCAAAACCTAAAAACTAACAACGAAATAAAATACTTCAGTGAAAAAATTTCGTGATATTTATTTCGTGATAGCGATTTTGTTTGATTTAAGGTAATGGTTTGGTTACATATTATTTGCCCTCTGCTTTAAAATAGTCTTATTTACCTTTCTACCAATTAACAACTAATTAAAAAAAGATATTACTATAATAATTTTTGCAAGTAGTTTGTGGTAGGAGGTTAAAAATTTAGGGTTGCATGTGTTTTTTATATACCCAAAGTCCAATTTGACTTTGAGCAAATATAAACTATATTGTGAAAACCATAACAATTATATCACAACAAATAACACATATCAAACGAACAATTATTTGACTACGTTCAGTAAACTGCCTTCTACTTCATCATTGTAGAAATGTGCTTTTTTGAAGTCTTTTAAAAATTTGTTATCTAGACTTAGACCTTTTTACTCTATAGGCGGGGTAACTTGAAACGGGCAGACGGCAAAAAGGTTTAAAGCCTTATTATAATTTCAAAGGTATTTTTACAAAATAATTATATTTTTAACTAATGCTAAAAAGCTACCAACAGAAGAAAATACTTTTATTATAGATTTTCAAAGATTACCGTTTATCTCCCCCATTTCAAAGATTACCGTTTTCTGTTACCGTCAAGGTTAAAGCTGGTTATACATCTTTTTTCTTCTACTTTCAAATATTGTTGTTAAACAATGCTTAACTTTACTGATTTTTGACACATCGGTGGTGGACCTTTTTAACCCCGGACCTTCATATATTACTATCTATTCCTCGATAAATTCTGAGAAATTATAACTGGAAAAATGTTATTCGACAAAATGTCCATTTGATTGATACCAAATTTAGATTCTGAATTTAAATAACATAAATAAAAAATAATATAACCTAGAAAATGTTTCATAAATACCAATGAGTATATAATTATACAAATGATATCTTTGAAAGCACCGTGTTTGAGAAAAATATGCCAAAAAGTGCATTTTCGTAAAACATCCTATTAAACGTAATTGAACATCATCTGTCAAAAACGTTTGACATTTCACGTATTAGCCACTTGTTTTATTTAAATTACGCTTCTACAAAAATTTTCAAATTAAAAATGTAAAGTTTCCACGCAATTTTGAAATATTATCCCACCTTTCCGACCATCTCTGGATTGGCACGAACTTTTCAAGACTAACCTGGCCAAATCGGTTTAGCCGTTTTCGAATTTTTACTTGGACATTTGAAAGAGAGCTTCATTTTTATATATAAGATATATACAGATTTTCAAATTCTCAAATAAATTCCAATCGCCATTCGTACCTTGTACCTAATAATAATTTTATGCGAATAATTCGCAATGACCAATCTCGCACAATACGAACGTTTATTAAAAGGTCAATTGGTACATATTAAATTCTTCGGCTATTTAGAACGACTTCGAATTAACCATCTTATTTGCAACTTTGAATTGAAAACGGAACTGAATCACAGAATCTAATTGAATCAATATCTAGAAAAAATATTTATAATTCATTAATAAAATATCTATCAGAGTTGTAATGAAAGTTCTTCCATATGTTGGTCAACAGTTGCAAAGCTTCTAGTTCTTCTTTTATCGGAGCAGCAAATATTAATTCCAGTATAAAAATACATGTACAAGTGCTTCTTCTTCAATTGGATTTGATTCATCGAAACACGTGCAGAAGGCATCTTGGAAATTAAAACAGCTGTGTTTTAATTAGATATGTCTGATGATGATGTTGCATTTTTTATGATCCGTATTTACATGCTGAACATGATCGTAAATAGTAATGGACACAATAGTACTTATTACTCACCTTGGTAATCGTCATTTTATTTTTTTTGTACAAGATCCATTTTGCCAAAGACAAAAATATTCATGTGAGATTATGGGTTAAATTAAGGGACTAATTCTGTGGTAAAATAGAAATGTTATGGCAATGCTTTGTTACGGGTCTATATTCGTATGAGTTGGTAGTAACAAACTGTCAAAAAGCTATGCGATCAGGAAAACCTAACTTTACGTATGTGTTATCAAGGGCACATCACAAAGCTGCACTTATAGAAAAATTGTTATGTGATGCTTGCGCGTTTATTAGATTAGATTTCATGTATTTCTGTACTTTTTTTAATTAAATACATATCTTTTTCTATCTCAAGATCAAATAAAATCTTTGATAGTCGAGTTAATATTGATATAATAAATTAACGATTTGATTTTGAATACCAATACATATATTTCTGCTGTAAATTAGTTATAATAACTTGTTTAAATAGTATGACAAACTGGTTCTAGATAGACAATTATCATAAATTTCACATTATTTATAAATTCTTATGCGTTTGATTAAAATTTGTTATAGATTTGAATCATTTAGACATTCCAAATGTTCCTGAGTTAACAGGTCGTTTACCTTATTAATAAAAAAATTAATATATATATATATATATATATATATATATATATATATATTAGGTTGTCAAATATCTCCCTTCCGCCTTTTTGTACTATAAACCAATAGCAAAAAAGCGGAAGGGAGATATTTGACAACCTAATATATATATATATATGAAAGAAACTGCTGTAAATTTAAAAAAGTTACTTTTCTTAATAATTTTGCATAAAGCATACATTTTTTTTCTAATAGTTTGTTTAAAGTTTCATACTTTATTTTATTTAAATCTTGTTGTGGTTTAATGGTTAAGAACGTGGGTAAGTTTAAATGAATCTAACGTACGTCATGAATCTAACGTACGACAAACTTCCACTTTATGTTATAGATCTCAAATATAATCTCGAAAATCTTCTTTTGTGGGCTTTTAAATTTAAATAGTCTACACCTAAAAAAGAAGAATGGTTTACCACTGGGTTGCCATATCAAGAAATTTTAGGCTATGTAGGACAAGTATTTCTAAGTAGTTCTGATTGTAACTGAATAAAAAAAATATTTTATCTCTTTCGGTAACAGAATTGTTTCATTTATCCGTCACGCATGTGTGATCTCAAGAATAAAACCATTTGATGATATTTTGCATTTTTCTGCACGATTATGTTATTAAAACAATACACGTTTCCCATAACAAAATACCTGCTCACGTGTCTAAAAGAAAATCACGGAACAGAAACAACTAACTATTCATAACTAACTAACTGGATCGCTACTTGAACATAAATATCATTTCTTATCTAACTAATGCAACATGCAATATATGTAATATATGTAGTTTGTTTGTTATGAAAATGATTGCAATAGAGATAAAAAATCATTGTAATTGTAAATGAAACTGTAGGAAAAATCGTATGTTGCATGAAGATTCTCTGTGCTGTCACAGAACCATCTATCATAAAATTGATTCAAATTTATGGTGGTCCTTAATTTGGATATTTTGGAATTTTTTGCTCCTAAGGGCTCAAATGCTTTCAAATTGACAAAAAAAGATGTATGATTGAAGTAAAACTTATTTACTACTGTACAAAATGGCATTTAAGTAAAAATAAATACATCATATAACAATTTTGAATAATGTTTATTAGTAATATGGTCACGCTCGAGATGCACACATTTATTAGTGTGTCAACCATTATACACATTTATATAATGATAAATTATAAATTATACATTTACAATAGCATTAAAAATATTTATAATATTTGAAAACAATAATGTAATTAAAGTCATACTTCAGATATGACATGATCGGTTTGTCATTGTAATTAGCATTTAGGACTTGGACCTTTATTAGAGAAATTAAGTAATTGCTGATTAATAAATTCTATAATATTCGTTCACAAAGTGGATTATGTTAAACAACGCCTAAACAAATATTGTTTTCGCAACTTCACTCATCATGTAATTGTGTTTGAAGAACTTCATGTAATTAAAATTAACATACATTCATTGACTGTTTGTAATTTTTTTACTTTTACTTTTACTGGCGATATAATCTCATTCTTTGAACAGCTGTAATATATGTCTTGCCTAAAAAATATTTTCCATTTTAATAACTTCAAAGATTTATAGAAACTACGAATAATATAGAAATAATTTTTAATAAATAAACGTTTAGTACAAGGCACAAATATTTAAATTGTTACATTATTTGCAAGGAACAGGGTAAAATATTTTTCTGTTTCAGGTTTTCATTAAATCAAGATTTGTACTACTATGTAACTTTAAAATGTTTATTTATCTATGCCGATTTTCTTGTTGATATCTGTACTCACAACGACAGATCTCAATTCACATACACGACTGCTAATCACAATCGACCCGTATAGAAATGATATCATCGAGAGCGAATGACGAATCATTGGCACTCGACTCTTATCTTATCTTATCTGTCGTAACGCACTTCCGTTGCTTTTGTACGGATTTACACCCCAGTCGCGCCTAAAGAAATTTTACTTCAAAAAAAATTTCTCTGTAAGTTTTAACTCCTAATATTAATTTTAAGATAGTCCGCACTCCAACCAAAGTTTCTTATGGCAATAACATGGGAAAATTTTTTTTGGTTTTTTAGAATTTTATAACTTAGCGATAAGTGAATCAAAATTTTGAGAAAAACATTGTATTTGTTTATTTTGATCATAAGTAAAAAGTTAACAACAAAAATTTAACTTATTTTATAAAATCATTGGTTGGAGTGCGGACTGTCTTAAAGTTAATATTTGGAGCTAAAATTTTCAAAGAATTTTTATATTATTTTGGAAGTATTTGAGCCTCTGGGACAAAAAGATTCAAAAAATCCATATTAAGGACCACCATAAATCAAAAGTACTATGAATGGATGGACAACACTATTCTTGCACTATTTATTCATTAAGAATTTTAAATTTCAAAGCAAACATGGTTTGACTTATTTCTATTAATTTTGTGCACAATATAAATATAAATATAAAAGTGGTCCTTAATATGAATGTTTTGGGATTTTCTTGCTCCCAAGGGCTCAAATGCTTCCAAATTAATAAAAAACAATCTTCTGAAAGTTTTAATTCCTAATATTTACTTTAAGATAGACCGCACTCCAACCAAGGTTTCCTATGGCAATAACTTTTTTTCTAATTATTATTTTCATATGACTGTTATTGTTAAAATATTTAATGATTAGTTAACTAAAAACTTATAATTTAAAACACTTAAAAATTGTGAAACAAAATATTATTTTTTTTATTTGATTGTTATTGTTAAAATACTTAATAATTAGTTAACCAAAAACTTATATTTTAAAAACACTTAAATTGTGAAACAAAATATCTCCTTCATCAAAATACCTAAAAATTTGTAAAAGAAAAAAACTTATATTGTAAAAGTACTTAACAACAATAATAAAAATGATAATGATAATATTAATAATAATAATAATAATAATTACAATAATATAAGACACTTAAATTTGTTAAAATATCATAAAATAACCTAAAATTTGTTAAATAAAATAATTATATTGTAAAAGTATTATAAAGCTGTTTAAAATACTTATTAAATTTTTAAAAATACTTGCAACAAACAAACTAGTTATATTTAAAAATAACTAAATATAAATAAGTTTATAGTAAATAAATTAAATAATAAATAAAATAGTTAATAATTAATTAATTAAATTATATTAAACCTATAAAATATTGACTTAAGCCTTATTATTATATTATTACACCGACAGCTTGTAAAATTAATAATTAAATAAATAAATAAATAAACATGAGTAAAATTGCTTCGGTTTTTTAGAATTTCATAACTTAGCGACAAGTGAATCAATATTTTGATAATAATATTGATTTGCTTATTTTGAATAAAAATAAAAAAATACTACAATACATTTCATAAAATAAATATTTACTTAGGAAGTAGAACCAAGAAATTTTGGTTGGAGTGCGGACTATTTTAAAGTTAATATTAAGTGTTAAACTTTTCAGAGAATTGTTTTTCATTACCCTGGGAGCAAAGAAATTCAAAAATATCCATATCAAAGACCACCCTAATATATATTTCATTTAAATCTAGGAGTCAAAAAATTGTACCACTTTAAGAATGATCACATGTCATCGGCTGTCGATTAATCATAATTATTTCTATGTCGTCGTCACTTGGATAAATTACTAACTCGTTGAACTGGTGATCAACTGGTTCGATATTATAATTTTCATCTAGACTAGACCAAGACTAGAGGATTAGAAAAACTGGTTCTATAACTCTCGATGTGAGACACGTTTAAAAGGCAAACTTAAAACGTTCGTCGATTCACGATATAGTACCGAGATATTGGTAATTGGAGATCTGGTGTAAATTTTCTAGATAGAGTATGAAAAGTGGGTTAAAAAAACATTGATATTGATTTATGGATATGATTAAATATATAAAAAGATATTTCCCTTTTCATTTGTTTCCCTGCAATTCACGAGGCTCATTTGATTCCACAGATTTCCGGGGGCACGGATCAACCGATTTGAATGATTCATAAATCATTCGGTTCTTATTAATGGCAAGATGTGCTAATTAGTTTTTGACAAAAGTCGGTCGACAGATTGATTGTCTTTATACCGAGCTTTTTAAATGACATCCAAATATATAGGTATTCTGTGACTTAATACTTTTTATAATTTTCTTGTGATTGGTCTTACGATCATACATACAGAATACAATACAATTACATACATACAGAAATGTTCATAAATATTATAAATAGGGTGTCCCAGAACTCAACGTCAATTCTAAATAGTATTACTAAATATTGTATAAGAACGACAGATTGTAATTCACAAATGTAAATAAAAAAAATTCTAAATAGTATTGATCGTTACTTTCATGAAAAAAATTGAAGAAAATTTTTTTCTAACCTAGATTGAAACTCACAAACTTTTATATGCAACTAAAAGCTATAAATATAGTGTCCCAGAACTCAACGTCAATTCTAAATAGTATCTATGCAACCTTCATGAACAAATTTGGAGAAAAAATGCACTTCACTTAGTTAGAACCTCATGGACTTGTATGTGCAACTCAGAGCTATAAATACGGTATCCCAGAACTCAACGTCAATTCTAAATAGTATTGATCGTAACTTTCAATAAAAAATTGAAGAAAAAAACGTACTTCACATTGTTTGAAACTCATGAACTTTTATGTGTAACTCAGAGCTTTATATAGGGTGTCCCAGAACTCAACGTCAATTCTAAATAGTATTAATCGTAAATTTCATGAAAAATTTCAAAAAAAAAATGTACTTCACGTAGTTTGAAACTCAACGTCAATCTTAAATAGTATTGATCTTAACTGTCATGAAAAAAATTAAAGAAAAAATTTATATCACGTAGTTTGAAATTCTTAGGTTAAATTTTTCTGTTATTCTAGTTAGTTTTTATTATTTTTGTTCATTTAAACTTTGGAACTGTAACCGTGGATAATATTCAACAATATAAATATAAATACAAAATAACAATAATAAAATTCACACCAAATATTCTTGTTCTAATAACACTCATAAATATTCATTAGTTGCTTTAATTTTTAATTTTTTTTTTAACTTGCCGCAGGTTTGGTTATTGTTCTCATCCAAAAATTGAGAATTACATTTTTTTGCATATCTTCACGTTTCAGAGGTTTCTGAACATTTTGGCATATCTTAGAAACATTTGATGTGTGTATATGTATGTATGGATACAATTTCTCGTCGACGTTTTTCAAAAGCACGGAACAACCGATTATAGTTATTCACAAAACATTCAATTCTTATTGATAGGGAGATGTGCTGATTAGTTTTTGGCGAAGGCAGGTTCAGCCGATTCGGAGATACGGAGCAAAGAGTGCAGAAAATAGAAATCGATGTTTAGAGAGAACGGAGTATCCGATTTGAAAGATCCAAAAAATATTCAATTTATAATAATGATAAGACGTAGTGATTAGTTTTTGGCAAAAATAGATTCAGCTGGTTCAAAGATAAGGAGCTAAAAGTGTAAAAAATTGCGGTTTTTGAGATAAGAAAGCACTTTGTATTTTCTTAGCATATTGAACTATTTTATCCCACAAATTCCACAGTTTTTCACAAATCAGACTTTTCTTGTATTGCTTTTGCCTTTCCCTTTCTCTTTAGTATTTTATCTTAATTTTTTTTACATATTCAGCCTTTTAACCAAAAGAAAAAACAAAAAAATGTCACACACTTTCGGAGGCAATTTAATGTTATAATCGAGCTAAATTATCTACGCAAAAACTATTTGCTCGAAATTAACTGCTAATGCTCAATCTAGAGAAAAATAACGAACCAAATAATCTATCTGTATATAACCAAAAAACTTACTTTTGACTCCTTGAAAGCAACACGGTTTTAAGATCATGTTAATGTAGGGCTCAGATTTGATGCAATAATGGAAACTTGTTCAAACAAACATACTTTATTTTTCTGTTTTTGGGCCCTATCTCAAAATCTAACTGAGTATAGTTAACTGTTATACATTTACGTTATTACGGTACTCTGGCACAACCGTACCCAGTCTCTCCTATTAACTAATTTATATGTCGTAAGATTATGTCTGAAATAATGTAGTTGAGAGAAATAAAAAGAAACTCTTTATGAATTTGCTTAAAATTTGTATCCATTTCTGATCTGTTCTCCGGTTATAGCAATTGCACATACGGTGCGACTGATTTTTTCTAATTGTACAACGGATCACAATATGAGCCTGGACAAAACCTGTTTTTAACTCGTATTAGTCTAGCTTTACTAGAGAGTCTAGTCGTTTTGTATATGAGAATGAGCTTTGTGGTCGACCAAGAGACCAGAACATCTATCTATTCTCTATACTTGACAATATTTTCTTAAGACAATCAATTATTAATAATCCTAGCAGAGGCGTACACAATACAGTCCCAGAATTACCACCTTGCGTGGTAATTCTGGGACGCCCTTGATACTGTACCAGATTTTATATAAAAGTGGATGAAATAAATTGTTAATAATTATGAAAAGTAATTTCTTTTCCAATCAATCAATCGTTTTACTAAGATATTTGGTAATAAAAAATGAATTACTTAAAAATAAAAATTCTTTCAGTGTCGAAACTAGTAACACTGAATCTATGATTCTAAACTCTGCTTTGATATTCATTCAATCTCCAAAAGTAGTTCCTTTTATTTATGAAAGGTTTCGAAAATATTTCTGTTGGTAAATAATAAATTATGTTGGATAAAATAAAACATTTTTTTTCATACCAAAGTAGGTATTTTTCTCAGGAAGTCGCTGCAATATAATGACCGTCTCACGCGTATCCGCCAGTAATTGTCGCAGTGATCTGGGAACGTCATTCGAAAAAGATGTGTACAACCTTTTTATTTATAACATTCTAATTTAATTGATTATTTATATTATATATAAAACTACTTAGTACAATTAAATATCTAATATTTATCTAAAACATCCTATTAAATTTTATCGAACACAATTTTTCAAAACCATTTGACATTTGACGTATAAGCCGTAGTCGATTGTTTTGTTTTAAATTGCGCTTCCACAAAAAAAAAATTAAATTAAAAATGAAAAGTTTCTATGCAGTTTTGAAGTAATTTCTCACTTTTTGCACAATCTCTGGATTATCACGAATATTTCAAGACTAAAACTGGCCAAATCGGTTTAGCCGTTTCGGAGTTTTGGGGAATCTAACATTATATCGAACTCAATTTTTATATATAAAATTGAAAACTTAAAGTTTCCATGCGGTTTTGAAGTAATTTTTCACCTTTCCTACAACCTCGGGATAAACACGATTTTTTCAAGAACAAAGACTGGCCAAATCGGTTCAGCCGTTCTAGAGGTTTGGGGGAATCTAACATAATATCGAGCTTCATTTTAATATATAAGAATTTTTAAATTAAAAAACTAAACCTTTTCCGCGATTTGTAAGTAATTTTTCACCTTTTCCACAACCTCGGGATTAACACGAATATTTCAAGACAAAAACTGTCCAAATCGGTTTAGCCGTTTTGGAGTTTTGGGGAATCTAACATAATATCGAGCTCCATTTTTTTATATAAGAATTCTTAAATTAAAAATGTAAAGTTTCTACCCGGTTTTGAAATAATATCTCTCTTTTTCCACAACCTCTGGATTAGCACGAATATTTCAAGACAAAAACTGGCCAAATCGGTTTAGCCGTTTTGGAGTTTTAGCGAATCTAACATAATATCGAGCACCGTTTTTATATATAAGAATTTTTAAATTAAAAATGTAAAATTTTCACATGGTTTTGAAGCAATTTCTCACTTTTTGCACAATTTCTGCATTAGCACGAATATTTCAAGAACAAAACTGACCAAATCGGTTCAGGCGTTTTGGAGTTTTAGCATACCTAACATAATATCGAGCTCAATTGTTATATATAAGAATTTTTAAAATGTTTCTACGCAATTTTTGAAGTGATATCTCACCTTTTCCACAATCTTTGCATTAGCACGAATATTACAAGCCTAAAAATGGCCAAATCGGTTAAGCCGTTTTAGAGTTTTAGCGAATCTAACATAATATCGGGCTCTATTTATATATATAAGAATTTTTAAATTAAAAATGTAAAGTTTCTATGTGATTTTGAGTAATTTCTCATTTGGAGTTTTAGCGAATCTAACATAATTTTTTATTTAACGAATCTAACAAATTTATTATTTACATATATCGGGAAGTTTATAAAACTTGTTCTAAAGAAAAATGTCAACTAATCCTAGTTGGTATTTTTAATTATTGGGATAAATAATTCTCTAATATTTTGGAAGAAGAGCAATTTAAGAATTTTTTTTTGTCCAAGAACAGATGATACATTTTTACACTTCCCATTTAGTAATATTCATTAGTTTGAAATATAATATTTATTAAAATTACTAAATCTTGATTTATTTATTAATGATTTTAAATCTTGTTTTAGGCTCTTAAGAATGTTGTTCCTAATAAGTAACTAAAGTAAATTTTTTCATAGGTTACTTAAGCAGCTGAACATTATTCGCTTTTGGATTAAATAGAGCTGAAAGTAAATATACAAACATTAAATACGATATAAAATTTGTCATTAACTTTTCTGTAAAATATCTTATAATTTTTTCTAATTATTTTTTTTGTAGTCTACTTACCAAAACTTTTTTCAAATCAGTATCTATATCTTTGTCATAATATTTGTGTCAAATTTTCGAAAACTCTCTCTTATTTTATTTGGAATGCCTGCGAATGCTCTCGTGCTGTCGTCACAATTAAAAAAACGCCATAAAAAACTTACAAAAGGAAATTAAGTGCAATTCTGAATGCAAACAATAAGCAAATAAAAACATGAAAGTTAAATCTTTGCAAAGAATATAAAAAAAATGTTTTGAACATAACGGAATTGACACAAGAATAATTGTTAGTATTTATTTGTTATAAATGCAACTGAAAATATGTGGTTTTACCAAACTTAATCATAATTTACAATAATTTTTTTGTGTCTAAATAAAGCAACTCTTAAAAAAAGATTTTTTTTTAAATTAGTTAACTGATGACTACAAATACCATCAAACCTTTACCATTTCTGTTACGATTTTTATAAATATTTCACAACTTTATTTTTCAACTGCAAAATATGTTGCAATACACGTTCTCTATTATATAATTCTATTATATATTATTTCCATAATGCATTTTGCATGTAATTCATTTGAAATTTTATAAAATTTCCATATTTATAATAGAAACCAATTAGATTTTCAATTACTGCGATGACAATGGTCGTGGTTAATTTTAATTTATTTATTCAATAAATAAATTTTATTGTGTTAGAAAGCTACGAATGGTTTTATACCAAATAGAGTTTAATTTTGGAATTATTTAATTAACGAAAATTACAGTTTATTGGGAAATACATAAAATATATAAAATAGATTTTAATTGTATTATTGTTGCTGAAGAACATGAATAAGCAAACAATTTTTGTATATATTGGAATTAAACGACTAAAGCACTAAATGGGTGCATTTTTTATATTTTTATACATAACTTGTTTTAGAATAACTTTTTTCAAAATTGATTTTAATCTTCGAAAATTTGACACAATTGTGCTTTAATCCTAGTATTTAGTCCTCGTACCCAAGATTTTATAAAAATATAATTATACAAGACTCTTGAGAAACTGAAAACTAAGACATTAAATTGGTGCGTTTTTTTATAAATTTACAAATAACTTTTTTTGGAATATTTTTTTTATAATCGGTTTTAGGCCTAAAAACTAGATAAAATCCCACTTTTTGGCCAAGTTTTTGGTATGTGATGATCCAAGAATCAAACAAAAAAAAAATATTAGACGATAATGAATTTTGTACTACATACAAGGATACGAGATACATACATAATAATATTTTATTTTGCTCAGGATGTTTTTTATCCTTCATTTAATTTAAAATCTTTGGATTACCATATTAGCAGATAACTGTTTTTGAAAGTTGTTCTTTCCTAGTCGAAAAATATTTTTTTAGTAGAACTGAATATTTTGACTTTTATTATAGTACAGCAATGCCTCCTAAAAGCAATTTTTACATGATCTTATATTTAAGACCCATAATATCAATTAAGCATTTAATTCTGCTGCTTGATATCAAATTGGTTGAAATTGGGTGCTCAGATTATAGCTTTTCGTCTCTTTTCTTATATGATATTGCAAGTACAATAAAATGCAAATAAATATACACACATATAGATGTAAATTCATATATACCATTATTATTATTAATATTTTGCCTTCTGGCGCCGGTTCTGACTCACAAAGCCTTTCCATTCACGACAATTGATTGATTAATGCGAATCTTATGCGGGCATTTCGCCTTTCATACATACATACTATTAT
The DNA here is from genome assembly GCF_003426905.1 of Ctenocephalides felis. Taxonomy (NCBI): domain Eukaryota; kingdom Metazoa; phylum Arthropoda; class Insecta; order Siphonaptera; family Pulicidae; genus Ctenocephalides; species Ctenocephalides felis. The sequence continues at coordinate 71,312,417 of NW_020537324.1, forward strand.
ATTATATTATATTATATTTGGGTTCCGTACCAAAACTATTGTTGTTGGAACCGTTATGCAATCTTATGTTGTAATCTGGGTCGAAACTGTAACTTTTTTCCCAGGCGCACATGGTGATAATAATTGTTTTTTTGTAGAAATTAATGATTGGAATTAATTTAAAATTTGTGTATTGTAAACTAATTATAATTGGTAATGAAATTGAATAAAAATAATTATAGATTGTTTATTAGTTTAGGTTTCTTTTTGGAAAGATACACACAAAGCAGCTTTGAATATTTAGTTTGAACTACATGAAATTAGAGACATGAATTTAGTTAATAAGTTCAACTTTCAAGTTCAGACCACTTCAAGTTTTTATTTAATTTAATATACTTTTGCATTGTTTTTCACCCAACTTAGATTTTTTACATATTTTTTGTCAATATGCTGGTAATTAACAGCTATATCAAAATTTTACTAACACTCTTCAGTATTAATCAATAAATCATATAATCATTGTAAATTTCACCATCGATATTTCTATATTAATTATTAAAATACTTGAAAATGGAAAGAGGGAAATTGATGTTCAAAGTGTTAAGATAATATTTTATTCCTAATTTTATACTCTATTATAACAAAATAGTAACGAAATTATTATTTTGTGGAGAGCACTATATCATTATCTTTTATCATATTTCACAATATTAGTAGCTTTTTGTTCTATTTCAGAAATGTTAAATGATATATAAAAATACTACTAATTACTATTATTTAATACAATTTTACTATTTTAGTATTTTTTGGTCAAGGTTGGGTACTAGTCCAGTATATTTAATATTTGCTGAAACGACTTAAAATTTTCATTCGGAATATTTGAATTTAAATACATTAATAAAATCTAAATGAAACCTGTTTTTTCGAAATTTGGATAAAACTTGTTGGAATATTTTTCATATAATATATTTAGCAATGTGTGAATTTTGAACATTTTTTTACAAACTTTGAATATTTTGAAAATTCTAACCAGTCAACTTTGTTTTATATTCTTCAGTAAAAACTAGATAAATTGTACTAAAAATCAGTATAAACTGTTATTTATACCTATAATTTAAAATTTTAAATAATTCGTAGAGTAAAATGCGGGTTTCAATATTTTTTTATTTTGACAAAAAATCAAGAAATATCACCTGGGACAGGGAGGGGTATAGTGTATTCATTTTTCACCTGACTTTTTTTAAAAAAATATCTAAAAGTGTAAAAAAAACATACAATTTTTTCTCGTAACTGAATCCTTAAAAAAGATCAAGATTTGGAACATTTTTTACTCTTCTTCAACTAACTTTTAATTATTGTCGTGTTTAACATTATAATTTTTTTGCATTAATGAAGACTAAATCAAATTCACTAATATCTAGTATAAACTGTTATAATTATATACAACTAGATATTAAAATTTGGAATAAAATGGTCTGTAACAGCATGAAGGTGGTAATTTTATATATCAATTTTTACATATTTTAAGACATATGGTGAAAATATTATAAGTAAATATAGTGATCATCATTTTTCAAAGGAATTGTCATACAATTGTTTACACATTATTATTTACTAATGTTGACGCAATATTGGCATGCACTTTTCGATAATATACATTTAAATTACTAATATTTTAATTTTGTATTTTTTCATATTTAATATCAAATTTTTGGATATCTCGTAAATCTGCTTCTACAACTTATTGTAAATATCGTTGTTCATTTCACTTATGATTAATTGTGATACTTTTTTTTTCAAAATTGTCTCTTCAACTTAAGTATAAATGATCTGAATTTACACTAGTCATTATTAGAAGAAGAAAAAATCTAATAGTAAGTGATTTTTAAAATAATTTCACTATTCGTTTTGGCGTTTGTCCAAGTTTTTCCAATCAATCTTGATCTAACATTGCACTAAATATTTTAATTTATAAATTGCGTGATATTTTATAATAATGCCTTTAATGTTTTCTTCAACTAAATAAATTTAATAAAAATAGTATGAACAAACAAAATTTTTCTAAACAAGTTGCACCAAGAACGAACTCCATTTACAGAATCGTTGTTTCATTAAGTTCCATTTATAAAGTCTTTATTTCATCAGAGACCTATTATATAGATAAACTTAAACATTAATTCATATAATAAAACTGATACATTGAAACAAATTAATTGACTCATCATCGAGATAATAATTCTTGAAGGAGATAAGAGCGGCGTTAAACAAATTAACGCTGAATTTCCGGCAGCGAAAGAGAAAGATTCTAAGGCGTCAACTTTATGTATATATATATATATATATATATATATATATATTATAGTTATAATAAAGATATCTTGTTGGCTTGAGTAGTAGATCTCATAAAGTATGCGTGAAGTCACACATTTAATCTGAAATATACAAAACGAATCATATGCAATTATTTCTTGAATAATGTGTCAATAAGAAATTACAATTATATTTTGAACAAAACCCTTCAATTCCCACCTGCCAAGACAAAATTAAACACAATTCCAGATATTCCTCAAAAGCTTCCAGACAAATCAAGCACTAGTTGAAAATGCTGAATTCTCTCCGGAATTCGCAATTCGAAATTTGCAATTACTTGTATGAATGACCGAAATAGAAAAGCGATTGTAGAGAGATTTAATAGGGCTTTTAGCACATCTGTTTCTATAATATAAACCATTCTTATTTACAATGCTTTTCGATTATAACTATCTTTAGTAGTGTTCCCAATTCCTTGTATTGGATATTTAATATCCTACGTCTTCGGAGTCAAAACAATAAAATCAATCCGTTAACAATAAGATATATAAATGTCTGTTGTTAAGAATCAG